>NC_082691.1:17713209-18023602 GCF_949987515.2 Delphinus delphis | reverse complement strand
TTTCTTCAAATAAAGCACACATTAGCTCTAAGAGGACTGAAAGCAAAAATGGAACATTCGATCCCAGAAGGATGCTGATTAGCAAGAGAATTCTACACCTGGGAACCTTGGTTCTTGAATTTCACAAGTGACAATGGAGTAACTAAATTGGAGACAGAACAACAAAAGGACATAACCGAAGTAGAATAAGTATTATAAAACAAAGGAAAATTTCATAAACATTCAACTCAGTGAGACAATAAATAGGACATTTAGAGAATGAATACCTTGAAGGTCCTTCCCTGTAAAAAGTAGCTACCTGTCTTAGGAGCAACTGATCTCTAAAATTCATGAAACTTGATGCAGGTTTGGGTTTTCCCATGAGATGTTCAGCCCACTAAATAAGGACTGGAAAACCACAGCTGTATGATCTCCTGAACCCAGAAAAAAAGAAAGAGTTATATGAAATGTGGGAATCCCTGTAACTTAGTACCTGCCATAGTAATTCATACTCTTTAGTTTAACAAAGTATCCATAGTATGTGTAGGTCATTCCCAGTTGCTGGAAACAACCACTTGCAGTTAAATTTAAGTTATTTCTTTTGCTACTTAATGACATATTTCTAAATAATATATATGTTAACTATTTCTTGATTCTCCCATTAGATATTTCTATTGACTTCCTGTTACAGAATGTCAGGATTTAGTGCAGCTATACCATGCTTCCATAACACATAAACATACACGCAGATGCACTCTTCCCTTTTTTCCTTTTCTGCCCAGTATAGTCATACCACAGTTTTTGGTTGAATCAGTTCTCATTGTTATGACTACATAAATATTGCTCATGGCTAAGTCACATAGTGTTCTTTGATTTTATTTCCTTTCTTGTTCAACCTTCTGTTTTCCCTGGAGTAGATCTTGCTGTTTTCTTCAGTTGTAGTTTTCTCTTAAACTATTGTTCATTCATTTCCCGAACTCTCTGCCAGAGGTGTAGTTTTCTCAGTATAATCAAACACATTAGATAATTTGTCAGTGCCTTTCTTCTTCCTTGGGGATTTCCTTCTGTATGTCTCTGATTTCCTGCTTCAACTGGGCCTGGACGATCTCTAGACCTGCAAACAGCTGCTATCTCAGGCCTTCTTCACCATCATCCTAAGAATTCCCTTAGCCTTCCTTCTGTGTGCATTCCCCTCCCCCAAACAACTTCCTCCTTTCTTTTCCCTTTCCTTCTTCCTTTTTACTCAGTAAATATTGAGTACCCATAATGAGTTCAGTGTTGGACGTGGTGAGTTTGAGGTGCCTATTAGACATCTCGCTGCAGCTGGATATAGAGGTATTGGGTTCAGAGAGAGATTAGGACTGGAGATGGAAATTTGAGAATCATTCAGATATAAATGGTATTGAAAGCCACTGGGCTCGATCACCTGGGAAGTGAGTGTGGAGAAAGAAGCTATCTGGGGTGCCTCAACATTTAGAGGACAGAAGGATTAGACATATCCAGGAAAATAAGACTGAGAAGATATGGCCATGAGGGAGAAGGCGAACAAAGAAAAGTAGTGTCCTGAAAACTAAGTGAAGAGGACTTCCCTGGTGGCACAGTGGTTGAGAGTCCGCCTGCTGATGCAGGGACATGGGTTCGTGCCCCGGTCCGGGAGGATCCCACATGCCACAGAGCGGCTGGGCCCGTGAGCCATGGCCACTGAGCCTGCGCGTCCGGAGCCTGTGCTCCGCAACGGGAGAGACCCCAACAGTGAGAGGCCCGTGTACCGCTTTTATTCTACCTTTATTTTGCTGGATACAGAAATTCCGGGTTGAAAATCATTTCCTTCAGCATTTTGAAGATGTTGTTCCATTGTTTTCTAGCATCCAGTGCTGCTGCTAACTAGTCTGATGATTTTCTTTGTTTTTATACTCTTCTGTTTTTGTTACTGTTCTGAAATTTCAGTATTATAGGCTTGGTGAGAGTGTTTTCATTTATTGTCCCATGGGCTTGTCTATTGGTCCTCTCCAGTCTAGAAATTCATATCTTTCAACTCTGGCGAATATTCCTATATGATTTCTTTAACAATTTTATCCATTTCTCATTGTTTTCTTTCTTGAATTCCTATTATTCAGATATTGAGTTTCCTGGATCAATCCTCTAACTTTCTTATTTTCCTCTGCCATTTTCTAGATTTTTTTCTTTGTGTTCTATTTTCTGATGTCTTCAACTTTATCTTGAACCCTTTTATAGATTGTATTTTTGCTATCATAGTTTTAATTTCTGAGAGTTCTTTCTTATTCCTTTCAAATACAGAAGACTGGCTAAAGAGCCAGACTGCCTAGGGTCCCATCCCAGTACTATTTGTGAGCTGTGTGATCTGGGCAATGACTTAACCTCTTTCTGCCTTGGTTTATTCATCTGTAGTATAATAATATTTATATCTCATAGGGTCCTTGTGAATATTAAATGAGTTAATAGACTTAATATGCTTAGAACAGTATCTGATAAACAAATGTTAACAATTGTTATATTTTTATTATATCAGAAGATATTAAAGTGCTTCTTGATTTTTCTTCTGTTCACTGCAGCCTTCACCTCTCTGAGTTTATTTTTTTAGTTCATTTATTTTCATCTCAGTCTTTCATACTAAAAGTTTTCCCTGGAGATTGGGTGATTCCTACCTGAATTCATGTTTATGAGATGTGTAGGGGTGGGGGTGGTTATTGACTGGTGAACTTCAAATAGGGTGGAAAGACAGAGAGCTAAGTTTTTCACCAAGGGAACCTCAAATGTCAGCATCTGTAGGTCTTGTTTCTTGGGTTGGTCAGTTCCCTAAAAAGGAATCCTCTGATTTCCTGCCTAGGAGGGTATCTGCAGAGTCCAAATCAGAATCTGCAGAGTCCAATAGGGGAAGGAGGCCACTGATAAGTAGTTCACCAAATCAGAATCAGTCCCCTTCCTTTCAGTACAGAACTTTATCCCCACAATCAGCTGTGCCAACCTCTATAGAAAGTCAACGCCTCCATCTCCTGCTGGGAGTGAAGGAGAGCAGTTGCTCGCCTCTGTAGAGGAGGGGCCAGAGAGTGGAGAGTGTTGTCAACACCCGTTACAAACATTTCACTAACCCTTGCTCCTTCTCCCCCTTCAGGGGCACCCAGTGTCTTCAGATTCTCTGTTTCTGAGCCCTGGGACACAGAAGTGATCTTGCCTCTTGCTGGCTTCCTCTCACTGACCTCTCACCTGAGCTTGTGTTCCAGCATTCTCTAGTTTGCTCGGTTAGTTCCATAGTTCTGGTAGACAACTGTCACTTGCTCTCTTGTCTCTTCTCCTGTTTTTTTCTTTTAATTAAAAAAAAATTTTTAAGTTTTTAACTGTGGTAAAATACACAAAACAAAGTTTACCATCGTAACCATTCTTAAGTCTATAGTTCAGGAGTGCTAAATGTATTTAAGTCTATGTAGCGTCAAGTATATTCACATTGTTGTGCAACCAACCCCAGAATGTTTCCATCTTGCAAAACTGAAACTCTTTTGCAAATTAAACAACTCCTCATCTCCCTTTCCCCTAGGCTCCTGGAAACCACCATTCTACTTTCTGTTTTGAGGAATTTTGACTACTCTCGATACCTCATACAAGTGGAATCACACAGTGTTTGTCCTTTGTGACAGGCTTAGTTCACTTAGCATAACGTCCTCAAGGTTCATCCATGTTGTAGCATGTGGCAGAATTTCCTTCCTTTTGAAAGCTGAATAATTAAAATTTTTTATTGTTATGTAAAATTTTTATTATGGTTCTTTTGTCCTTATGAGTTTATAGTTTTATTTTCCCCATTCCTTTAGCCATTATTTTAGTAGAGTTTCAGGAAGCAGAGATAAACTTGAGAGTTCACCCTAGTCCTTAACAGGAAACCCACATTCTATTTATGCAACGTAGCATTTGAGGATCCATCCTCTATTGCTTTTGAGAATCTCTTTAACTTTGCAAGAGCCCTTAAAGGAGAACAGAATAATGAAGTTGCTTTTAGTCCTCATTTAGCCAAAGAAAAACTTACGCTCTGACGTTAAGCAAAAAAGTTACTTCAAACAGTTGTTTTCTCAGAACGCACATAGTATGTGTATAAACCCTTCCCTGGGGAATCTGGTGTAGAGGATCTCAAAGTGTGGTCCCTAGACCCACAGTATAAGCATCACCTGGGAGTTTGAGAGAAAAGCAAATTCTCAGGCTCCTCCTCAGACTTACTGAATCTGAAAATCTGGGGTATGGGCCAGCCACTGTATTTGAACAAGTCCTGCAAGTGTTTCTGGTGCTCCCTAGAGTTGGAGAACCATTGGTCTTCTAGAGGCAATCCTTTGAAAAGCTGCATCTAGAGATTAAACATTTTATCTTGTCTCAGTGCAAATGTTTACAAGATTTTCAGGCTATGAGGTGACCATCTTTTAGCATATAAGTGTGTGGTGCCTATACCACCGACAGTGCCCATGTTTGGGACTTCACTCTCTACTGAAGAGGCGGGCTTTGTCATGTATTTGTACTACCTAACCACTTTCTTTATTTTTTAGTATTTATTTATTTTTTTCTGTTTCCATTATGGTTTATTACAGGATATTGAATATATTTCCCTGTGCTATACAGTAGGACCTTGTTGTTTATCCATTCTATATATAATAGTTTGCATCTGCTAATCCCAAACTCCCAATCCAACCCTCCCCACCCTTCCCCCTTGGCAACCACAAGTCTGTTTTCTATGTCTATGAGTCTGTTTCTGTTTTGTGGATAAGTTCATCTGTGTCATATTTTAGATTCAACATTAGATATCATATGGTATTTGTCTTTGTCTGACTTACTTTGCTTAGTATGATAATCTCTAGTTGCATCCATGTAGCTGCACATGGCATTATTTCATTCTTTTTTATGGCTGAGTAATATTCCATTGTGTGTATATGTGTGTGTGTGTGTGTGTACATATATATATATATATATATACACATATCACATCTTCTTTATCCATTCCTCTGTACCTGACCATTTTCTTATCCTGCACCCCACTGGCCACACTGACTGAACCAGGAGAGAACCTCTCACTCAGGCCAGCCAATCCCACTGGATTCTCTTGAGAATATGAACTAGAGACACCAAAACTGTAGTCAGTGCTGAACTGTTAAAGGTATATGAGACTAAGAGTGATAGCCACAGTGGGCCCTGCGCAAGCCCAGCCCCTGTGTCCTTTCAATTTGCCTACTTTTTTTTCCCTTGAGTGGGTATGTATTTCTTGCACCAAAGAGGTTTGATCAGGATATATCTATTGATGTATTACATAATCAATAGTTAATATATGAATTATTGAAGTGCTGTATAATTATAAGAAGTGCTGTATGATTGACTGGCCATAGTTATTATTATCCATTGTAAAGGTTGCCCAAACTATTGGCTTCTCCATGCTGTTGTCTTGTTTTAGCTGCAGCATATCAACAAACTGATGTCTCTGTCTAATATCTGTTTAATTTCCCATGTGCAAAAACAAATTTGGTAGCACTCTTATTTCATTCCAGTGCTGAACTCTGAGTCCTTTTGCAATTGCTTCTGATTCTCTGAGGAACTAGTGCAAATTGCTTTGTAAATCAACAACCAAAGAATCAATATCAATGATGTTCTTTTAAAGAAATCAAAGATAAATGGTCCTCATAAGTCACTGTCACTGTACTTCAACATTCAAAAGGAAATATTCTGAAAATGACAGCAAGGGAAATCATATAATATTACCAAAACAGTTATGGGATAGTGAATAAAGCCAGAATATGATTTGAGAAGTGAACGTTTGTTCTGAGAACAATATTAACATAATAGGAATATGAGGATCAAGCTTTACTTTTTCAGGCCATGGTTATTGATTTAAGAACGGACGCAAATAAAAATTGTTATCAGAGAGCTGTTTGCAAAGATGTTTTAAATCCAACATGTCTTCTTTTAATATTGTACTACTATAGAATATCCCAAGATGGAAGAGACCATATAGGTCATCTAATCCAATTATGCATTTCATGTTTGACTCACCTCTATACCCCTAAAAAAATGACAGCCACGTGACCCTGGCATTGTGGTTGATGACAGACCCATCTACCATGCTTCATACAGTAAATCTACGAAAAGGAATAATGGCATTTTGAAACACAAAATATAGGATGCTACTTTGAAATATGGCTCTTGTTAATGTTTGGGGAAGTAGTACTTTTTCTTCTGTCATTCCTGGGGGAAAGAGTGTTAAGCATTGTGGCAGACACCGATTATTGCTCCCAGAATTGGTTCTCCTGCATCTCCAAATGTTTGCTTGGCACAGGACTGCTCAAAATAAAGCTCAAATTCCCAAGCTTTCCTTATAGCCATGCATTTGAGTTACTATTGTTGTGGAAAGTAACAAATTACCTCAAAATGTAGAGGCTGAAAACAAGCTTTTTATTATGCTCAAAGATTTGGGATGGGGCATCACATGGCTGGCTGCTTCTGTCATGCTGGCACGACTTCTATCCATGCAGTCACAAGCCCACCCAGATTCAAGAGGAGGGCAATTAAGGCTTCAACTCTTGATGGGGGAGTGGCAAGGTCACACTGTTGAAGAGCACATGGCACAGGTGAGATTTCTGAAGCCACCTTTGGAAAATGCAATATGTCACACCATAGGTGTGGCCGTTGACTAAGTTCTGGCCAAGAGGATATAAGAGGAATTGGTGTGTTTAACTTCCTGGAAGTGTCCTTAGATGGGGGATGTGTATGTGGTTGGAGGGGAGGTTCCCTTCTCTTTTCCACTTTCCTCTTGGCTGAAATATGGATGTAGAAGGAAGGTAGAGCAGCAATTTGGACAACAAATTTAGGATTACATAGCAACAAGCTGGAAGGAGGCTGGGTGCCTAATGATCCTAGAACCACCATGCCAGCCCTGAGCTGCTTGCATTTACATTACAGAGAAATAAACTTCTATCTTGTTTAAGCTACTATATTTTGTATTTTCTTGTTAATCTTAATAAAAACATCATCATAAATGAAGAAAGATGATGCAAACTTGTCTTAAATTATTGGGTCTATAAAGATAATAATGTTTATATGGTCTATATAATATTTATATGGTTAGAGTTTGACTAATATCATGGGCCATGAAGTGAGGATCATAGTATTTCATAAAAGCTTAATTCTTAAAATGCTTGACCCTTACCATTAGAAGTACCTTACTATATTTAAAAACAACATATTATTATGAAGTTAAAAAATGGAAATAAAGAAAATATTCACTCATGGAGTGAATATAAGTTGTGTCATAAACAAAGGATTAATGTCAAAATGTATTTTTATTAAAGGGACTAGTTTGTTACATCTTGATTTCTAGTCTTTGACGTTTCTGAACCATGTATGTACTTTTTTCTTTTTTTTTTTTGTGGGTAGAAAGATAAGCTAAGTGAGCTTGCTATTGAGATATTTTATTTTACAATGATGGTCATGGTAAAAAATGATGTGTTTTAAAATACCGTTTAATTGGCAAAAGACATTTTCTAATTCAAAACCGGAAACATTCGCAGAATAAGCCTCGTTTCAAAGTCCAGGACTTCTTTAAAGCACACATCTCGAATTCTATTTCTCTTTAGAGTGAAGTACATATTCCTATTTTTGGATATATAATTCAAAACCACTGAAAGCGTAAGGGAACTTTTTAAAAATAAACAATAACAGTTTAATCAGGTAAAGGTTTTTTTGCTTAAGGGCCATCTGTCCTGACACTGACATTTTATTCAAATTGCTGCACCATCCTGTTTGAAGGGCATCGACTGACTTTAAGTGCCTCACAATAAATGGCACATTTGTCTTAACAAGTAGTAACTGCATAGAGTGGACAATGGGATAGTATCAGTGAAGCAAAACAATAAAACAGGATGGATGGAGAAAGACTGGATAAAATGTGGCGAAAAAAAAAGAAAGGTGTCACAAAGATGGGGCATTATTTCTTTGTCCAAAAGATAACCAGTACCACTATACGACTTTAAACAAAAGACATCACCCACACTTATCAATCCAACTAGATTCTCGGAGGAAAATAAAATGCCGCTACCGAGGTGGAGGCCGAAGTTTCAGGGCAAATCGAGTGGCGCCAGCTCTGCGTGGACTCCGTTGGTGAATGACGCGTGGGAATTCTGCCGAGTGGCCCGCCCGCTCCGGGGCGTGCGGACAGGTGGACGGCCAGGCGCGCCTGGGCCGGGGGATGACCCGGGGGATGGCCCCCGCCCCCGCCCCGACCGCGCCCCTAGCAGCGCGCCCAGCCAGCCAGCCGGCGCCCGCCTGCGTTTTCAGTCCCTCAGCTGTCCAGGCACCCGGCGCCCGCAGGCGGAGGTTGCCATGGTTTCCTGGGGTCACGTGGGGCGCGCCGGCGCCCCCTCCCGCGCTCCGCTGCGGGGCGGGCGCGGGGGCGGGGCGGCCCAGGAAGGGGAAAGGAGCGGCCGCGGTGGGAGCGGGAGGAGCTGGAGATGCTTCCAGCTCTCCCGAGGCCGTGCTCGTTTAGCCACCGCAGCCGCACGGAGCAGCCGCGCGACGGGAGCCGCGGGCCGGGCCAGCCGGGCCTCCGGGGCCCAGTGCGCCGCGTTCGCACCGGGTAGCGCAGCCAGCGTCGTCTCCGCTCGCTCGGCGGCCGAGGGGCCCGAGACCGGTCCGGGGAGGGGGCGAGGGCGGCGCCCCGGCGCCCGTTGGCAGGGGAGGCAGGATGAGCATCGAGATTCCGGCGGGACTGACGGAGCTGCTGCAGGGCTTCACGGTGGAGGTGCTGAGGCACCAGCCCGCGGACCTGCTGGAGTTCGCGCTGCAGCACTTCACGCGCCTGCAGGAGGAGAACGAGCGCAAAGGCGCCGCGCGCTTCGGCCATGAGGGCAGGACCTGGAGGGACGCGGGCGCCGCCGGCGGGGGCGGTACCCCCAGCAGGGGGGTCAACTTCGCCGAGGAGCCCATGCACAGCGGCTCGGAGAACGGCGAGGAGGAGGAGGCCACAGACGCAGGAGCGTTCAACGGTAAGGAACCGACCCCCGCGCGCCCCCTCCCACCCCCGCCGCTCCCCCTCGGCTCTTCGATCCCGCAGCTCGGCTCAGCCACCTCTCCCCGCCTTCCCCACCTTCCCTACCTTCCCTTCGCGCCCACCCCCTCAGCATCCATTTCTGTCTCTCCCGCTCGCCCACCTTCCTACTCCGCGCTCTCGTTGTGCCCTCCCCCTCGTCCCCTCCTCTGGAGGTGAGGAGCCCAAAGGTGAGGCTTCTCTGCCCACCCGCCCCCTCTCGTCCTGGGCTCGGAGGCAGAGGCCGGCCAGTTTGGGGTGGGCATCTGAGAAACAACTTTCACTGGGGTTGGAGAAATTCCCCTTGACGGATGTCACTGTGCATAAATGAAGCTGGCCCACTTGGCGTCCTCTTTCAGCCGTTATATTTATTAATGGAGTGTCCAAAGCGAAAAGGCGAGCGGTGTTCAATCGGATTGGCTTTACTGTTGTTAGGACGGCAGATTCACTAAAAGGAGCATGAAATTGGACCCACGGGGCAGAACAAAATTTATGGTGATAGCTTTGGCATTCTTGGAAACAGTCATCTATTATTTTCCAATTTAGCAATACCGCGTTGTACTATTTTGGGACACACAACAAAGGATCCCGTTTAGCCTGCAGTCCGTGGGGTGTTTGGAATGAGGAAACGAGCTAATGGTTTGCTTTTTATTTGAAACAAATATTGAATGATTTGGTGCCTTAAAAAAAAAAAAAGTGTGTGAAAAACACTGTAGGAAGTTCTGAAAGCTTGTCGGTTGTCTTTAGAATGAAAAGCCAGTGAGTAATTGTAAGGACTGTGCCAGATACTGAAGCTAGTAAGAATGAATGGGAAAGAAAAAGGGATTTTCTCAAATAATTGCTCCTGGCAGGTCCTACCTCTTCTGCTTATAACCCTCTTTCTCTGACACACGCAGACACACTTACACATTAACAGCCTTCTGTATTTACACAACGTGCCTAAATCCCATCTTTGTGGCATCCCAAGCTAAAATACCCGGGTGTGCAAATGTGCAAGTGCTTTTTCTTTGTGGTGTAAGGCAACCATGCAGTCAGCATCGCACCGGCTTTTATTTATTTACACTTCTTGTGGTTTGTGTGTCCGCAGTGCATTTCATATAATGAAACCATTTTAAAGTGTCATTTCCTTATATATGTTCCTAGGAAGCTGTTTCTTTTCTTTGCAAAATTGTTGAAAAGTGTTATAAAATTAAGGTATTTTTAGTTTGTCTAAAGCAATCATAAAAAGCACTGGAAATTAGTGCTCTCTGAAGATAAACGGAAGATTGTTACTTTAAAATTTTTAATTTTGGACTTTTTAGTGTTTTCAGGGGTAGGATAATCATAGTCTTCATTGTTCATTTTGCAGAAGAATTTAATCGAATACTTTTCTTATTAGAAATGAGAAAAGGATAAAAGAGTACATATTTTAAACAGATGGGCAGGAGAAGCCAATGATGAATGACACAGAAGGGGTAGAGACATCTAATATATACTTCTTTTATGCCCTTGAGACACACATGAACACACGAGTACATTCACATGCACACGGACACACACAAAGAAAAAAAAAGGACTAGTTTCCCAGATTGGAGAAAAGCAAAGACTAAGGGACTTGATAAAGAACGTATATTCGTTCAGTACAATATATTGTTAGTATAAGTAAAATATTTTGTTTGTATAATGTTTTTGAAGTACTTTGCATTTATGATTCTGTTTTCTCTTTACAACAATGTAGATTATACACAGAACAGATTCGATTTTTGTTTTGCAATGAAATAAGCCGTTAAGTTCTGAGTGGTAGGGATCATTTTATATGGTTTTATGGTCTCCAAAGCACCTTTATTGTAAAAATTACTCAGTGTGAGTTTTACTAAATATTTGTTAACCAATTGCCCTATTTATTCCCCATTCCTACCCGCCAAAGACTGTTCTGACTGCAACCAATTTGATCATTTTCCAGTGCACACATATGCATATATGTATAACAGAAACTTTGGTGATGTACTTCCCTTTTCTAGGTGTAGTAAAAAATATCTGTTTAGAGTATTTTCTATCCTAATCAGTTCTGTCTTAATTTTTTTAAAGTAAATTGTGAGACCCCCAGTTTAAAGAGAATTTTAGACTACCAGGGGTTGGCAAACTGTTGGTAAAGGGCCAGAAAGTAAATATTTTAGGCTTTGTGAGCAATGTATGGTCTCCATCGCATATTCCTCTTCTTTTTTTTTTTTTTTAACTGCCCTTTAAACACGTATCCCTTCTGGAGGTTAAGGTTGTACAAAACTGGCCACAGACCAAGGCCATAGTTTGCCAACCCTCGGTCAGAGGGGAAGAAAAAGTCAAAATAATGCCATTGCGGGGCGGGGAGGGGGGGAAACAATAGGAATGAGCCTATCAGTTTAATGTCTAGGTCTAAAAAAGTGCTAGAATATAAAAAATACCAGATACTGGGTAATCCTCCTGTTATAGTAAAGAATTAGAAAAGTAAGTACTAAAGAAGAGTAAAGTACTAGAAGACAAGTCTTAATTTACTGAGACATAGCACAAGACCAAGTGGATCAATCAATCATTCTTAAACTTTGTATACATCTCAAGGATGTTTGATTCAGAAATGAACATTACCTCGTACTATTCTTGGAGAGCTTTTTGAATAGGTTGGGGTGGACATCGGGTTTCTTTTTTTTTTTTTTTTGCAGACATCCCAGCTCTTTCGGATATCTACAGTTGACTGACCACACTTTGAGGTATATTGGTCAACAGATAATGATGATTATAATATCACTTTCTCTTATTAACAGTTTAAAAATAGCTGCCATTTGTTGACATTCACTGTGCTAGGCACTATCTGAATGTTTTAATTCATTATCCCAGCTTTATAAGAAAGATGAGACAGACTGTCACTTGCCCAGTGTTTCACAGCTAGTGTGCTGCAGGGATTGGAACACCTGTGGGCCTGGCTCCATCCCTGTGCTCTTAAGTTCCAGATTTTATCTCTGGAAGGGGGTGGGGCTGGCATCACTTGAGCATCCCTTGTATGTCAAGCTCTACTTGAGGTCCTTAATGTGTTTTATCTTTAAGGCTCAGAAAAATTAACTTGTCCAAGGTCACACATAGGACTAGTAAGCAGCAGAGCCTGGTTTCTTACTCACATCTCTCTGACCCACGACCATCAGAGGTTTCTTTCTTAATGGAATTTGTATGATGGGCTGACTCACAGGTCAGGTTTTCCTGGTTATTTTTCCAGTAATGGTGATAAATTTGCTTTGATTGATTCATACCCACTCTCATGAATTCCTTAGGACAATGTATTTGTCGATGGTATTTGTGAGAGGTTGGGCAAAAAGGCAAGTTTTTGACCGTGAAGCTGGTGCCCATTGACTCACATAGAGGGATCAAGCATATGACCTTGAACTCATAGTATGGTGGTTGAATCAAGCAAGTGAACCAGGGTTTGGGACCATGGCCACCGATGGCCCTAGGCCAAAAGTCAGATGGGTGAAGGTGGTCTTGACTTCTCTCCTACCTTTCCAAAGGATTCCTTCCTCTGCTGATTGCTTTCCAATTCCCCTTGTATTCTTTTCTAATTTTATCACTTCTAATGTTTACTTTCAGTTTGCTGTCAATTCTTGTTAAAAGGGCAACCGTTAGGTGTTAGAATGGCATATGGAGATCCCCTTTCTGGGGGAAAGAAGCTATAATGGAGTCTCTGCCTCCCTCTTCCCCATCCTACAGAAAGCGAATATAACATGACATGTCTCTTCTGCAAGGGCAGTGTCCCCAGGCTTGGAATTTATTAGGAGGGTTACAGTAAGCCAAAGAGTTGGAATCAGTACCAATTTGGAGTGGTATCTGTGGTAATTAATACAGGCATCATAGTGAGATCTTGTGTTGCTCAATTATTTCTTCAGTGAAATGGCTGAAATTATAAAATGAAGTAAATAAAATTCTCAGTTGACAAGTAGTCAGTAACAAATTACATATGGATATACGAAGAGCAATCAAACTGGAAGAAAAATAAACAAGTATAAAATATGGAAGACCTATTGTTCTGTATTATGGAAGGCAAAGATCTGGAGTTCAAAGTGGGTACACAAGGCAAAAATATAGAACCATAGCTTATAAGCAAGCATGTCAAAGGTATATAAATAGAAATTTAGCATGTAAAATCTGTGACTTAATCCTCTTAACTCTGATTTACGTCAAATGTTTTTGGAGAACTTTATCTACCTTTGCATTTTTACAGTTTAAGGGGATTGTGGAGACTTTACCAGAGATCCTGAAAATTATGCAAAATATTGGGAAGTTGGAGCTTATGGTGGGAGATTAAGGGAACAAAGGTATTTATCATGAGAGGAAATGGTTGAAAGAGAGTTAAGAGTAACATTCATGTGTCTGAGAAGTTTTCTTAGAGGATTCTGAGCAAATATTCTTCATCTCTGTTATATACAGAATTAGAAGACTTAAGCTTCATTGTAACTTGAAGAATAAAAGTCAGAAATTCATCTGTCTGAAATGGCGTATGTGGTCTTCCAAAAATGAGGTGGCAAAGCAGTCGGGGTAATAGATTGACTTTTCAAGAATCTGCTGTGAAAACGTTCTTAAGCTTGTTCATACTGGGAGTGAAAAAATAGGTTGATCTGTATGTTGCATTCATGGCCTAATTGACAGCAGGAAACTGTAGAGAGTAATAATCATAGCTTTAAAGGAGTGTTGCTTTGGCCGATTTTTTAGGCCCACTTCTATGGGCCCTTATTTAAGAACTTGCTCTCTCGATGGCTATTAGAGACTGTTGTGGGACAAGGCAGCCAGTCCTTAGCTCTTGCCTCCTACTTCATGTAGCTGTCAACATATGACTAAAGAAAGACATTTATTCTAGTGGTGGTACTTATGCAATGGACTGAAAGTTAAAATATCTTTTTAATATATTATGAAACTCTTAAATCCATTTAATCGGTTTGAAAAACGTGCATGGAAGTCAGTTTTGGGGGGTTAACTTTAAATTCAGACAACATCTATTTTCTTTTATGTATGAGGCACTGTGTGAGGCATGTTGACATGTTATCATAGTAACAGTGCCTGCCTCGTGAAGTTGTTAGCGAGGATAAATGGAGTAATATTGGCAAGGTCCTTACTGATAGCGCACCCAGCAAGCGCTGATTACCTGTTAAACAAATGATCTCATTTATAAGAAGTATTCCAGAAACGTGTTCTTTCTGAGTTGCAATTTCATTGTGCTTGGTGGAGATGAATCTAACGTTTGCACTTTATAGAAAGATGAAGTAGGAAATGAGCTTACTGGGCAGTTCCTCTTAGGATTTAATGTGAAGTTATGTTGCATAGTAATAAAACCAACATCCTTTCAGCTGATAATTTGTAGCTAAGCACACCAGGATTTTGTAATTAATGAGACTTTGTGGTCTTTGGCTATTACAAATTTATATAGTAGTTTTAAATCCTCCTGAAGTGGATTACATCCTTCGTGACAATGGCTAAAATGTTGAAGCCATTATTTTATTTATGAGCTTAAAACAGTAACGTTAGAGAAGATTTTAAAAATATTTTGAGTTGTAGATGGTAATTGTGATTTTTCAAAGAAGAACAGTTAAGAATATTATTCATTTTAATAGTAGTATTAAATGGATTGCTTTAGGAATTGAAATTGGGAAATCAAAGGATTTTGAAAGAGTGTCATTTCTCAAACTCTTATCCATCTATTACTTTAAACTTTGGGAAGAGGGAGGGAGGGGAGGGATGGAGGGATGGGAAGAGAGAGAAGGCGGAAGAGAGGAGTAAAATTAGTTGGAACTTGTGAAGGGTTCTTTGAGTAACTTACACCTTTTCTGAAGGGATGGCAGAGAATGAAAATACCTGAACAAAAATTGAAGCACTGGATACTTTCATATCTTAAAAATCAAACTCTTTAGCTATTATTTAATGTAAGAGCATTATAAGCTTTCCATTTGAAGACATGTAAGTAAGCTTTCCATTTGAGGTCACACGTAAAGTGATGTACTGTATCTGGGTGGGACAGAGTAAATATTTAATGGTTATTTATTGTTGCGAATCTCACTCCATGGATTCCAGTATATTTCCAGCTGTCAAGGTTTTGTTCATAGCTGTGTCAAAAAACAAATGTGTTTCTTTTTCAGCTGTACTAACAAGAGACCTTTGAAATCGTCAAGGAGGAGTTTATTTGTGATCCATTAAAAAAGCCACTTAATGAGAGTAGTAGCAATAGGGAAGGCCTGCGGTGGAGGTTGGGGTTGATGGGGGCGAGGGTTCAGAGAATGTGATTGAATGACTGAGCTTGGGGTCTGCCTTAGCAGTATCAAGAGTCACAGAGTAAAGGGGCCAGAGACCTGGGTTAGCCCATGAGGAGGAGGAATGTGTATAAGTTGGGAAGTGGGATGCTGGGCTCATTCACTCACTGCAGACATATTTATAGAGAGCCAACTCCTTCCTTTTTTTTATTTTTAAGAAAAAAGAAATAATTATTCTCTTAAGTTTACTATCTCTAGACTTCTTAAGAAACAATCCTTTTGTCAGAGACTGTCTCATAGATAGAATATGTTGTCTATTTCGCTTAACAGATGGAGCAGCTGAAAGCCAGAGACGTTCCTTGCCCAGATTTAGTCTGCTTTGGTCTTTTTGTTCATAGAATTATCACAATTTGTGTGCTGTTTATATTAACTTACATACTATGAATCCTTTCTGTCTTCCATCAGGGTGATAGATAAGGTCTAAAAGTCTAGGCTAAAGAGAAGTACTTTTGTTCTTTTGCCTTCAGAATTACCAATTTTTTTTTCTCTTTGATTTTTTTCATTGAGGTGAAATCTAGCATTAGGTTTTATTTTTGTATCAATTGCTTAAGAAGAGACAATGGAAAAGAAAAAAGAGTGCAGTGACTTTTCTGAGGTGGATGAGTTATTGTCATCGTGTTCTTGGTCCTGTTCTTATTGTCCTTCCGCCTTATCCTTGCCGTTTAGTTGTGGTTGGGTTGGTCCCAAAACCCCATGTAAAAACCTCACTGTGATACTGATCATTATCTTTATTTTATGGGAGTTTTTGTGTTTCAGAAATTCAAAATGACTCAGACTGTTCCATTATGTAATTATTTTGTGGAAAGAATTTGAGCTAAAATTTTCAGGTCATGGCTTACATGAAAACAAAACAATCTAAAAAAATCAGAAATATAAACACAGTTGGTGTAACATTTATAAATGTTTCAGCAATAGGCTCTGCCATGTGTAGCTTAATATGTTTGGAAACTAAAAAAAAAAACCATCATTCCAGTTGCTACTGTTTAAAAAATGTTTCTGTGTTTTACAAAAAGACAAAAGGTCAAAATATAAACACATGTTCTACATAAAAGTGAAGCCAAGAAGATACACTGAATGCAGTGATTCCGGTATCCGTTTGGCTGGGGACTGACACTGTTTAATTTACATTAGCTGTTCTAAGACAAAACAGTTCATGCGAGTGATATTGAGGGGAATTTATTCTTTTTTTTGGATAAAAAAGAAGGAAAAAGCTTCCATTCGTTTAAATACATTTTAGTTAGACTCAAAAAGCATCTTTCCAAAAGGTTCTGAATTAATACATGACTCAGCTGTTTCATTTCAGTTGCTATAGAAAGCTAATGTTTGTTAAATGATATTCTTTTTATTTAATCATTGTTAACTTTTTTGGCTGCTTAAGTGCCAGATGCTGAATAAGGCTATTTATACATATCATTCAGCTCTCCCCAAAGTAAGTGGTAGAGTCAGGATTTGAACCTGACAGTCTGAGTTCAGAGCCCATCTCCTTAACCATGGTACACAGACTTCATTTTTAGTAACTCTTACAGCAGTAACATGGTTGAAAAGAACCACATATCAAAAAACAAGCTTCCAACTTTTCCCTCTAAAAATTTACAGCCTAGCTCAGCATTGATCTTTCCCTTTTACAATTTGTTTTTTCCGTCTGTTCTACACAAATTAGCACTTGGCATACTTTTTTTTTTTTTAAAGAGAACCTTTATTTTATTTTATTTTGGCCGCGCCATGCAGCTTGCGGGATCTTAGTTCCCTGAGCAGGGATCAAACCCAGGCCCTCGGCGGTGGAAGTGCGGAGTCCTAACCACTGGACCACAGGGGAAGTCCCAGCACTTCATATACTTTAGAAACTCAATAAAATGCTTATTTTAAAAATGAACACCTCATATACTGAGCTGTTTAATTCTCAAAACCTTTTTGATTATGTACAGTCATTAGCAAAATATATTTGAGTAGACATATCCCATGTATGTTTTTATAAATTTTGTGCATGTACCAGTATATTAGCTTACTATGTATATGAGAAAGCATCCCACAGTATAAATTTTGAAAGGGAGAAGTAACAAGTAATTGTAAGCAAGTTCTAATTTTTACTACACCCTAAATGATTGCCTTATACTCTGCCTTGGGGTGCATGACCCCATTTTGGAGACCACAATCCTAACAGTAGAACTTAACCCATACTCTATTAATATGTAAGCTAGCTGTAGTAAACTTTGGCTTCCTCTTTTAAGCTCCTGGATTATAAAGGACCTGCAGGTAGGCAGGGTCCTAATGTGTGTGTGTGTCTTTTTTAATAGACATTCATTAGGTAATTGTTTGACTCAGCCAAACTTTGGCAGAATAAAGAGGAAAATTCTATCTTATGAAAAGGAAATAAAATCATGTTACCTGACAGGTAAGATCTAGGCTTTTTCTTTTAAATCTGTATTCCTGTCTGTACCTTGAACTTCAGACTCGATTATAGAGTACTCATGTCCTTGGTGCACATATTGGGGATGTGACAAACAGAATCATACCATGTTACAGGTGTTTAGTTAAGCTTAGTCATGGAAGTGCCAATCAGAATTAGAAGAAAATCTAAAGTTTAAAATAGTTTAAAAGATTAGGACCAGGCAACATCCTAAGGAAAAACATAAAATAAAATAGTTTAAAAGAAATGCAGTTACATAGGGTATCTGAGGAAGGCCATCTCTGGAGATGACAGTTCGTTAGGAGGTAGCCTTTTCACTATCTCCCTTTTCGTAACTTTTGAAAAAAGCTTGTCATATACTTGTATTACCTAGTAAATACATTTTAAGTGAAAAAAGACATGAAAGAAAGGCGATTCTTTTATAAACGTCTGGTGGGTAGTAGATAAAACACTATAGAGGCACACAGTATGGTTCGAAATTGATGTAGCCAAATATTCTTGCCTAAGTTATTCTCTTGGTCCTGGGTACCCAGTCCTCTTTCCTTAACTTTCTGCCAAAATCCCAGTTTTTCTCCAAAGGTTAGCTTACAGTTCACCCTACCAGAAAATCCTTACGAGATTCTCTGGTTGACATGAGTGGTGTCAAAATGGCAGGATGAACGTGCCCTACTTCAGAGTAAGCTTGGCGGATGTCACATGTTCCTGGCACAGGCAGGCAAGGAAACACAGGAATGAGCTCCCTCCCTCCAAGACCTTCCTGCACGCATCTCACTTGGCCCACAGAAGGTGCTCAAATACACTTTAAATTACCCTCAAGTTGAATACTGAATGTCTCATAATAGTAAATATCTATAAGTGTATATTTCTAAAGTGATTGAAACCTTCTTGGGCGCATAAATATTAAAAATAGCCTCCTGATAATCCTTTATATTGTTGCATTTTAAAATGTTTTCATGAAATATAAAAGCCTTAGCCTGTGTTCAGTTTCATAGGTTTAGACTTCATTATATTAAAAAAAAAAAGGTGGCATATTATATTTTGGCCTGATATTTGATCACTCTGCCACAAGCAAAGAACACAAGTGCACAGGCTCGCCTTGCGGGTGAGGATTGCACATTCCCATCGAGGAGACGTTCTGACCCCCCTAAACTTCCCATGTCACTGCTTCTGCTTCTGTGAGCCCTGTGTTAAATCCCAAATGCCTCTATTGCCCTGAACCTGCTTTGTCCTGTTTTCTCTCTCCATCTTGCCTCATTCCTGCCACCTTGAAAGCAGGCTGTCTTCCTCCCTTTATTGCATGAATCCTGCTCACCACCACCCCCCGCCCCCCCGCCCCGAGGTGAGCCCTCCAGTTTTAACTGTAGCTCCAGCGCAGACCTCTCGCCTTCAGATTTAGGTTGACATATCTCCCTGCTTACCAGCCACCTCTGCTTGCATCTTCTTCAGGCACCTCCAGATAATTTTGTCCTAAACTGAATGTGTTATCATCTACCTCTATTATTATTCTTTCCTACTCATGTTACTTTATTCCCGCCACTGATTTGATAAACACAGTCAATAGAACCCCTTTCCTCTGCCTCCTACTTCTTAAACCTGGTAGTTTATGGAAAACAAACAAAACAGTTTGCTTTTATTGCTGAAAATTTTTAAGTAGTGCTGAAAAATCAGCAACACTGGAAACTTTTTACAAATATGACTTCACTTTGGCGTAGGCTCTAGGTTTGAATCCTGACTCTGCCATTTATAACTTTTGGAACCTTAAACAAGTTACTTTACCATCTGTGCCTCAGTTTCCCCATCTGTGAAATGGGAATGATGGTAGTACTTACCTCAGAGGGTTCTGGTAAGAAAAAATGAATTGACAGTGTGTGGCATATACTAAGCCTTATATATGGGTTTGTTAAAAAAAGAAGAGAGGAAGGAAGAAAGAGAGGAAGGCAGGTTTTAGAAGTTAGAACCTGATGGTTTTTAAAAATGAAGTTTGATTTGAAATGTAAGAAACTAGAGATTGTTTTCAAGGCAGTGTGATAATAGTCCTTAAAGAAAATGTTATTAATGAAAAATATAAAAGTAAAGTCTTCAGATCTTTCAGCTAAGTGTTTCAAACGTTTAAAAAAAACCCTGCTCTTTTAAGTCTCAAGTCCTCCTTTAATTCCTTTGAAATGCAAGGAAAATAGTCTGACTTAAAAAAAAATAAGGTTAAAAAAAAGCAACGGGATAAAGCTTTGCTTTGTTTGCACACCATCTTCTCCCTTGAGAACCAGTGTTTAACTGGTAGAATAAATAAATTTGTGTGTGCAGGATCTCCAAGTTTATGGTTTTATTCAAGTTTTAATAAGTTATTTTAAAACAAACTTGGGAAAGAGTAAGTAGGGATATTGAAAATAGTTACTTAATTTAAATGAGGCAGATGCTTATAGTAAAAAACATGAATATGTGCCTGAAATATAAATTAATTGGAAAAAATTGGTTGTATTAACTTGACAGCTTGTTGCCATTTCCTCATATCATAATATTTATGAAAGTAAGCTCATGGTGGGAGAAACTTTTTTTTTTTTTTTTTGGCGGTACGCGGGCCCCTCACTGTTGTGGCCTCTCCTGTTGCGGAGCACAGGCTCCAGACGTGCAGGCTCAGCAGTCATGGCTCACGGGCCCCACCGCTCCGCGGCATGTGGGATCTTCCCGGACCGGGGCACGAACCCGTGTCCCCTGCATCAGCAGGCGGACTCTCAACCACTACGCCACCAGGGAAGCCCGGGAGAAACTTTTATACCTAAGTTGTACATTAGAATGTGGTTTTATTCTGAAAACCCATCATTCTGTACTTGCTCCACTACAAATTGCTATCTTAATAGATTTCAAAAAAAAAAAAAGACAGTTCTTTTGGATATCTTTGCTTTTACACAGAGTTATTCACAGGTCTTTGATTTTTTTTTAAGGTGTTATTGATTTTTTTTTTTTAAACCCCACATTTGTTTATTTATTTATTTTTGGCTGTGTTGGGTCTTTGTTTCTGTGCGAGGGCTTTCTCTAGTTGTGGCAAGTGGGGGCCACTCTTCATCGTGGTGCATGGGCCTCTCACTATCACGGCCTCTCTTGTTGCGGAGCACAGGCTCCAGACGCGCAGGCTCAGTAGTTGTGGCGCACAGGCTTAGCTGCTCCGCGGCATGTGGGATCTTCCCAGACCAGGGCTCAAATCCGTGTCCCCTGCATTAGCAGGCAGATTCTCAACCACTGTGCCACCAAGGGAAGCCCTGTCATTGATTTTTTAACGTTTGTTGTTTTTTTTTTTTAATTTTATTTTTGGCTGCATTGGGTCTTTTTGTTGCTGTGCATGGGCTTTCTCTAGTTGCAGCACACTGGTTTCTCATTGTGGTGGCTTCTTGTTGTGGACCATGGGCTCTAGGTGTGTGGGCTTCCGTAGTTGTGGCTCATGGGCTGTAGAGCGCAGGCTCAGTAGTTGTGACGCACGGGCGTAGTTGCTCTGTGGCGTGTGGGATCTTCCCGGACCAGGGCTCGACCACGTGTCCCCTGCATTGGCAGGCAGACTCTTTTTTTTTTTTTTTTTTTTTTTTTTTTGGCAGGCAGACTCTTAACCACTGTGCCACCAGGGAAGTCCTTGATATCTTATTTTACTGTCATTAGCAACAGTTTACCAACTAAGCAATATTATGATCTTTGATTCCTCATAATACCTTAAAATAATTTCCTTATAATTTCTTAAAAAGAATTCAGAAGGTATTTTAGTGTTCAGATTTTAAGAAAAATGCATTTGCAGAAAGGATATTTAGTGAAATATATTTTAGGAGCACATTTAGCATTAAAAGTGTACAAGACTTCGGTTATGCAAGATGAATGAGTTCTGGGATCTAATGTATATAGCGTGGTGACAGTTACCAATACTGTATTGTATACTTGAAATTTGCTGAGAGGATAGATCTTAAGTTAAATCTTAACACACACACACACACACACACACACACACACACACACACACACACACACACACAGAGTGGTGACTGTAGAGGTGATGGTTAAATTATTTAGCTTGATTGGGATGATCTTTTCACAGTGTATACATATATCAAAACATCAAGTTGCACACCTTAAATATACGTAATTTTTATATGTCAAAGGTAATAAAGTAAAAAAAAAAAAAAGCAGTGTGAATTAATCTGGTTGGGCTGATAGCATTGAGTATACTGAGAGATTTTTATCTCCGAAACCAAGCAGAGCAGAAGTTTTCTCTCTTTCCCTCTCTCCCTCTTCTTCCCTCTCCCTCCCTCCCTCCCTCTTCTCTTTTTTAAAAATTATGAAATATTTCCAATATACAGAAATGAACAGACACTAAATAAGGAACACTCACATGAGCCATCCCCTGTCTCTAACAGATTTTAACGCTTCAGTTTTTTTACTTTGAAGAAAATATCACATGTACAGTAGGAGTCTCCTTGGATACCCCTCTCTTATCCCGTTCTCTTAACTTCCTTCTCCATAGATACCCAGCACTATGATGAATTTGGTGTTTATATTTCCTATGTATGTTTTTGTATTCTTACTACAAAGGCATTTATTCATAGATTAGAAATAATGATATTTTGCATGTATTCAGAGTTCATATAAATTGTGCCACTTACGAAAGTTTCATTTATGTAAGTTATCATCCTTCAGCTTGTTTTTTTTTTTTTTTTTTTTTCTTTTGCGGTACGCGGGCCTCTCACTGTTGTGGCCTCTCCCCGTTGCGGAGCACAGGCTCCGGACGCGCAGGCTCAGCGGCCATGGCTCACGGGCCCAGCCGCTCCGCGGCATGTGGGATCTTCCTGGACCGGGGCACGAACCCGCGTTCCCTGCATCGGGAGGCAGACTCTCAACCACTGCGCTACCAGGGAAGCCCTAAGCAAATAATTTTTAAGAGTGTAAAGAGGTTTTGAGACCACAAAGTTTGAGGACTGCAGTTCTAGGGTATATACCTAAGCGTAGAAAGGCTGGTTGTAGGGAATGCCCAGCTTTCACTGCACGTCATATTGCCATATTTGCAAAGCTGTTATACTAGTTTATACTCTCAGCAGTGGTATAAGAGTTCTTGGTTCTCCACATTCAAGCGACCATTTGATATTGTCAGATCTTAACCATCTTTGCCAATGAGACAGATGTTAAATTGGAATCTCATTGTAAATTGAATATTCTTTTCCCTGCTTACTAGTGATCTTGACCATCTTTTTTATCTTCATTGATCATACCTCTAGTTCATCTTCTGTGAAAAAAGTTTTTTTTCTTGTCATTTTTCCTGTCTGTGTTGTTCTTACTGATTTGTAGGAGTGTCTCCTCTCCTCTCCTCTCCTCTCCTCTCTTCTCTCCTTTCCTTTCCCCTCTCTCCCTTCCATCCTGTCTCCCTGCCTCCCTCCTTCCCTTCCTTCCTTCCTTCCTTCCTTCCTTCCTTCCTTCCACATTCTGGTTACTAATCCTTTGTTGGTAACATGCATTGAAAAAAATTTTCTACCAGTTTTGTGCTTGTCTTTTCATTTTGTTTATGTAGGTTGAACAGAATTTCCTTTGTTTTCTCTTCCAGTGTTATTGAGATGTAATCGACATACAGCACTGTACAAGTTTAAGGTATACAGCATAATGATCTGACTTAAGTACATCATGAAATGATGACCACAATAGGTTTAGTGAACATCCATCATCTCATATAGATGTAAAAGAAAAAGAAAAATGTATTTTTTCCTTGTGATGAGAACTCTTAGGATTTACTCTCTTAACAGCTATGTAGCACACAGCAGTGTTGATTATATTAATCACATTTTACATTACATTATTTATCCTGTAACTGGAAATTCATACCATTTGACCATCTTCATCCAGTTGCCCATCCCCTCAACCCTTGCCTCTGGTAACCACAAATCTGATCTCTTTTTCTATGAGTTTATTTATTTGTTTGTTGAAGTATAATGGACCTACAACACTATGTTAGTTCCTGGTGCACAACATAGTGATTCAGTATTTGTATACACTGCAGAATGATTACCATGATAAGTCTAGTTACCATCCCTTGCCATACAAAGATATTACATTTTTATTGACTATATTCCCCATGCTGTACATTTCATCCCCATGTTCTGTAACTGGAAGCTTGTACCTCTTAATTTCCCTCACCTATTTCACTCTTTTCATTCATGTTCATACCATTTAACTCAAGAACAGAATTTCCTGATTTTATTGTAGCCTAACATTAATCCCTTCCTTTATACTTATACTTTTTTGTGCCTTAAGGAATCTATCTCTACCTCGAATTAAAAAGATAAGCTCTTCATTTTCTTGTAAAAATGAAAAAGTCTTGAGTTTCACACTTAAGGTTTTAATCCATCTATAATTTATTTTTGTGCCTGGTATGAGATGAGAATCTCATTTCATTTTTTAAAAATATGCATCATTTATTGACTTTTTTCCCCCACTGATTTTTAAACATCAATTTTCCATTTTTATGTGAAGGTAGTTACAGTCTATTCTGTTCTGTTGGTTTGTCCATTCTTTCATTACTCTCTATTTCTCCTAATATGAGTTTATATGGTCCTGATATGTGGTAAGTAAGTACATCCACCTTATTTTTCTTCAGAATTGTTTAACTGTTCATGGGCTTTTATTATTCCACAGAACTTTTAGGACGAGCTTCTTCAATGATGTGAAAAACTTTATTAGGTGTTTGTTGGAGTTTATAAACAAATTTGGAGACATAAATATTCCATATACATTGCATATCTCCATTTATCTGGTCTTCCTTTCATTTCTTCAGTGTTTTATCATTTTCTCCGTAAAGGATTTTCTTGTCTTTTCTTAGTTTAATTTCTAAGTAACATATTGTTTTTGTTGTTATTATAACTGGGAGATTTTTCTGTTATTCTAATTAGTTGTTACTGAAAATATATAAAAAGAACTGTTAAAACTCAATAACAAAAAGCCCATCAATCTGAGCAAAATCCAACTGAGCAAAAGGCCTAAACAGTTTAATAAAGAAGACATAAACGAACATGGCCACGTGGGAAGACGTGGAGTTAGTGTCTCCCCACAGCTAGGGCGCCTGCCAGCCCATGGTGGGGGACTCTGATGCCCAAGGAGACGGGAAGAACCCCAGAGTGAACCGGTAGGATGTAGGGGGACTGAGGAGAAAGGAAAAGTGGAGGCCAGACAGGATCGGCGCCCCTGCGGCTGGGGAGATGAGGAGAGGCAGGTGGGGGGGACTCTCCAGGAAGAGCGGGAGAGGAGTGGAGGGCATTTGCCTGGCCCACTGGGGCCGGGGAGCCTGCTGAGCTCCCAGGCATATCCCCTGCCCTCCAAGTCCCCTCCAGGCTGCGTGGGTCCTTGGGGGCACAGGAGGGAGGCAGGGGAGAGCAGGAGAGGCAGGTGGGAGGGGCCCTCCCTGACTGGAGGAGCAGGAGAGGAGAGGAGGGCATTTGCCCCGCCCACTCGAGCCCAGGAAGCCTGCTGGACTCCCAGGTGAGGTCCGCTGCCCTCTGAGACCAGGGGTGGGGGACACGCCTGGGCCCCTTCTTGAGCCTAAGCCCCGCCCCCCACAGCCCCCAGAGCCTTTTCGAGCCTTCTGGGTCCTGAGCATTGGCCCCGCCCACCACCCAAACCTCGCCCCTGCTTAGGCCCCGCCCTCCACAGCCAAGGCCTTCCCCACCCACCTTTTTAAAAATTTTCCCTCCTCCTCTTTTTTACTATTGTGGTACTGATGTACCTTCCAGTTGTTTATTCATCTATATTTTTATTTTTATATTCTTCCTAACATATCTGTTAGTTTCCTAGTCTAATTTTATTTTTTTCTTTGTTATTGTTGTGTGTTTTTTTGTTTGTTGTTTTTTGTTTGTTGTTTTTGCTGCCCCAGGTGGCTTGCAGGATCTTGGTTCACGAGCCCAGGGTCAGGCCGAAGCTCCTGTGGTGGGAGCTCCGAGTCTGAACCACTGGACTAACAGAGAACCTCAGACCCCAGGGAATATTCATCTGAGTGAGGTCTCATGGAGTTCCTCATCTCAGCACCAAGACCCAGCTCTACCCAATAGCCTACAAACCCTAGTGTTAGAAGCCTCAGGCCAAACAACCAGTAGGACAAGAACACAATCCCACTCATAAAAAAAAAAAAAAAAAAAGACACAGCAAAAAAATATATCACAGATGAAGAAGCAAGGTAAAAACCTACAAGACCAAATAAATGAAGAGGAAATAGGCAATCTACCTGAAAAAGAATTCAGAGTAATGATAGTAAAGATGATCCATAATTGCGGAAATAGAATGGAGGCATGGATTGAGAAAATACAAAAAATGTTTAACAAAGATCTAGAAGAACAAACAGAGATGAACAACACTAGGAAAAATCAATAACAGAATAACTGAGGCAGAAGAACGATTAAGTGGGCTAGAAAGCAAAATGGTGGAAATAACTGCTGAGAAGCAGAGAAAAGAATGAAAAGAATTGAAGACAATCTCAGAGACCTCTGAGACAACACTAAACACACCAACATTCGAATTCTAGGGGTCCCAGAAGAAAAAGAGAAAAAGAAAGGGTCTGAGAAAATATTTGAAGAGATTATAGTCGAAAACTTCCCCAACATGGGAAAGGAAATAGTCAACCAAGTCCAGGAAGCACAGAGAGTCCCATACAGGATAAACCCTAGGAAAAACACACCAAGACACATATTAATCAAACTAACAAAAATTAAATTCAAACAAAACATATTAAAAGCAGCAAGGGAGAAACAAAAAATAACATACAAAGGAATCCCCGTAAGGTTATCAGCTGATTTTTCAGCGGAAACTCTGCAGGCCAGAAGGGAGTGGCAGGATATACTTAAAGTGATGAAAGAGGAAAACCTACAACCAAGATTACTCTACCCAGCAAGGATCTCATTCAGATTCGAAGGAGAAGTCAAAAGCTTTTCAGACAAGCAAAAGCTAAGAGAATTCAGCACCACCAAACCAGCTTTACAACAAATGCTAAAGAAACTTATCTAAGCAGGAAACACAAGAGAAGAAAAAGACCCACAAAAAACCCCCCGAAATTAAGAAAATGGTAATAGGAACATACATATCAATAATAACATTGAATGTAAATGGATTAAATGTCCCAACCAAAAGATACAGACTGGCTGAATGGATACAGAAACAAGACCCATATATATGCTGTCTACAAGAGACCCACTTCAGACCTAGGGACACATACAGACTGAAAGTGAAGTGATGGAAAAAGATATTACATGCAAACAGAAATCAAAAGAAAGCTGGAGTAGCAATACTTGTATCAGGTAAAATAGATTTTAAAATAAAGACTGTTACAAGAGATAAGGAGGGACACTACATAATGATCAAAGGATCAATCCAAGAAGAAGGTGTAACAATTATAAATGTTTATGCACCCAACATAGGGGCACCTGAATACATAAGGCAAATGCTAACAACCATGAAAGGAGAAATGGACAGTAACACAATAATAGTAGGGGATTTTAACACCCCACTTACACCAATGGACAGATCATCCAAACAGAAAATAAATAGAGACACACAAGCTTTAAATGACACAATAGACCAGATAGATCTAATTGATATTTATAGAACATTCCAGCCAAAAGTGCCAGAATACACCTTCTTCTCAAGTGCACATGGAACATTCTCCAGGATAGATCACATCTTGGGTCACTGATAATCAAGCCTTGGAAAATTTAAGAAAATGAAATCGTATCAAGCATCTTTTCTGACCACAGTGCTATGAGATTGGAAATCAATTACAGGGAAAAAACTGTAAAAAACACAAATACATGGAGGCTAAACAGTGCAAAACACAAATACATGGAGGCTAAATAACCAAGAGATCACTGAAGAAATAAAAGAAGAAATTAAAAAATACATAGAAACAAATGACAATGAAAACACGATGACCCAAAACCTATGGGACGCGGCAAAATCAGTTCTAAGAGGGAAGTTTATAGCAATTCAGTCTCACCTCAAGAAACAAAAATCTCAAATAAACAATCTAACCCTACACTTAAAACAACTAGAGAAAGAAGAAATGTACAAATTCTTGGAAAGGTACAACTTTCCAAGACTGAACCAGGAAGAATTAGAAAATATAAACAGACGTATCACAAGTAATGAAATTGAAACTGTAATTAAAAATCTTCCAACAAACGAAAGTCCAGGACCAGATGGCTTCACAGGCAAATTCTATCAAACATTTAGAGAAGAGCTAACACCTATCCTTCTCAAACTCTCCCAAAGAATTGCAGAGGGAGAAACACTCCCAAATTCTTTCTATGAAGCCACTATCACCCTGATAACAAAACCAGAAAAAGATATCACAAAAAAAGAAAATTATAGACCAATATCACTGATGAACATAGATGCAAAAATCCTGAACACAATACTGGCAAACAGAATGCAACAGCACATTAAAAATATCATACACTATGATCAAGTGGGATTTATCCCAGGGATGCAAGAATTCTTCAATATATGCAAATCAATCAGTGTGATACACCACATTAAGAAATTAAGGAATAAAAACTATATGATCATCTCAATAGATGGAGCAAAAGCTTTTGACAAAATTCAACATCCATTTATGATAAAAACTCTCCAGAAAATGCGCATAGAGGGCACCTACCTCAACATTATAGAGGCCATATATGACAAACCCACAGCAAGCATCATACTCAATGATGAAAAACTGAAAGCATTTCCACTAAGATCAGGAACAAGACAAGGATGTCCACTCTCGCCACTCTTATTCAGCATAGTTTTGGAAGTCCTATCCACAGCAATCAGAGAAGAAAAAGAAAGAAAAGGAATACAGATTGGAAAAGAATAAGTAAAACTGTCACTGTTTGCTGATGACATGATACTATATGTAGAAGATTCTAAAGATGACACCAGAAAACTACTGGAACTAATCAATGAATTTGGTAAGATTGTGGGATACAAAATTAATGCACAGAACTCTCTGGCATTCCTATACACCAACAGTGAAAAATCAGAAAGAGAAATTAAGGAAACACTCCCATTTACCACTGCAACAAAAAGAATAAAATACCTAGGAATAAACCTGCCTAAGGAGGCAAAAGACTTGTGCTCAGAACACTATAAAACACTGATGAAAGAAGTCAAAGATGACATAAACAGTTGGAGAAATATACCATGTTCTTGGATTGGAATAATCAATATTGTGAAAATGACTGTACTACCCAATGCAATCTACAGATTCACTACAATTCCTATCAAACTACCAATGGCATTCTTCACAGAATTAGAACAAAAAATTTTCCAATTCGTATGGAAACACAGAAGACCCCAGATAGCCAAAGCAATCTTGAGAAAGAAAAATGGAACTGGAGGAATCAGGCTCCCTGCCTTCACACTATACTACAAAGCTACAGTAATCAAGACAGTATGGTACTGGCACAAAAACAGAAATATAGATCAATGGAACAAGATAGAAAGCCCAGAGATAAACCCACGCACCTATGGTCAACTAATCTATCACAAAGTAGGCAAGGATATACAATGGAGAAAAGACAGTCTCTTCACTAAGTGGTGCTGGGAAAACTGGACAGCTACGTGTAAAAGAATGAAATTAGAACACTCCCTAACACCATACACAAAAATAAACTCAAAATGGATTAATGACCTAAATGTAAGACTGGACACTATAAAACTCTTAGAGGAAATCATAGGAAGAATACTGTTTGACATAAATCACAGCAAGATCTTTTTTGATCCACCTCCTATAGTAATGGCAATAAAAACCAAAAATAAATGGGACCTAATGAAACTTAAAAGCTTTTGCACAGCAAAGGAAACTATAAACAAGACGAAAAGACAATCCTCAGAATGGCAGAAAGTATTTGCAAATGAAACAACAGGCAAAGGATTAATCTCTAAAATATACAAACAGGTCATGGAGCTCAATATCAAAAAAGCAAACACTCCAGTTAAAAAATGGGCAGAAGACCTACATAGGCATTTCACTAAGGAAGACATACAGATGGCCAAGAGACACATGAAAAGCTGCTCAACATCACTAATTATTAGAGAAATGCAAATCAAAACTACAGTGAGGTATCACCTCACACTTGTCAGAATGGCCATCATCAAAAAATCTAGAAACAATAAATTCTGGAAAGGGTGTGGTGAATTAGGGAATCCTCCTGCACTGTTGGTGGGAATGTAAATTGATACAGCCACTATGGAGAACAGTATGAAAGTTCCTTAAAAAACTAAAAATAGAAGTACCATATGACCCAGCAATCCCACTACTGGGCATATACCCTGAGTAAACCATAATTCAAAAAGAGGCATGTACCACAATGTTCATTGCAGCTCTATTTACGATAACCAGGACATGGAACCAACCTAAATGTCCATCAACAGATGAATGGATAAAGAAGATGTGGCACATATACACAATGGAATATTACTCAGCCATAAAAAGAAACGAAATTGAGTTATTTGTAGTGAGGTGGATGGACCTAGAGTCTGTCATACAGAGTGAAGTAAGTCAGAAAGAGAAAAACAAATACCGTGTGCTAACGCATATATATGGAATCTAAAAAAAACAAAAAAAAATGGTACTGATGAACCTAGTTGCAGGGCAGGAATAAAGAGGTAGACATAGAAAATGGACTTGAGGACATGGGCTGGGAGGGCGAAGCTGGGGTGAAGTGAGAGTAGCATCGACATATATACACTATCGAATGTAAAATAGTAGTGGGCTGGGGTAGGGAGGATGGGAGGGAGGCTCAAAAGGGAGGGGATATGGGAACATGTGTATGCATATGGCTGATCTGCTTTGTTGAGCAACAGAAACCAACACAGTATTGTGAAGCAATTATACTCCAACAAAGATCTATTAAAAAAAACCCAAAAGGGCTTCCCTGGTGGCGCAGTGGTTGAGAGTCTGCCTGCAGGGGACACGGGTTCGTGCCCCAGTCCGGGAAGATCCCGCATGCCGCGGAGCGACTGGGCCCGTGAGCCATGGCCACTGAGCCTGCGCGTCCAGAGCCTGTGCTCTGCAACAGGAGAGGCCACAACAGTGAGAGGCCCGCGTACCGCAAAAAAACAAAAACAAAAACAAAAAAACCCAAAAAACAAATGTCATTTGGAGTACTAAAGACTTGGGAAGTCCTTTAATTAATAAACCTGTTTTATTAAAAAAAAAAAAAAAACTTAATGGCCAATAAGCCCATGGGAGGGTGCTCAGTATTTTTAGTTATTAAGGAAATTAACATTAAAACCACAGTGAGTTGCCACTAAACACAAGAATGGCTAAAATGACATACCTTATGTTAGCAAAGAGATAGAGCAACTGGAAGTCTTGTTTATTTCCTATGAGAGCATGAAATGGTACAAAGCGTTAGGAAATCAGCAGGTTTTTATAAGGTTAAACATTCACTCACCTATGAACCGGCATTCCCACTCTAGGCATCTGCTTAAGAAAAGCAAATGTATATGTTCACAAAACGATTTGTATAAAAATATTTATAGAAGTTTTATTCACAGTAGCCCAAACTGGAAAAAAAAAAATCCACAGGAGAATGAATAAACAAATTGTAGTGCATTCACACAATGAAATACTACTCAGCAATAAAAAAGAACTATTGATCCTCTCAACAGTGAGAATAAATCTCACATTTATATGAAATTCACGGAACGGCAGAGCTAAGCTATGGTGGTAGAAATCCTAACAGTAGTTTCCTAAGGGATAGCGGGAATTGACAGTAAGGGGGCTTGTGGAACCTTTCCAGGGTGTTGGAAATGTTTTATATCTTGATTGGAGTGTTGGTCATATAGGTGTATGCATGTGTCAGAACTCAGTGAGTTGTGCATTTCATTGTATGTCAGTTTCACCTTGATTAAAAGTAAAACCGTTGGAAACATGGATGCTTTTGAAATGCTCTTTTCCACATTTTAATTGAGAAGTGTCATTGCTTTCTGCACTGATTATCTTGTGAAATTTTTCATTATTTTTGCTGGAAACTAGCATCTGGGTTACATTTTTGTAGTTTTGGGGCATAAGTGGGACTTATTTTTGCAGCTTGTACAAAAAGCCAAATGCCAGTCAGTCAAGGTCTACTGTTTTTAAGTCTATTTTACGTTTCAGCTGGTAATGTATTTTAATTTATGGGTTTCATAAATACAATATGTATATAAATTATCACTTACACTTGTCCAAATAATCTTTAAGTATCAGGGAATACCCTTATTGTACTAAGTTTTCATTAGCACTTTTCATTCAGTATTTGTTGAACCAAATACATATTATATCAAGCAGTGTTCTAGGCACTGGGGATACAGTAGTAAAACAGCCAAGGAAGGATACTGCCCTCTCAGTAGTGTACAAAAAAACACAGTAAACATAATGTACTAGATGTCTTCTGATAATGCTTGGAAGAAAAGAAGCAGGATGATGTGATTGAGAGGACCTGGAGAATGTTCAGAGAAAGGCTTCTTTAGGAGGAGACATTTGAGCTGAGCCTAGAATAGCAGGAACATCTTAATTCTGTGAAGACAAGGGGGAGGATTTGAATATGGTATTTTCTAAAACTGTACTTTTATGATTAGGCCAACCTTAATCACATTGCCCTGATTGTTTTCTCAGTCTTCATTTCAGAGCCCTTTATTTTCCTTAATTACCGTTTTCTGGGTCTGTTTTACTGTGACTTCAGGGATGTGTGACAGTTCAAACTCTCCGAGCTTTTGGTTTTCCTAGTATTGTTAGTGGTCTAGTCTGGAGCGTTCCCTCTTACAAACAAAACATTAGTTTCCATAAATCTGCTTCGCACATACATACTTGCACATACTTGATCCTATAAGTTTAGAAGAGACAGTTTTAGCATATGTGGAAGCAGAGATTGAATTGATGTAATTTTTTTTTAATTAATTAATTTATTTTTGGCTGTGTTGTGTCTTCGTTGCTGCACGCAGGCCCTCTCTAGTTGCAGCGAGCGGGGCTATTCTTTGTTGCGGTGCATGGGCTTCTCATTGCTGTGGCTTCTCTTGTTGCAGAGCACAGACTCTAGGCATGCGGGCTCAGTAGTTGTGGAACGCAGGCTCTAGAGTGCAGGCTCAGTAGTTGTGGCGCACAGGCTTTAGTTGCTCCGCGGCATGTGGGATCTTCCCGGACCAGGGCTAGAACCCGTGTCCCCTGCATTGGCAGGTGGATTCTTAACCACTGTGCCACCAGGGAAGTCCCTGAATTGATGTAGTTTTGACAATGACCTTTCCCATCTCCTGCTTTTCTTCTGAGCCCACATTTTAAAATCCTAAAAGTATTTGGGAGCCTTTTTCTCGACATTGGTATTGCATCAGCTCTGTGTGTGGTTTTATATGCTTAGCTACCTTAGGACTCTGCTAGCTAAAGCTATATTTTTCTTCCTGTTCCTAAGAGGGTAGAATCCTCATGAATTAAAAAGTAAAGGTGGCTTCCCTGGTGGTGCAGTGGTTGAGAGTCCGCCTGCCGATGCAGGGGACACGGGTTTGTGCCCCGGTCCGGGAGGATCCCACATGCCGCGGAGTGGCTGGGCCCGTGAGCCATGGCTGCTGAGCCTGCGCGTCCGGAGCCTGTGCTCCGCAACGGGAGAGGCCACAACAGTGAGAGGCCCGCATACCGCAAAAAAAAAAAAAAAAAAGGGACTTCTTAAGCCCGTGCGCCACAACTACTGAACCTGCGAGCCACAGCTACTGAGCCCATGTGCCACAACTACTGAAGCCCACGTGCCCTAGAGCCCGTGCTCCCCGACAAGAGAAGCCACCACAATGAGAGGCCCGTGCACCACAACAAAGAGTAGCGCTAGCTCACCGTGACTAGAGAAAGTCCGCGCACAGCAACGAAGACCCAACACAGCCAAAAAAAAAAATTAATAAATTAAAAAAAAAAAAACAGTAGAGAATCAAGTTCCTTTGTAAGCAAAAGTAACTAGGAGTGTATTTTCCCCCTATGGTAATAGTTATATTTTATGACCTCAGTATTTTAGAATATCAGTTATATTTTGAGGAGTTTGCTTTGTGAATAGAAAGAACAAAACCGTGCATCTTTTTAGTGGTCTTTAAAGCTGGCATTTTTTAAAAGCTGAATGTCTGTTTCATTTCATTCAGCCCTACCTGCAGCCATGCTCTGTGTGTAGGGTAGGTTGATGCCTGATCTCATGCTGTATAATCAAAAAGGAAGAAGAAAATTGGTCCCCCAAATGCCAGCCCCTCAAACAGTTTCCATCATGTCCAGTCAGAAGTACTGTGAGCAGACATGGCTTTAACAAAGACACAGAAAATATAGTCCTTTTCAATGTCAAAAATTAAACCTGTATAAAAAAGTTTGAAAATTATGCCTGTTACATTAATTAGCAAAATATTTCAGGTTTTGTTGTTGTTTATTTGCTTTTGTTGCTGTTGATATTTTAAAAAGTTAATTCTTCCTTGGTTCAAGGGTGAGCCTTATTTCAGTTTTAATTTTTGAAGCCCAGGCATAAGAGAAATTAATTTACTCTGAGCTAAGTATTTATTCTATCAAATATAATTAGTTAACATGGTTTCAATTGACATAATTTCTAGAATCTTTTATTTAGACAGCAGATTTGGAAAGTGTTTATTGCTAGAAAAGGCGACTCATAGGAGGTTAGGTGTGCTAATTATGTGCTGACTCCAAGATTGTTGTGTACATCTCACTTCAGGGCATATGAACACTCTTCTGCAAAAGTCCATTTAACCGGTGTGGCTCCAATATAGATAGGGTGGCTGTGTGTGTGTGTGTGTGTGTGTGTGTGTGTGTGTGTGTGTGTGTGTGTTTAATGACCATAAATCACAAGTCAGCGCTCGTATTTCTTTAACCTGGAACTTCTCTCCCAGCATTATGCTCAGAGGTGCAAACTGTCTGCATGACTATCAACCTGGCTTTCCTTTCTGAAGGCCAGACTCATTGGTTCATGCTTTCAATTGACTGCTTTTGTTTTTATAGAATTTCTTAAGTTTTCTAGTTTTCTACGGAACTTCTCTTTTTACCTAAATTTTTCTGTTAGGGCAGCTGCGTGTGTGGCATAAGCCCTTGCAGTCATAGTATGTGAAAATACCCCCGACTTGGTCAAGCTCTTCAGAGGCAGGGACTCTGTCACATTCCCAGTGCCCGGCATCCACATCCAATAAACAGTGGAATAAGTGGGACAAGGAGACTTGCTCAGTTTACTTCACAGAGTTGATTGATTCATGCCACAGCTGTTCACTCAGTGCCTCTTATCTACCAGGCACTGCTTATCTTGGGCTTCAGGCATAAAGAGGTGAGAAGATAAGCAGGTCCTGCTGGCTCCTCGAAACTCCAGTCACAGGTGTGGGAGGCTGTTTTCACTGCTAGGAACAGAGAGGCTCATTCAGCCACCTCAAGTAGTAGAGAGTTTTTCCTGTAAGGATACTCCAGGATTAAAGAAGACTTGAATCAGTTATACTTCTGGGGGCTGAGGAATTAAGACCCGGCTAGTTTGGGAACTGATGGGATCTCTGGATAGACAAGCGCAAAGACATTCATAGGAACGCAGGACTCTCCGTATTGCGCTGGAATGGCGCTTGGGAGAAAGTCAAACCTACATAAACATTTCTGTATTTTTCCTTAGGATTCATTAAGATCTTAGGTTATATCTCCTTAAAATGTTAGGGGCGTTTAGTATATTCTTAAATCATATGTTTCTCCAGGCAGATAATACGTTTGCTATATTTTTCCTTCTATATTCTCCTAATGTGTGTGTGTGTGTGTGTATAAATACACTTAAAGAATATCTATAGAATAGGAAAATATAAAGGTGGAAACCAAGAGTCTGAGGAAACCTAATTTGACTTAGCACATTTTAAAGCATCATCTATTAACTTGAATTTGTGCTGCTGTTTACTTTGTATATGCAAAAAATGTAATGTTAAGATTGGTAATATTAGCTCATAGTAAACATCAGTCTCATATTTGAATAGGAATTTATAGTTTACGGGCACTTTCAAAGATGTTTATTTATTTTTTCATAAAACCCCCCTTGAATTACGGAGGGCAGATCTTACCTTGCATGTTTTTTAAATTGAGGATTTAGGTCAAAGTTATACGATTCATCCAAGCTTTCCGGGAAGGCGATGGGGCCAGCAGTGGAGCCCACGCCTCCTGACCCCAGTCGGCGCCCGGTGGTGCGTCCTTCCTCACCTTCCTCCTGCTCCCCTTCCCTGTACTTGGGTTCCTGGGAGAGAAAACACCAGGCACCCCAAGCCCAGCTGCACATCGCTTTACTTACAGCAGAGTCTCCACCCTGAATCTCAATCTTCTTCCCCATTTTGGTAACTAAACTAAAAAGGCTAGAAAAATTGTGAAGGTTACTGTTAGCTTGCCAAGAGTTGGTACAGGAAACACTTGTGTTTCATCCCTGCAAGTGGATATGAAGGGATATGTTTTGAGGGATTGGAGTTTTGGTAATTTTGTCAAAACCCAGTGTTTACCTTAACTACTGGGTACCACATGCCTGGTGCCCCCATCTTAACTGCCCAGTCCTGTGCCCCATTTACTATTGGGAAATGGAAGTCACAGTCATAGAACTTCTCTACGCACAATTTAAACATTGATATAATTTCTAGCAAAAGTATAAAGGAGAAATGAGGCAATTAATTTATAGTAAGTAAAATGTGTTTCAGCAGGTATGTGCTTACATGTACACAAGAAGACATAATGCACTTAGATTCTCCCACTTACATGTAGGATCACTAAGAATATGAAAGCTGCAAATGTAGTCTGATCAGGTGTATTGTACTGGTTATTCAGATACCACAAGTGATACAGCAGTGACATGATTTTTTTGAAATGATGAGCATCTATTAGTAAAATTCCAAACAAAACAAAAATACCCCCCAAAACCCCCAAATTCCCCCCAACATTGATTTATGTTGTATTTGTGTTGTAGAAAATCTGATGTATATTAAAACTGCATATAATAATCGTATTTATGTATAAACAGTGTTAGAATTTAGGCTCAGTTGGTTATAAATTGACTCGTTTGCCAACATGAATGTCCAGTGGGATATGTGAAAGTAGTGCAGGACAAGAGTTTTGGGATTCATGACAGTTCTCTGTTGTATAGGATTGTCCTGTACGTGGTCTGTCAAATGCCAAGGATGTCTTCTGAATTATTGTGACAGTTGAAAAAATTGCTCCCACAACTTTAGAATACACCTCCTAGATGGTGATGCCACTTCGTTGAAAATCTCTGCCTTAAACACTTCAGAAAGACACAGGGAATTCGCCGGCAGTCCAGTGGTTAGGACTCCCATGCTTTCACAGCTGAGGGCTGGGTTCAATCCCTGGTCAGGGAACTAAGATCCAACAAACCGTGCAGTGTGGCCAAAAAAAAAAAAGGCACAGAAACCTAAGGGACCGCAAGGGAACAAAGATGTCCCAACATTTCAAACCAGAAGCTCACAGTGCTGTGATTTCATTGTCTAGAGAGACTAGAGGGGGAGGAGAGTATCTGCTCTGTTTTTTGCCCCAAGGCTGAGATATGCTTTTTACCTTCATCTTGCCTTGGGCAGCCAGCACTATCTATTCTGCATTCCTGTGGTTGAAGTTTCCCCTGTCCTTGCAGCTTGCTGGGGAGGCTTTTTTTAGACTAGGTTCTGAAGGAGTTGTGCAAAAGGGGGTTGAAGGTGTCCAAGAAAACTGATGGAAGTTTTTTTGTGTGTGCGATATATAAAATATAACTACACTTTACCTGATGAAAGGTTTTTATATAAGTAATTTGTGATTTTGCAGCTATATGGCTGAATTATTTTGGTATATAAGTAGTGGGAATTTTCTCTTGCTCAGTTTAGAGTATATAATTTTGCTATACATTATAGTGTCTTAATAATTGGGTTTGTGAATGATTTCACACAGTTAATCCTTAGTAACAATGGAGATCAATATGGAAGGAAATAATTACCTATTACATGGTGATTTCAGGCGTCGGTATTTTTGCTTTCTGTTCTTGGTGGGGCAGCATTTTGGTGCTAGAAGTGCCTGCGTTGGAATTCTCAAGCTCTGCCACAGGGTGACTATGTGATCTAAAGCAAACTAATCCATATCTCTGAGGCTTACTGTAAAATGTTGTCATCAGTAATGTTGCGGTGCTGCTATTTAATAGAATGTTGCAAGGATTAGTGTGAAACATCTGACAGTTTTCTTCTAGTACTTATTCCGAAGCATCTATATTTTTTGTGCTCTATAACCATAATGCTGACAAAAATTTTAAGTCTTCTTTTTTTACTTGACCTATTTCCATAGTGTAAACAGTCTTTATAATTACTGTTTTAAAGGTATTGAAGTATTAAAAAGTATCATAGTAGACCCATGACATCCTGCTACTAAAATATACAGTGTAATACATGATGTCCTTTCTGTATATAATATGAATTGTAAACTTACCTGCTTCTCTGAAGAAATAAAGTTTTTAAAAACCTAATGTCTTGAGATAACTGTAAGGTATCTATAAGCAAAACCAAGAAGAAACAACAGAGCTAAGTTGAATGCAGGGCGTGGGCCAAGGGTGGGCTTACCAGCTGAGCAATGCACTCCCATACACCAGCCTGAAATTGCAGCCTTCCACAGATAGATTTACGTATCATAGACCTTTGGGTCGCACAAAAATTGTCAAAACCACAAATATACCATCCTTTACCTAATAATGATATCAGTATATGTGAGCATTTTTAGTTTTGTTTCCAAATATTTTCACTGTAAAAATGATGCTATTGAATAGATGTGTGTGTGTGCGCACGGACGTGTGTGTATCTTTTTCCTTCTCTAGTAATACTTCTTTAGGATAAATCTCTTAAAAGTAGAGTTACTCTCTTAAAGGAGACACACCTTTTATGACACTAGATGTAATTGCCAAATTGTTTACAGAAATATTATATAGATTGGCACTGTCTCAGTTAAGTAGTTTCAGCCACACATAACTAGGGATTTTCATTTAAAGTGTGTTGGGGGGACTAATTTAACAGGTGAAATATTGATTTTAATTTATATTTCTTTGGCTACTAGTGAATTTAAACATTTAATTTTCATATATTAATGGTTTTTCTTCTTGCATTATTTATTCATTCATATCTTTCTCCTATTTAATTTATGGGATCACTTAACAATTTAGGTCGTTTTCAGGGTTTTGGATAAATTAAAATTTTATCTAATCATATTATTCCGCTTTTCTCTTTCAGCTCCAGTAATAAACCGATTTACGAGGCGTGCCTCAGGTAAGTCTGATGATGGATTTTGCTCACTAATGGTGACATTTTTAAAATGGATTGGATAAGAAGGTATGAAAAGAATAATTGCTATAGAGTAATAACTTACTTGTCAGTCATTTTCCCAGAAAACACAACCATCTGATAAAATCAAGAACTAGGAAATAATTGGAAATACACACTGAGTGGCTAAACTTAAAACCACACTGTGCACTGAGGCTAATGGGTGGAGACTCTTGCCCCAATTTGTTTATTTCTGCTCTTGATAAATTATTATCTACATGGTTATCTGGTTTACCAGTCACAGTTTAGAAGAAGTAATTTAGAAGCTGGGTAAAGGACACTCTAGAAACAGGGAGGGATGGAGAGTTTTTAATAAAGGACAGGAAAGCCCATAACACTCCAATATAAGACCTTGTCATCATGGGGTCCCATTCAGAATAGGAGCAAATTGCTTTATATTTGTTCCTGCCCCAGGGGCTATTGCTGTCCTAGAGATACCACAGTAACCTTCTGCGTATTCACAGTGAGGGCGACCTTAACCATTGACAGGTGCTTAAATTTGGTTCACTATACTGGGCACCACCTGCATTACATTGGTGGGGAAGTAAAGCATTTCTATCCTAAATGAGTTTGGGAGCTGAAATGGATAAACTATTGTTTGGAAAATTCACTTCTGTGAAATACCTTCTTCTCTAAAGATAGAGGACAAGTGAAGTACTACCATGTTTGGTTTGAGAAAATGACTTTCTTTTATATATAACTGGAGTTTTTTGGTTGAAAAACACAAGAAATAATTTCAAACAGATCATCTTTGACATTTATATAATACAAATGAGTCATTTGTTTCATAAAATTACCTAATTTCCATCTGTGCTATATTATTAAATGTGTTTTAAGATTGAGTTTTAATTTGTCAGCAGTTACTGGTATAATTTACTCTTATTATGTGGTGACCAGGTCTATAGGGAAAAAGACAGGGATTAGGATAATACGCTGTATTGTGATGGTACCTACTTTATCCTCCTGAGCTTTTTGTAATGTTGAGGCATATCTATTTTTAATGTTGAAAACAAAGTGTAGATTACAATGCCTTTCATGGAATGAGAGATTATGTCAGTAAGGCATCAATCAGACTTTATCCCAGAGTAGAGCTATCAAGAGTGATCATATTCTGGTGTAATATGTAGTCTTTCATGAGCAGTGGTGGAGACAGAGAGGAACAATAAGACAGAATCAGTAGTGAGATATCTTGTCTCTGTGATGTAAGATTCTTTCTGTAAGAACATAGTTAAGACTCTTAGAATAAATTGTCTCCCTTTCTGCCTCAAACTGACATGAGACATTTATTTCTGGGCAAATTCCATTAATATTTGTTTTTCAGTATACTTAGCATCAGTTGAAGGATCAGGGGCTCTAGTATATAGGTTCATTCTGAAACACCCTATTTCACTCCCCACCACCACTGTTGAATCTGTGTCCAGTGTATCTCAGCAAGATTGGCTGGAAATGTAGACAAGCTAGAATGCCGGCAAAGAAATACACGTTCAAGTCAAATGTTGCATTTATTCCAAGTGACAGGCAATAGGAAATGCCAGTGAAAACAACAGGGAGCAGTTCGATTTAAAGAAAAATGAAATGATATCACGTTCAGGAGTCATGTTGTAAAAGCCTTAAAAGGTGTAAATATTGTTACCCTAATAATACAACATGCTGGAAAGCACTATGAGAATGAATTTTGACATTAATTATTGGAAGGAAAAGAGAATTGACTTATGGAATACTCCTGATGGGTCAGGCACTGTGGTAAGCATTTTATACACATTTTCAGTCTTTCAAGCAAGGGAAATAAAATTATATTTACTGCCTTGGATAAGAAGAACAATGGTCTTTGTCTTAAAACTTTTTTAACAAAGAAAGCAGAAACTGTCTTAAGACATCTTGGGGAGGAAATTCTACAGTTCTCTTTGTTAATTTAATCTAGTGGTGAAAAGTAATTCAATGCAGTAGTAGACTTCAGTTTCTTTGGAAGTAGCATTTCCTGAACATAAAAATAGACATCTACTTAAAATAGGGAAATTCGTATCTGATAATTAAAAATATTTCTTAGGATATCTTTTTTTGATAAAGTTTTAATTCAGAAATACTTTTTCTTTTCAGAAGTAAATTGTAACTTTAAATTTGTAATGTGATACCTGTAATTTAAGGGGAAAAAAATAAGTCAACCAGATATGTAGGATACAAGAGTTTACTTCTTGATACAAGAGTTTATTTCTTACTCGTCTATTTTTTTTTAAATTTATTTTATTTATTTATTTTTGGCTGCGTTGGGTCTTCCCTGTTGCGCGTGAGCTTTCTCTAGTTGCTGCAAGCGGGGGCGGCTCTTCACTGCGGTTCAGGCTTCTCATTGCTGTGGCTTCTCTTGTTGTGGAGCACGGGCTCTCGGTTCCCGGCATTCAGTAGTTGTGGCGTGCAGGCTCTAGAGCGCAGGCTCAGCAGTTGCGCAGGGCTTAGTTGCTTCGTGGCATGTAGGATCTTCCCGGACCAGGGATCGAACCTGTGTCCCCTGCATTGACAGGTGGATTCTTAACCGCTGTGCCACCAGGGAAGCCCCTTACTTGTCTATTTTTTAATAATAATTACAACAATAAGTACTGTATGTATACATTATAACAATAAATATACTATGTGTAGTGCTAGGTATTCAATCACTTTTGATTGAATGAAAATTTAAAAATAGTGTGTTATGATATATTCCTGATTTGACTGAGTTTCCTACATCTTTGAGGTTTTGGCTTTTGATATTCATACTGCACCTATCAAAAGTAAATATTTCAACCTGAATACTTCAAACAAAACATTTCTCCCTTTTATACATTTTTCTTTTGTTATGGTTCATGAGGATGAGGGCAATGTTTATATTAAGGATGTGTTTAACAAATACATAATTTCAGATCATTTTTATAAATAACACTGTTTCTGCTGAACTCTCCTCATGTGTTTTCAGTGCCTGCCCACAAACCTGTTGGTTTTTATTTCTATAAGTAAAAGGAATCAGTTTCACTCAGTATTTTCAAACAAAATTCATTCCTAGAATATTAAGAGTTTGTAGCGGTTTCAGGGTTTCATAAGTTAGTTTTCCACTTGGTTCAGGAATGAAAGGCATGTAGTGGAGTGTGATTAATGGATTAAAACAGGTGGGCATTTGGAACAGTAGGGTCTTGCTTTATATGGTAGAGAGGATAAGTTCTACAAAACTTATGATGATGAAACTGTCAGATTTTTTTTTTAACATCTTTATTGGAGTATAATTGCTTTACAATGTTGTCTTAGTTTCTGCTTTATAACAAAGTCAATCAGCTATACGTATACATATATCCCCATATCTCTTCCCTCTTGGGTCTCCCTCCCTCCCGCCCTCCCTATCCCTCCCCTCTAGGTGGTCACAAAGCACCAAGCTGATCTCCCTGTGCTATGCAGCTGCTTCCCACTAGCTATCTATTTTACATTTGGTAGTGTATATATATACATGCCACTCTCTCACTTTGTCCCAGCTTACCCTTCCCCCTCCCCGTGTCCTCAAGTTCATTCTCTAGTAGATCTGCGTCTTTATTCCCATCCTGCCCCTAGGTTCTTCATGACCTTTTTTTTTTTAGATTCCATATATATGTGTTAGCATACAGTATTTGTTTTTCTCTTTCTGACTTACTTCACTCTGTATGACAGACTCTAGGTCCATCCACCTCACTACACATAACTCAGTTTCCTTTCTTTTTATGGCTGAGTAATATTCCATTGTATATATGTGCCACATCTTCTTTATCCATTCATCTGTCGATGGACACTTAGGTTGCTTCTGTGTCCTGGCTATTGTAAATAGAGCTACAATGAACATTGTGGTACATGACACTTTTTGAATTATGGTTTTCTCAGGGTATATACCCAGTAGTGGAATTGCTGGGCCATATGGTAGTTCTATTTTTAGTTTTTTAAGGAACCTCCATACTGTTTTCCATAGTGGCTGTATCAATTTACATTCCTGCCAACAGTGCAAGAGGGTGCCCTTTTCTCCACACCTTCTCCAGCATTTATTGTTTGTAGATTTTTTGATGATGGCCATTCTGACGGGTGTGAGGTGATATCTCATTGTAGTTTTGATTTGCATTTCTCTAGTGATTAATGATGTTGAGCATTCTTTCATGTGTTTGTTGAAAATCTGTATATATTCTCTGGAGAAATGTCTATTTAAGTCTTCTGCCCATTTTTGGATTGGGTTGTTTGTTTTTTTGATATTGAGCTGCATGAGCTGCTTGTAAATTTTGGAGGTTAATGCTTTGTCAGTTGCTTCGTTTTGTCAGATGTTTTTTGAAATCCAGGTAAATGTATCTCTGGTATCTTCCTGACAGTAGCCCATAACCTTTGTTTGCTTGTTTGTTTACTTATATTTTTATTGAGATATAATTGACATGTAACATTGTGTGTGTTTAAGGTATACAGCATGTTGATTTGATACATTTATATATTGCAGTATGATCATCCGTAACTTTACAGTACCCCATAATCCTATTGTTAAACAAAAGAAAAAGAAATACTGCTTTTGTTCTTTTTTAATCCATTTACACTCTGAGTAATCACTTCTTATCTTATGTCTTTTTAAATACACAGAAGTCATATACATAATCTATTTTAGAGTTTTGATAGAATTAGCACTGACAGTTTTGCATTTAATTTCTCTTAGAGCTTATTATGGACTTTCTGTTTTGGAAGATTATTCTTTTTGGTGGAAAAATGGGAAACATACCATTTATTGTTGTAATTATTATTAAAAATTATTGGTAGTAGTAGAGGTAGTAGCTGAATAAATCTTTGAAGAGTAAAACTTCAACCAAACCACAATTCTGTTGCTTTGTTGTTCATCTAGTATATTATATGGGAAAGACCCTAGGATGTAGCGTTACACAGACCTGAGTTCAAACCACCCATTTACTGTGTAAATTTGCTTGTAAGTTATTTACCTCATTGAGTGTTACTTCCTTATTTTCATTTTCTTTCATTTTGGGATCACAGCAGCTGTATTCACTTTTGTTATGATGGTTAAGTTAGATGGTTTTTATAAAGCAGAGTGTCTAGGCTCTCAAAAATGTTAGTGGTCAGCTCTCTTGAACATAGTTTAAGACAAAACAGAACAATAAAATGCTCATCTCTGTGTCTTAGTCTGTCATAAAAAGGCCTTAAAGAGTCATAACACTATTTGATGTTCATCCTTTAATATGGGCCTCTCTTTTTGTTGTTTGTACATTAAAGTTTTTTTTAAAAAAGAGTATAATGAGTTTCCTCTGTGGTTTTGGCTCTGAATTGAAAAACAAATTGAAATGACCCATTAATCTTGAGCCAGTGCCTTCTCAGGAGGTCAGACCTCTCTCTGAATTTTTTTTAATCTCAGGATTTTATTTTGAAAAAATCAAGCTTATAGGAAAGTTTGAGGAATAGTTCAATGAACACCTTTATCTAGATTTCCCAGCTGTTATTATTTTGCCACATTTGTATGCTCTTTTCTTTCCTTCCTTGCACATGCACTGACACACACTTTTAGTTTTTTAACTGAACCTTGTAGGAATCCTAAATACCTCACGCATGTCTCCTAAGAACAAGGACATTTTCTGAATAATATAATGTGCAGGGAATTTAACTTTGATACAATGCTGTTATCTAATTTATAGTCTAGACTCCAGTTCCTCAGTTGTCTTGCTGTGTCCTCTCTCCCTCTCTCTCTCTCTCTTTTCGTTCAAGCTCATCCAAGGATTTTATATTGCATTTAATTGTCATGACTCCACTGTCATTGTCTTTCACAAAATGGCTCCCTGAAATTTTGAAATCTGCTTTTTTAGAGCTCTGACGGTTATCCCCAACAGTGGGGCAGTTCCCGGTTATCACCTGTTATGAGTTCTTACATTGTATGGGCATGTCCACTGTCTGGTCACGATGCCCCATTGATTGCCATGTATTGCTTTCACGGACTGCTGTTGAGCACTACTTGCTCTAATATGTCCTTATTTCTTATAATAGAAGTGAAAATGGAGCTCCAAATTATGGATTGGCTAATTTTCTTTTCACATGTAGATAATTAGCCACTCTTCTATTTTTAGCCATAACATGAGCATTGAATTTTATGGTATATTTTTAACAGATCTAAAATCTTCTAATTTTCCCTAAACTAGCATTTGGAATAATTCAGAGGTGAAATTAACTTTTGAATCTCACACACCCACTGTGTAAAATGGCACATTAAAAACTCAGTAAAATCACCCCAGACAGAAAATGATTAAGTCCCCAAGAAAAGTAGTGAAATAGCAGAAGTTCAGATCTTGTCTTGAATCTGATTCAGGGAACATATGCTTCCTTGATTCAGGGAACATATGCTTCCTTCTGTTTTGTTTTGGAAAGATTTTGTAGCCTTGGTATTAGTTTTTATTTTAAAGTTATTTGACAAGAGCTTTTAACCCCCAAATTATTTTTTCCCAGAGGTCATTCTCATACTGTCAAACCAATTTGCTAGTATGAATATATTTACATTTATATTTTGTTATTAGAAGCTCATTTCAAGCTTGGTAATCACCAACACTAGATAATGCATTCCAGGAGAATACTACTTTAATTCATTTACTAATCCGTTCAGCAGATGTTTACTGATTCTTTACTTTGTGCCAGATACAGTGCTAGGGATGCAAGAAGAGTAAGATAGGGCCCTTAGGAAGTTCACAGTCTAGCAGGGAAGCTGGCTGTGACTCAGGGTGTGCTAAATACCACAGTATCCACAAAGTGAAAAGCAGAAAATGTATAGTTCTTCCCCGGCATGGGGCTCACAGAAAGGGTGCCATTTGAGCTGGTCTTTAAGGCTTATGACATGGGTTTCAGCAGGAAGATAAGAGTATTTGTGTTTTATCACTAGTAGGGGCTGTTTTTATTATAAGTCCTTTTTCATAGTATGCTGCTCTGCACTTGACCTCTGCCATCAGTCACCTGTGGCGTGGGTAAGCAGATGCCCAAGGCCATGGACAGCAGTGGCTGAAGGCCAGGAGTTATTTTTGCGTTTAACTTAACCATTGCTTCAAAATGTTAGCATCTCTCTTATCAGGGGAGGCAGTTTAGGCTCTGGATTGAGACCTGGGTTGGAGTATTTGCTCTGCTACTCACATATCCACTTACTAAAAGTGTGTGTGTGTGTGTGTGTGTGTGTGTGTGTGTGTGTGTGTGTGTGTGTGTGTGTGTGTGTGTGTGTGTGTGTGTGTGTGTGTGTGTGTGTGTGTGTGTGTGTGTGTGTGTGTGTGTTGGTCTTAGTTGCCTTTGTTCTCCAGAATGATTGTACTGATTAAACAGAAGATAATCCATGAAAAACACTTCACACTATATTCTCCCCAGTTTACTTTCACACTCTCAGCCTGTTGTCCACATGGGTCTCCTAGACGGGCAGGAGGCTTCAGGAGCCTGGACTGGATTTGAGGGGGTCAGAAGTAGCTCGTGGACTGCAAAGCTTGACACAGAGAATTCTTTAGAAAGGTGACACCCTGGGTGGGGCTGAGATCAAGAGTCAGACAGTTCCACTGAGACAGCTGGGTGAAACCAGAGGTGCCCGCGCTGGGCAGGGAGCTGCAGCTGGAGAGGGCCTCTGAGAGGCCAGAGCACAGGTCCCGGGGCTCTTTGTGGGGGGAGGGGTTCCAGACCACCTCCGTCCCTGTTCTCTTTCTGTCCCCAGGCTCCTGTTAAAACAGACTGTCCCCTGGGATTCATCACAAGTCAGAGCAGTTGAACAGATCAAGTGCTGCCCCCTTCGCACCCTCTGCCTCTTCCCCCCTCCTTCCTTTCTGGCAGTACTAGCTGACTGGGGCTTCTGGCGTGCAGTGCAAAACAGAGCCCAGTGGGCTCCACGGTGAGTGTTCAGTCTCTGGTTCTTTTTTGTTAGGCTCAGGAATGCTGATGAACTATCTCAAGGCCAGTGGGAGATGATCTCTTGAGCTTTATTGCATTTTCTGCAAAGTTCTCTCAGAGACTCCTGGGGAAGGGAAAGAGAGAGGCAGCAGTAAAACCTTGATCTACATACAGATGAGGGCTGGGCAGGATGTCTCCTCTGCTCCCGTAGTGTCCTCAGACCAGAAGACGTGGAGGGATTTGAAAGATGGCACGGAGGCCTATGCAGCCCGCTCAGCCCCTTGTGTGCCCCGGTCCCTGGACACTGCCTGTGAAACAGACAGGAGGAGATAGAGTGGACATTTGAACTTATTGCAGCCGTCCTCTAAGTGTGATCAGAGTGGAGGTCACTGCTCTGCAAACTCTCCCTGTGAAGGCCCAGATCCTCCTGCGCCTTCGACCCCAGTCCACTGCAGGCCCTTTCTTTTGGAAACGGTAGTGAAATTGCCCCGGTGGTAACACATCTCTGTACCAGTTGTAATAGTACAACTATTGCTATTAGCTGCTCCCGCTCTCTGGACTTATCTCACTGTGTACACTGAGGTTTAGGTGACGTGACCTCAGTGTGATCTGTATGAGACATGAAAGTTCTCCTAAGAAGCTTTATAAAGGGAAAATGCACATTTATCTAAAGGAACTGATGATTAAAACAAAACCAAAAAACATATTTTACCACTTGGGCATTTTGTAAGAGCAGACTGCAGTGTGAGCGGTGCCCTTGGACAGGTAGGATGCTGGTGTGCGGGGGAGGGGAGGGGTGGGCCGGGCCGGCCCCAGGTTCGTGGCACACGTGTCCTTACCTCTGCTTCCGGCATCCATGTGCCTCCTCACGTTGGGAACGCCTCACGGGCTCCGCTTGTCTGGCCTTGGGACAACTCACTCCGCACCATGTTCCCCACCACTCAGCACTCTTTCTTTCTTTCTGGATGCCATCTGTGAATAGAGTATGCATCCATGCTGCTCTTACTGTTACACATCGTTTGATATTGTGGTTGTTCTCGTGTCTCTTTCCCTCTACTAAACCGTGAGCATCCTAATTAATGAACTGAGGGAAAAGGGCATTTCTGGATGAAGTCAAAGAAAAAAAAAGAATGGAAAGTAAGGAAATGGGCATCCTAGAAAAATGGGAAGAATTGGCCAGATGTGTTATAACGGGGTTTAAGATTCCAGAGGAGTCATGACCAGCGTGTATTAGTTGCGGGGTGAGACTGCTAAAGTGGATATTGGATGAAGCTTTATTGGAGTCAAGGAATTAAAATAAAAATTGAGGGTGGGCATGGACATTGATGTGTTCTGTGATGATGGCAAAACTGGAGTGGAAAGAACGCAGAGCTACATGCCGGTCTGGAGGGTACTTGAATGCCACAAATCTAAGGGGAGCAGGGCATCGGCAAGGACTACCACGTCTGGTCTGGATGCCAGAGTGAGGAGCCAGGGGCACCCCTCTCTATTATTCGGATCCCACTGTGTGTAGGGGGTGGGACCTTCTGAGAGTAGTGGTTTACTTACAGTGGGGGGGGCAGGGGGGTGTCCCACAGGTCAGCTGTTGAGCAGATATTTATTGAGCAGTTAGCATCACCAGGCACAGTGCTGGGCGCTGAGTAGAGCAGCAGTAAACATGCCCTGCCTTCTAGGACCAGTGGGGAAGCTTAAAGTGTGGAGATGAAATTGGGGAAAGGTGGTTGTCTGGAGGGTCTTGCATCTTGTGGATGACCAAGGATGACAGAGCAAAGAGGGCAGAGTTGGATGGAGGGTGTTTCGGTTATAATTTATTCACTATGAATGCTTGTTTAACTAAACTTTCTTTAAGGCTAACTCTGTCAGGTTCCCAGTGAGAGCACCTTAACCTTCTGATGTTTACCGTGAGTACGGAAGGCAGGAGGTGTAGAAGCGAAGAGCTTGGAATGGCCATTCTTCCATTTATTGATCAAATATTCAACGAGAGCCTACAGCGTGTCTTGCACTGGTTTGGGCCAGAGGCCAACAGACGTAGTTTAGGATTTTAGTTGCATCATTGTTTAGCTCTATGAACTTGGGCAACTTACTTAAACCCTCTTCTGTAAATTCATGAAGAGATGTAGGCAAAGTTTTCTTGGTTTGTTTGTTTCTTTGTTTTTTTAAGCACAGTGCTGACACACGAGTGCTAAATAAACTTTTATATATCATTAGGCTCAATTTGTCAAATTTTAATCTAATGAAAATGCCACAATATTAGTATCTATGATATTTTCTCCTGTAATCTCTCCCTCTTAATTTTAATTGGCCAAAGTGCATAATTCAGTGTATCTCTTATAGCTAATTCCCTTACTTCAAATTTGGATTAACTTAACACTGTATTGATATTTGTGGGGAGATGGGAGAGATTTCTCTCAAATGTAACATCCTTTAGCTTTTTAGATAAAAACAGAAAAGCAGCTTCAGTCTCCCCTAAATTATAAGCTGTATGATCTGCTTTCTAAGATTTAACCTTTCATTTTAAATGGGTGTATGTACAGCCCTCCCTTCCCCCACCTTAATCAGATTGAACCAGCTGCTTCTCGGAGGTGATTGCTGGAGAATGTTACTGTCATTGGATTCTGAGACTCTGAGAGGCCAACAGTGTCTAGCTAATCATTTGATCACGTTTTCTGAAAATTAATCGTACAGCTAAAAACCACAGAACGTATCCAAGTAATAAGCGGGTTTCACCACCACCACCATTTTTTCCTACCTTCAGTCTTGCATTATTAAAATCAGAGAACATTGATTTTGTTGTTGTTGTTTTACATAAGACTGTATAATCAAATTGCTAAAAAATGAAAATATAGATTAATGGTATATTGTTTTCAAGATGGTAGAAAAGAGGAGCCTTTCATTTGAAAGAGTAAACAGCTTATTGTATCATTATACATGTTTCATGGAATTATGAATGTTATCATCTTTACTGACCTTCATCAAAAAAGGTGGAACTGACCCTCTACTTAGATATTTTAAAGCAGAATTCTCAGTTATAGCTCCCATTTAAGAGCAGATGCACGTAGTTTGATATGCTCATTGCATAACATAAATAGGGTACCACGTGCAGAGTGCTCCAGAAAATGTACATGGCTTTCATGCTATAGGGTTCTTTTCACAGCTGAGTTTCAACAGGTTGCTGAGTAATGAGCTGCTGTAGTAACTGAAAACTTCAACTCTTGTGGCTTTCTAAAAATAAACCGCTACTTTCAAGTTACCTTTTTATTTGGCATTTTCACTTTATTCAGATTTTGTGGCCCTCTTACAGCGTTGCTTTTCTTTTCTTCAGCACATTTACGTGAAGGGGACAATTTAATCTATTTTAAGTAACTTTCTTAAATTTGAGAGCTATTCTGGGAATTAGAATAGTGAAAAGGCTTATAATCCAGAATTATTTTATTTATTTATTTATGACTTATTTATTTTATTTATTTTTATTGATTAAAAAAATAAACATTCATGTTGTATCACCTAGGCAGTTAAATTAGAAGTTAAATAAAACTGAAGTTTTTCTCTAGTTACATCTTTCAGAAGGGATTCTTCTTGTTAAACTGTGTAATCAGAGGGGCTGGTGTCTCTTGGTTTGTTGTTGTAGCCACAGGAGAATCACCCTGTATGTCTCATCCTGGACAGAGATTCAGAGGCAGAGACCATTACATATTCTGAAGGCAGCCTGTGAGTCCTGTTAAACGATAAACTGAGGCATATTAAATACTTCAGGAGTTTACTTGAGCAAAAGTGGTTTCGAATCAGGCAGCGTCCCATCAGGCAGATAGAAAGGGGCTCCGAGGAGCTGCCGAAAATGAAATAATTTTATGGGCAGAAGGGAGTGGGAACAAGGAAGTTACACTAGGAAAAAAGTGAGTTGGTTATTGCAAGGTCCCTTTCCTTTAGGGAGTAGCAGGGTCTATCAGGCAGATGACCTCCCTAGGGCCGACCAGGCAACTCCTGATTGGCTGATTTAAGATTCAGATTCTGGGAGAGCAGAAACTGTAATTAAGTCAAGTCTCAGTTTGGTGACCTGAGGCTTATTAGAGGCAACTCCATTTTGGGCCTGTAGTCTTGTTTTTAACAGTCATGAATGTTTTTCAGGAGTTTATAATTCCTAAAACTCTCCCCCTTGCTTTCATCCAAGAATAAATTTCTCTAACGAGAAGTTGCTCAAAAGCTTATTCAAAGGACCATTTATTTTGGTTATGAACCGTTGTAGTGTAATTTGTGAAGGTATTGTAGATGGTGATGATGATACTAAAATATATGCAGGATGGACCTGTGTGCCAGGCACTGCTTCTTAGCAGCCTTCCCCATGATAACCCACGAGAATCACTGCTGCCATCTTTGAAGGAGGGTTTCTTATTGTCTCCATTTTACAGGTGTGAAAACTGAGGCACAAAGAGTTTAGCATGCTTACGGCCATGTTTTTATTTTTTTAATATGATTAATTTATTCTTTAAAATTGAATCAAAGTAGTTTTTAACAGTTTTATTAAATGGAATTCACAAGTTAGTAGTACTATCAAAATCTTGGACACTTCACAGCCAAATCAAGCCCTTGTTTGTGAAGATTCTGGAGTACACGAAATCGAACAACTCCTAGCTATATTTCCATTATAATTTTCATCCTGAATTTTGAAATTATGTTATATATTTTATACACTAAATTCCAACAAAGTAAAGGAAAAGCACTGGTTTCTAGTACCATTCTAGCATTGTATTTCTACCCATACTCGTACAAATAAAGCATTTAATTTATTGTTGTTGTTTGCTAACAGCCAAGGTTAGTCAAGTTTTCTGTGCCCAAAATTACAGAATGGTTTACATTCTGATGCTTTTAGCCATCAGTTTGAGTGATTCAGATTTTTTTTTCTTATTTTTCTTTCTTAGTATCAGAAAAGGTTTATTAAAAAATCGTCACCCTGAACTGGTGTAGCATTTGATGCTACCATTTATTAAAACCAACTTTTCCAACTTTTATACAAAGTGTATAAAAAGCAGTTCCTGGTGTGACTTACGCTCTGCCTCTGCCCCTTGACATCTTGATTCAGATTAATTTTAATCTAAATTTAAGTATTATCCCCTTTCCTTTTCAGCTAGATATCTGAAAATACTGTGTTGCCACCCAAATTAATGGATAAGTATCTGGAAATATTATAAACCATGATACTACTTGTTTATACATAGAATTAACTACATTTTTAGAAACGATTTGCTTGCAGTTTAGTTAGGTTTATTATGTCTCTTTGTTTCTCCCTGGAGAAGGAAAAAAAACTATTAATATTGGGAAAAATCAGTTCAGTTTATATTGTCATGACTACCATCTGTATGCTTTTCAGATGTCTGCAAATCGAACAGAAGGTTAATGATGCAAGTGTACCTAAGGAAGGTGCTTAGAACTGAATAGGTCATGTTTGCTTGGTTTATAGAATTGTATTATTGCAATTATGGATCCTCTAGAAAATAAAAAGACCTAGTTACATCTGTTTGTATAAACTAGGAACCACTGAGTCCAGCACTCTGAGCAGTCTAAAAACAGTATGTGAGATGCTCCGTGGGGACAGAAGGGAGAGGGTGAGATGAGAAGCACCAGGGGAGGTAGGCATGGACGGAGGGGAGGGCCGAGAGGTGATGGTTGTTCATTTTCTCCGTGTTGATTTGAAATCATTTTCGGCTCTCCCTTATCTTCGGCAACAATAAGTCAGCATATTTTTTTCTTTTTTTTTTTTTTTTGGCCTTTTTAATGATGAGGTCATTTCCCACTATATATTAAGTGCAACATTTTTTTTTTTTTTCTTTTCTTTGCGGTACGCGGGCCTCTCACTGTTGTGGCCTCTCCCGTTGCGGAGCAACAGGCTCCGGACGCGCAGGCTCAGCGGCCATGGCTCACGGGCCCAGCCGCTCCGCGGCATGTGGGATCTTCCTGGACCGGGGCACGAACCCGCGTCCCCTGCGTCGGCAGGCGGACTCTCAACCACTGCGCCACCAGGGAAGCCCAAGTGCAACTATTAATATGTTTCTAAAATGGAATCTTTGTGAATCAGTAGTCATGGTTTCTATAGCTGTAATCAGTGCATAATGTACCTTTTTTATCATTTAGAGATTTTTTTTTATTATAAAGTTGGTACATGCTCATAGTAAAAAGTCAAACGGTACAAAGGGTATAAAATGAACACTACAGGTGCTTGTTTCTTCCATTGTTCCCAATCATTGTCCTGGAGGTAACCACAGTTAATGGTTTCTTGAGTACTTTTCTGGACTTTTTTATGCACATACATATTTACTTAGAATTAAAATTATATCCAGCTTTGCATATTGCCTTTTTCACTTAACAGTATGCCCTGTACTACTCTTCATGTCCTTACATCTAGAGGTATATACCTCATTCTTATTTTAATGACTGAATGGTATTCTATTATATGGACACATTAAAATTTATATAACAGGCTGTTTACATTTTAGGTACATGTGTCTTTGCATGATTGTGCAAGTAGATCCATTGGATATATTTCTAGAAGTGGAATTGCTTAGTCAGAGGTATGAGAATGTGAAATTTGTGTAGGCATTGTCCAATTGCCCTTTAAAATAGTATACTAATTTATACTCTTATGTTTAACATATAATTGCAGAATTTTAAAATTTGTATCAATTCGATAGATCAGTATGTTTTAGTTGGCATTTAAAAAACCTTATGAGTGAGGCTGGCATCTTTTCATTAATTTTGGCCATTTGTATTTATTTTTCTGTTAACTGCCTGTTCAAAAAAAATTTTTTTTCCCTTACTGATCTAAGTGTTTGAGCTCTGAGGTCAGATGGCTTTGGGTTCAAATTTGGGCTTTGCCATTCACTAACTGCTTGACCTTGAGGGGGTTGTTTAGTCTCTTTGAACTTTAGTTCTTTTTCTGTGGTGGTAAGAGGACCTAATTCATAGGGTATTCTCAACTAATTGATGAGATAATCAATGTAAAATATTTAACCCATTTCCTAAAGAATAGTAAGAATATAATATGTTTCCTAGGAGCATTACTAGTACTACTGAGATTTTTTTTTTTTTAATTAAGAATAGAATTTGTCAAATACCTTCATGGCATTCATACAAGCATTTGTTTTTTTCCCTTTTCACATAATGGTATGGTAAGTTGTATTAACAGATTTTCTAATATTGAACTATCCTTATATTCCTAGAATGAATCTGCTCGATCATAACATCAATTATTAATTGTGTTCTTAAAATATAACTGACACACATCAACTATTATTTTAGTACAAGTCAAAACACATTTTGTAACACAGAATTCAGCTCTGAATTTTAGGTATATTTCAGAGAACATTGTTGAATACGCTTTCCCGTTTTAGGTGAATAATGAGGGATCAGAACTAGGAATGATCTATTTAGAAACTGTTGGTTGAAGCACCTCGTAAGCCCAACAAGAGGCATTAATTATGATTCAGATGTACTAGTCAGTATATATAACAAGCAACCATTGTTCTGTCCAAACCATAGAGCAAGAAATGGCTTAGGGAAATGACATTTTGTTTCTGCATCATATTTTCATGTTCTTTGAGATTATATATACTTCAGGGCTTTTAAAATAATAATCACAGTGTAGTTTTATAAAACTGCAAGAACACTTTTTCATACATAGGAAGTTAGTATATGTTCTAATTTGTGCCTTTTAAGGACATGTGCAGCTCTGAAATAGTGTGTTGTATTGTTTCGATGACTCAAATTCGGTTACTTAAGGTTAATTTTAGACTGGGAATCTAGCAGAGAAATGAAATAAATACATGAGGAACATTTGTGTAAACCACTTCTCATGGTTTTCCTTCCAAAACCATTTTCATCCATAAATTACTGACTTCTTTTTTTTAATTCTTCCTTTTTAACTTCAGAAGTACTAAGGGCATTAGAAATGTGGTATGCATGAGGTAAAGATATTTTATACTGAAAAGTTAGAATTTTAGTTCCATGCTATGGATCCATTCTGTATACAAACTTGTATATAATTAGAACCTGGAATTCCACTGAGAAACCCTTTGAATAATCATAATAGTTACCATTTATTGAGGGCTTACCTTAAGCCAGGAACTGTTCTGAGTGCTTTGCATGTAGTAATTAATTTTATTCTTAAAGCACCTCTATAGAACAGGTAGTGTATTGTCCTCACATTACAGGTAAGGAAACTGATACACAGAGGTTAAGCCCTTGTCCAGGGTAACAGCAACAGAGGGGCAGGACAGGATTCAAATTCAGACCTTCTGTCTGCCAACCCTGTGCTCTTTCAAATACTCCATTCTGCTGACGAAGATGGAGCTACTGCCATTCAACAAATATTTATTGAGTGTCTTCAGTGTGCTGGAAATTCTTAATTGTAGATCTGAGGCATTGCTATGGTGAGCAAGATACACAAGCTCCCTGCTGTCATGAAGAGTACTTTCTTGTGGAAACAAAATAAAGGCATAAACTCCGTAGTTTATGAAGATCCTTCATAGGTATAGCCAGTTGTGTTTTGCAAAGGTATTTTATAATAACGATGAATGTTGTTCCCCTTTTCTCCATTTACCTAGTTGGTTCATGAAATCCCTGTCTTGGCTATCCGTGATATGTTTTGTTTTTATGTAGACTCAGGAGACTGGGCATTGTAGGGGAAAATTCCTGTGCTTTGGCATCTGAAGACGTGGGTAAGAATCCAAGCGCTCCATAGTGTGCTAGCTGTGTGTGAACTCTGGCTTTGGTGTCTTCATTTATAAACTGGGCGTTGGGTGCCCTACCCCCTACAGTGGTTGTTAGGATTAGGTGAGCTCAGGTCCCTAGCACAGTGTATGACATAGAAGGATCATCTATTAGTTTCCTACTTTCTATACCTTTTCTAGTCTTAATAATTTTCAGTGAAAGATACAAATGCAGGTAGAGGGAATAAACTGAGTTCCCTGTAAATGATGTTTAACTTTTTTCTCACCAGAATGCTACATTTGTTCAAGTAATTTTTATTTGAAATCATCATTTAGGCAGATGTTGAAGAAAGTTGATGTTGCAGAATAACTTAGAATATTCAAAAAAAATATCTTCTTGAAAGAGTTAAGTATAAAAAATGCATCTTAACAGACTGCTTTCTCAAAATGTTCATTGGTATATTATATTACTGTGCTAGAATTTACTTCTTGTTCTGTACCATAAAAATAATACGTTTTAATTTCATATTGCTTCTTTTTTTTTTTTTTTTTTTTTTTTTGCGGTACGCGGGCCTCTCACTGCTGTGGCCTCTCCCGTTGCGGAGCATAGGCTCCGGACGCGCAGGCTCAGCGGCCATGGCTCACGGGCCCAGCCGCTCCGCGGCACGTGGGATCTTCCCGGACCCGGGCACGAACCCGTGTCCCCTGCATCGGCAGGCGGCCTCTCAACCACTGCGCCACCAGGGAAGCCCCATATTGCTTCTTATTTGCTCATACTTAGTAATACCCATATTCGTTTCATTAGAAACATTTGTTTCTGATATTCAGTAACTCAGTGTAATGTGATAATCAGATTTGGTTGTACTGTAGTGAGTTCTTGATAGAAACCATACCTGTTAATTAAATTATTCATGTGTACACTTAATAACCTTGACCCTGTATCTAGTCTGTCGCTGGATTAGTGCTGACTTTCACTGTGGCTTTTCCTTTCTTTCTATTTCTATTGGCACCGTACCACTTACAACACACATAGGTCGCTGTAACAAGGCTAAGTAATCTCTCTTGCTTTAGTCTTCCTTCTTTTTCCTAATTCATCTGGCACATCTTTGTCATAATATGCTACATATCACATGTCGTAAATTCTATACATTTTAAATTGATATTCGATTCAAGGCCCTGAAGAACTTAGACTCAGTTACCCTGTAACCCTGTTTTCTGTTACCCCAACTCAAACCTCCCCATCCAGTCTAGCTGTGGCTGCCTACTGTATTGTAAACATGCTTTGATTTAAAATATGCCATGTAATCCTCTCATCAACTTTTTGAGTAAGTTATTATTTTTATCCCCATTTTGTAAACAAGGAAACTGAAGCACAGAGAAGTTAAATAACTGGTCCAGAATCCTTCAGCTTGTCTGGGGAGTAAAGCTTGAACCCAGTGAGTTTCCCTATGGATGTGTGCTCTTCAGCCCAGACTTTCTTAGGGACTAAAGCCCCACTCAGGTGTCATCCTGAATAAGAATCTATGGGGTGACTCAGTTCTTCGCTGAGTGACTCATGACACCTGTTGACATGGGGGAGAATGCCTCTCCCAGGAGGTGACATTTGGGCCAACAGGTCGGAAGCACAGGGTGGCAGGGCTTGGGGGGGAGCGTTCCAGGGGAACTGTGTGTGCAAAGGACCGCAGCTTAGTCTCATTCATAGGCAAGTGTGAATGTTTATGTAGTCTACTCCGTCCTTATGTCTTTTGATAGCTTAAGCCAAATATGTCAGTCTCTTTTTCAAGGTTTACACCTCATGTGATTCTTATACAGCTGGCATTTACTTAATCACAGCAACTCTGTGAGGTAGGTCTCAATAGCCGCATTTTACTGCTGAGAAAAGATGAGACTCATAATGCTTAGTGATGTCAAGAGGTCACACAATAAGTGGCAGGAAGAAAGTGGTAGAGCTGGGATACACCTCAGGTTTTTGTAAATCCCATGCCCTTTCCCCACACTGTAGATCAGTCACTCTGTATAACCACGGATAATAATTTATACTCCTGTCTTAGATGAATCAACCTCCCTAAGCAGGATATAAGCTAGTAGGGTGCAGGGACCCTTTTTAGTACTTTATTGTCATAAATACCAAGGACAGCTTTACAAATAGTCAGCAATGAAAGGTCGTTTGCGTGTGTTAGTTTTAGAGGCATTTTGCATATGGTAAAACAAAACTTTAATAGTTAAAAAATGAGTTGTTTGCAGAGTGCATGTGTCATTTTCATAAAAATAATAAAACTATTAAAAATACCAGTCAATGGTTCTGAAATCCATGGAACATAAAAACTAAATTGAAGACCTAAGGCCAACCTTATTTGTTCTGCAAGACAGCAAAACTTGGTGGAAGAGAAGAATTTCAGTTTTGCAGACTACCTTTATCATTTGCGTTCTCTGACTAATATCATAGATAAAGAATCATGGGTACTTCTGTCAGAACCATACATGGTCCCCGAGTTACGTATCACCCACTTTTGTTGTTAGAATTCCATTGAATAGTCATGAGATTTTGAACGTGTTATTTTGCAAATACTATCAAATACTGTCAATGACTTTTGCAAATACTTACCAATGACTGCTGTATGGTTTTATTTTTAGTTATTTTTGGTATTGGTTGGACCTTTATTATCTTGTTTTCCTTATTGTCCTGATCTTTCTGAACCAGTGTTCCCCTTAATTTCTGAGGTCTCCATGATTGTGAGTGACTGAAATGCACGTTGAATTCCATCAAGTGAAATTGGAAGGTTTATTGAAATAATGGTGGCGGTGGGGTTCTCTCAAAGTCATCCAGCCACAGGGAGGGCAGGAATGCAGCTGGGCACCTGGACTTTGAACAGTGGTAGGGACCTCCCCATCTCTTGTCTCTGATTTTCTCCCCTGCTGTAGGCTGCTTTCTCCACATGATGGGAATATGACCACCACAGCTCCCCACTTTACAGCAGTAGCCACCAGAAAGAGTCCCACCTGGCATTCCCTCTGGTTCAAGCCCCCCAAAGATCCCAGGAAAGGGTTCTAATTAATTAGGCCAACCATCCTGGATTGACCTGGAAGTTGTCTCGTTTTCCTGTCAGGGGTCTGCTAGGACACAGGGCTTGGAAACCCTGACCTCCCCAGGGAGTAATTTTATCTGCCCTATTTTGGGTTATTAGGATCCTGTCCGCTAGCTGATTCCTAGGTTAGAATGGCTGCCCTGAAGAAGCCCTCTGTGTTTGTGGAAGGCAGCTTCTCCCATGGCTCGTGAACTTCCTTTCCAGCCTAAGGGGACATCTGCAGTGTGCTCAGTACCTTTGTGAATCAGAGACAGTTGATGAGCCCTGAGCTCTGGGTGTGAGGGACGCTCCTGTCACTTGTTTCACCACCTGCCTGTATGACTACAGGTGACCCATTTGGATTTGTCTTTTTCTGTTGAGAAACAGTACCGTTTCATGATAGAATAATGCTTTACACGCAGAGTGACAGTAAATAACAATACCAGACAAATGTCGCTTCTCTTTAGAAGAATGGAACTATTATCAGAAATATCAATTCATCTGGCTACTAATGGAAAACGCCTCAAAGAAGAAATAATACTTTACATTTATGCAAGTTTTTCTAAGAGATAAAATGGGAGGCTAAAGGTCACTGTAATTTTCCTTTCACAAACTTTTTTTATGTTATTTTCTTCTGAACATTAAGAGCAGCCAACCACCTGGCTCCTTCGTATTTTGCAGTTATTGAATTTTTAAATCAGATTGGATTTTTTTTTCTAGACTTGCAAGGGTTTGTAGTTTGTGAGAGAACTGCTTTTTTTGTGCAAAAAAATGTTTGTTTTTGGAATGTTTATACTCTGATAACTGTAGAAGAGATGGCTTTGTATCTGGTTGGTTGTGCTGTCCCTTCAGTTAAGTTAAAAAGCATTGACCATTAACTCACTATTTGCAAGACACTGTTCAGTGAGATTGCTAAAGTTGTGTAGGATTTAGCTTGTGCCCAAGCCTTTGGAAGAGCTGACCTTGTACCCATGACTGCCCTACCAGACAGCTGTAGGACGGCACAGCAGAGCTGGGTTATGGTGCCACCGCTCTGATTCCATAGTACACACTCTACAGGGAGCTTGTGCACAAAGGAACAGAGGGACAGTCCACTCAGTGAGTTTGTGCCCTCAGTGGGTGAGGCGGAGATGGGCGTCTCCCCTTCTTGCTGGCTTGCTCAGTTCCTGTATGCCTCTCAGAGTAAGAGCACCTCTAGGGTTCAAAGGAATCCATTTTCCACACAACATGGCTTCTTAATGTAAGCCAGCAACAACTGCTGCTGCTCAACAGAAAAAGAAGCAATCTGTTTTAATGCTGGAGAGAAAACGCATTGCTGTGGACTTAGAACTATATGGCCATCTTCAGCAATGGCTTCCTGTGGCATTTTCAAGAATAACATTGACTGTTGGAGATTTTGCCTCATATATTGTTTGGAATTTAGCCCCCCACATGATTCCACTGAAATGAAGATACAGATAAGGTGCATTCTGTGTTCCCACCTAGAAGGGAACCTTTAATTCTAACTTTCGTGCTTGGGGAAAGTGTCAGGGAGGATGTGGCATTTGTGCAGAGCTTTGAGGAGAGAGTAGGATTTTGATAGGTGGGAATGGGGAGTGGAAGGGATACATTTCCAGTGGGGAAACCATGTGAAATAATGTGTTGAGATAATAGTGAATAGTCTAATAAGGTTAGAAATATTTGGGCTTTATTATAGTAGGAGGAAAGTCTTGAAAAATAGGTTAGAATCAGATCATGGTTTGGGGAGGGGTCCTTGAAAGACTTGGTAAGAATTTGGGCTTTATTCTGTATGTTGTGGGAAGCATTAAACATTTTGGTCAGAGATATCATGCCCAAGAATGGTCAAGATGGATTCCTGATGTTTCAAAATAAGTCCATATTGTCCCCCCCGACCCCTTTCACCTCAGTTATTACCCAGGAACAAACTGAGGAGAGGTGATCTCTTCTTGGGGATAGTCACATGGAACGATCAGACTGCCTTACTCAGGTGTGTGAAGTAGGAGTGGAAGCAGGAAGGGTTAGACTGTCAGCTCGCTGTTCTGTTATTGACATATGTATTATATATGTTACAAACCCAACCAGTTTGGTGTTATAATTATTGCTTTATGCAATCCTGTCTTTTAAAGTAAAAATTAAGAGAAAAAAGAGCAAATGTGTGCATTTATACAGTCTTTTATATTTACTCAAATGTTTATCTTTCCTGGTGCTCTTCGTTTCTTCCTGCTGATTTGAGTTAGCCTCTGGTGTCATTTCCTTTCAGCCTAAAGGGCATCCCTTTAATATTTCTTATAGGGCACATCTGCTAGCAACACATTTTCTTAGTCTTTGTTTATCTGAGAATGAATTCATTTCACCTTCATTTTTAAAGGATAGTTTTGCTGGATACAGAATTCTTCTGAGAATCTTTTTCTTTCAGCAATTTGAATATGTCATCAGTGCCTTCTGATCTCCATTGTTTCTGATAAGGTAACCATTAATTATTTTATTTTTCCCTTATATATGATAAATCTTTTTTTAGCTGTTTTGAAGATTTTGTTTTTGACTTTTAACAGTTTAACTAAAATGTGCCTAGGTATGAATTCGTTTGTGCTTATTTTAGGCTATGGTTCATTGAGCATCTTGGGTCTGTAAGTTAACAGTTTTCATAAAGTTTGAGAGTTTTTTGGCCATAATTCTTTCCTGTTTTTCCTACGTCTTTCTTTTTGTGGAACTGCCATTATGTGCAGGTTAGTATGCTTGATGTTATCTTACAGGTCTCTGAGGCTTTCTTCATTTTTATTCATTCTTTTTAATCTGTTCTTTAGATTGAATTATTTCTGTTGATCTTTCTTCACGTTTCTTGATTCTTTTTTCTGCCAGCTCAAACATGGTGAACCCATCTAGTGAGTTTTCCCATCTCAGTTATTGTGCTTTTCTATTTCAGAATTTCATTTGTTTCTTTATCATAATTTCTACCTCTTTAGTGAGATTCTTTGTTGAGTTATTGTCATCATACTTTAATTTTTAAACATGGCTTCCTTTAGTTCCAAAGCATTATGGTTTGCTTTGAGGTCTTTGTCTGAGAAGGCCAACAGCTGGGCCCAGTCAGAGACAATATCTATTGACTGCCTATTTTCCTGAGTATGGAACACACTTTCGTGTTTCTTTGCATGCCTTACAAGTTTGCTGAGAGCTGGCATTTTAGATTATATTTTGTAGCAATTCTAAATTCTGATTTACTCCATCTCAGGCTTGTTTCTGCTGGTTTTTTTGTTTAGCAGCTTTGCTGGGCTAAATCTATGGACTCTGTCTCCACCATGGTATGTAGATGCTAACGTCTCTGCTTTTTAAATAAATTTTATTTACTTATTTATTTATTTTTGGCTGCGTTGGGTCTTCGTTGCTGCGCGCCGGTTTTCTCTAGGTGCGGCAAGCGGGGGCTATTCTTCATTGTGGTGCATGGACTTCTCATTGCAGTGGCTTCTCTTGTTGCGGAGCACGGGCTCTAGGCGCGCGGGCTTCAGTAGTTGTGGCTCGTGGGCTCTAGAGCGCAGGCTCAGTAGTTGTGGCGCACGGGCTGAGTTACTCCACGGCATGTGGGATCTTCCCGGACCAGGGATTGAACCCATGTCCCCTGCATTGGCAGGTGGGTTCTTAACTGCTGCGCCACCAGGGAAGTCCCTTAAATTTTTTAATTAAAAAAATTTTAACCCTGGCTCTCCAGGGTTAGCCCCTGTGTCTGCATGGCTTAGTGGTCAGTCCATGATTGGTTAGAAGTTATAGTCAAATGCCTTTAGCTGAAGGATCTCTGTGTGAGTTGGGGAGCATGTTCAAATTTCAGGTAGCATTTTTTCCCCTCTGACAGCCATCAATCTGTTCTCTTTGTCTGTGAGTTGGATTATTTTGTTTGTTTGTTTAAAGATTCTCTACATGTGAGATCATACAGCATTTGTCTTTCTTTGCCTTATTTCACTTAGCATAATGGTCTCAAGGTCCATCCATGTTGTTGCAAATGGCAAGATTTCCTTCTTTGATGCTGAATAGTATTCCATTGTATGTAAATACCACATTGGCTTTATCCATATTCACCCGTGGATGGACATTTAGGTTGCTGCCACGTCTTGGCTATTATAAATAATCAAGACAGTGATTTTGTTTTCTTCAGATAAATACCCAGAAGTGGAATTGCTGGATTGTATGGTAGTTCTATTTTTAATTTTTTGAGAAACTTCCATACTGTTTTCCGTAGTGCTTGCACCAATTTAATAATGCAGAACGGTTCCGTTTTCTCCACATTCTCACCATAGCTTGTTATTTCTTGTCCTTTTGATAATTAATAGCCATTCAGACAGATGTGAAGTGACATCTCATTGTGGTTTTGATTTGCATTTCCCTGGTGCTTAGTGATGTTGAGCATCTTTTCATGTACCTGTTGGCCATTTGTATGCCTTCTTTGGAAAAATGTCTCTTTGGATCCTATGCCCATATTTTAATTGGATTGTTTGGGGTTTTTTCTCTTGAATTGTTTGGGGTTTTTTCTCTTGAATTGTTTCAGGTAGTTTTAAAGTGTATCCTAACATCTGACTGCCATCTCTGTGTTCCCTGCATGTGCTACAGTCTCATGTACAGCCGGGGATATTTGGATAGCTTGGGCCCTGTCTGGTTTCTCCTGTGTGCCCACACAGCCTTCCATTGGGCCCTGGTTGCTTGGAGAGCTTTTGAAGCTCTTCTGTGGTTGTCTCATTTTTAAAAATTTCTGGTTAGTCTGTTAGTGTGATGTTTGCTGCAGCCAGGACCACAACCTCCAGCTACGTAACCTGATAGCCTTGCTGTTTGTCTGCCACCGTGATCACCATTGCCAACTGTGTTGCTGGGCGTGGAGTTTTTTGCACTTTACTCTTAAGTTAGCCTTCTCCAGCGGCAAAGCTGGTGAAACTATGCTGCTGACCATCCTGGGGCTGGGACATTTGGGGTAGCAGTCCTAAGCAGCAATGCCATAGCCTCCCTGTGAAATAATGGAAAAAATGTATACCAGTCTCTGTCCGCAGTTCCTGGTACAGGGCTCCTAAAACCCTTGTGATTTTCTAAGAGCGGTAGAAGCCTCTTTTGTCCTAATGTTTGGTCTTTGATCCTTGTTCCTAACACAGAGCTCCCAAATCCTTTGAAATTTCCTGGGTGATAGGAATGACTTTGTTCTAATGAGGAGACTTCTGGTGGGCTTGGGGTTAGCTTCAGGATGGGGGCTGGTCACCAGGAAGACCAAGCCGTGATTAGAAGCTTGGGACTTTCAGCCCTACCTGCCATTCTCTGGGAAAGGGAGAGGGGCTGGAGATTGCATTAATCATCATCAATCATGTGATGATGATCAGGCTATGTGAGGAAGCCTCCATAAGAATCCCCAAAGTACAGGGTTCAGTGAGCACATCTACATGCTGGGAGGGTGATGCACCCCAACTCCACGGGGACAGAAGCTCCTGCACTCGGGGCCCTTCCAGCCCGTGTCCTATGTATCTCTTCATCTGACTGTTCATCTGTACCCTTTATCATATCCTTTATTATATAATAAACTGGTTAACATGTTCCCCTGAGTTTTGTGAGCTGTTCTTGCAAATGATCAAATCCAAGGAGGGGACCTTGGAGACCTAAAATATATAGCCACGTTGGACATAAGTTGTGGGTAACCTGGGGACCTACTACTTGTGATTGGCATCTCAAGTTGGGGGGGGTCTTGTGGAACTAAACCCTTGACTTGTGGGATCTGATGCTAACTCCAGGTAGATAGTGTCAGAACTGAATGCAATTGTGGACATCGGCTATTGAAGAAGGATTGGTCAACGTGGGAATCAGCTCTCTCTCACGTGTGGTGTCAGAAGTGTTGTGAATGTGGTAGTAGCTGGGAGTAAAGGAAGAGCGCAGGAGTGTTTTTACAGTCCCGCTGTTCTAACTTGAGGTTCAGTAGTTTTTCATGAATAAATGCTTTTCAATTTGTATGCCTTCGGTTGATTTCCAGAGTCCTGAAATGTTTTTGTTTTACTTTTTTTGTGAAAATTGTATTTTGTTTTATCACGGATTTTGGGGTGAGGAGTTGCCATACTCCTCACTCCGCTGTTCTGAACACCTGAAGATGATTTTCTAGTATTCAAGATGTAGAGGAAGCCATATTATTAGAAGATTAAGGTAGACATCAAGTCAGTATTTTTATTTTATGTGAAAAGTTCTGTTAGAAAGAGTTCAGTTTTACAATAATATCCTTAATGAGATTTTTTTTTCCTAACTACTTTCTGATAAGTTTTTGTACCTTGATTCTGCCAATTGAAGAAGCTATATGTTTTTAGGAAGTATTAAATTATAAAAGTAATTTTGAAAAAGGATTAGATGCATTTAAAAGAAAGATTTTTAGCAAGGTAACATTTATTATGTTTTTAAGAAGCCCTTTTATGTTTGAGATATGAATGTTTCAAAGAGTTTTACAATCATCCCTTTTTGGAAAAAAAAAAACCCTTCTGATTATAAACACAGCACATTGAAAAAGAGGAAAACCTAGGAAGGCACAAATAGGAGAATTAGAATCATCACAATCACACCTTGAAGAAAAAAACCACCATATGCACTCTGGTATCTCCTCTGCAGACTTCATGCATACTGTCTGTGGGCTCAGGTCATTTATCTGTCTTGAAACCTGTTTTTTTAAACAAACAAACAAACAAAAAAACGACCTAATTCAGATTTGGTGAACACCTTCCTATGTTATTAGATATTTTTGTAAAACACAGTCTTTAAATGGATGTAGAGTATATCAGGAGTATGTATGGATATCTATCATAATTCATTTGTTTATCGTTGGGAATTTACATTTCTTCTGTTTTCAGCTGTCAGGATGTCTTCAGATTAGATTACTTGCAGAGCACTTGCTGAATTGAGCACGAACATTTTCAAGGCTTTTAATAACTATTTTCAGACTGACCCCTCCATCTCCACCCCACCCCCTGCTTAGAGTTTCACAGCAGCATATGAAAAAGTTCACTCTAAGCTGTGCACCCTCTCCAAAATGAAATTTGGGTAAAATCATGTCATTTTGCTAATTTATTAGATTTTAAATGCTTAATTGCTATTTTGTTTCTGTATCTCCTATCTTATCTTTATATCATTTTTTAAATTAAAAATTCTTTTAAATTCATTATCATTCATTGCCTCACAAATCTTGACTTTTTTTTTGAAGTTTTCCTTTAAAAAATTAGAAATGGATTTTTTCTTTGCTCAGAGAAGAAAATCCTACTAAGCTGCTTATTAGGATTAATTTCTTTTGACTTTAAATAATGAATAAGCTAGACTGACTTGCTTTTACTTGTATATATATATTATATATTATAAGTGTTTGGATGTTAGTATGCATTGTCTTGTTACGGTTAGATGATATTTTTCTAAAATAGCATCCAAATTCTTACTAGACTTCTGATAATCACATAGAGAGACTTAACTGAAAGATATTCCTGTAATGCTTACATTTAGTTTTATTACTAAATCTGGAAGCTGGGAATTGACTAAACTATTTTCCTGTAACTCTGGCTATATTTAAATCCAAATATCACATCCAAGAATCATCTTGACAAATGATACTGGTTCTGAAAGTTTATTAATAAATTAGAAGAATCTGTAGTTTTTCTGTTCCTGTAATCCTCTCATAGGCATGTTAGGCAGTGTTAGTCTCAAACAGTAAACAAAATTATTTTCAAGCTTTAAGTAGCTCTGCTGTGTCAGAAGGACAAAATTCTATTTTGATAAATATATCATTCATTATCAGCTAGAACTTGTATTCATATTACTTTAATGTGATTCAAGGTCTCAGACCAATGCCAAGAGGTGATCACATTATCTGAACAATAGAGCATTTGCACAAACTCTTAGGAAACTGTTTGCTGGCCTTTTAATCAAAGAATTAGAAATCTTTTTTGATTTCTCCTTGGCTATTAATTTCTGAAAACCCACACTATGCATCAAATATAATTCTCAGAAGTTTTTCAGCAAAGCATAACTATAATTTCTATTATACCACTGTCCTCTAGTACAAACAGATCCACTTGCTGTCTGCCACTTAATAGTTCTGGAGAATATCTTTGAGGAATTGTAGTGACTAATAGCAAGCACATACAAGGGCTTTGAAGTATTAATGGTTATCAAAATATGTTCTCAGACTTATTCTTAAGTCCCTTTTATTGCATCTATTTGTCTTACTCTTGGTCATTTGTAAGTTTTTATACTTTTACTTAAAGAACATTTGTTTGGAATATATGATCTGGAAAATACCCAGAAATTGGGTCCTTTGATTACATGCACTTGACCTTTCTTGGATCTTTATATTGTTCATTTTCTTAAATCCTTACTGATGGAAGGAATGTCAGTAGCTACAGGGGGACCATTGTTCCATGTGAGAGGGAGTGAGGGCACATATGGTGTTTCCTCCATTCTCTGAATCCCACAGGCTACTCATAGCCTATGAACAGTGGTATTCTGTAGAGTATTTGAGCCTATCCTATTCTGGATTCCTCCTCACAGAAACACTTCATGTTGATTGACATGCTTCTTTTTATAAACCTGTTGAACTCTTTGTCCTCTTAATTGTGCCATACTCCTTATAAACGAGTTAATTATTAAAAGAGGTGATGGGGCTTCCCTGGTGGCGCAGTGGTTGAGAGTCCGCCTGCCGATGCAGGGGACACGGGTTCGTGCCCCGGTCCGGGAGGATCCCACATGCCGTGGAGCGGCTGGGCCCGTGAGCCATGGCCGCTGAGCCTGCGCGTCCGGAGCCTGTGCTCCGCAGCGGGAGAGGCTGCAGCAGCGAGAGGCCCGTGTACCACAAAAAAAAAAAAAAAAAAAGAGGTGATGGATATTTTATAGACTGAATGTATACGGGTTGAACATGTGGTGGAAAGAAAATGGATTGGGGATAGATTCAATGATTGAGTCCATGTACTTCATAACTAAAGTTTTTCATTGATTTGGAACCCAAGTCTAGAATAAAAATTTACTTGCCATGTGTATATGGGTTGTGACATAGTTAGTCCTTTGATTTTCCTTGGGAGGCATTTTTGAAGAAAAATTTACACTTAAAAAAATAGTTTATATACAATATTATGTTAGTGTCAGGTTTACTACGTAATGATTTGATGTTTATATACATTATGAAATGATCACCAGGATAAGTCTAGTAATACCTGTCCGCATACAGAGTTCTTGCAATACTATTGACCATATTCCTTATGCTGTGTATTATATCCCTGTGACTTACTATATAACTGGAGGTTTGTACCTCTTAATCCCCTTCACTTATTTCATCCGCCCTAACACCTCCCTTCTGGCAACCACTTGTTTTGTTCTCTGTGTCTATTAGTCTGTTTTTGTTTTGGCTTGGTTTGGTTGTTTTGCTTCTTAGATTCTGCATGTAAGTCAAATCATGCAGTATTTGTCTTTATTTGTATGGCTTATCTCACTTAGCATAATACTGTCTAGATCCTTCCATGTTGTCACAAATGGCAATATTCCATTTTTTTATGGCTGTGTAATACTTCACTGTGTATATATAAATGTATGTATGTATATATTTATATATATACCATATCTTCTTTATCCATTTGTCTATCGATGGACATTTAGGTTGCTTCCCACATGTTTTTTAAAAAACAGATTAAAGAATGTTTTGGTTTCTGTAGCTTTAATAATAGGAAAATAGCAAGTGATGGGCAAATTCTCATTTGTTTGAAGCTCTCTGTTGCTGCTTATTTATGTATCTTAGTGACACTGATCCAGTAGTGTCCTGAACATGGTGGTTTACTTGTGAGGTATGAATGGTTCTTGATAAATATAACTAAATCACTTTGCTGTACACCTGAAACTAACACAACATTGTAAATCAACTGTATTCCAATATAAAATAAAAAAAAAAATTTTATAGAGAACCAGAAGATGGTTTTGAGGGGCTGATTCTTAAAGCCCCATTGATAACCTTGGGGAGAGGTAAAACCAGCTAGATTAAGTGGAAGCTGTATTTCTTTCATTTCACCAAGACAGGATTATACAGTTAAGTAGCTTTGCTAAAATCTTTAAAATTTTTCTGACATGAACATAACTGATTTGGGAATTAAATATTCGCTTAAGTACTATTTAATGAAGCCTGCTAACATTCCTGCAAGATAAGTTCAGGATGTGTTTATATTGCTCTTTTTGTATTATAGCTGAAATATAGGCAGTAACATAGTAGATTATAATGAGTTTTTAAAAATTTATTTATTTTATTTTTGGCTGCATTGGGTCTTCATTGCTGCACGTGGGCTTCCTCTAGTTGCAGCAAGTGGGGGCTACTCTTCGTTGGGGTACTCAGGCTTCTCATTGAGGTAGCTTCTCTTGTTGCAGAGCATGGGCTCTAGGCACGTGGGCTTCAGTAGTTGTGGCTCGTGGGCTCTAGAGCACAGGCTCAGTAGTTGTGGCGCACTGGCTTAGTTGCTCTGCGGCATGTGGGATCTTCCCAGACCAGGGATTGAACCCGTGTCCCCTGTGTTGGCAGGCGGGTTCTTAACCACTGCGCCACCAAGGAAGCCCCTATAATGACTTTTAATGTTTTGATGCAGGAGATAGTAAAATGTTAAGTTATATATTGAATAACTGAATAGTAAATTAATATTTGAATGGCAGTTTTAAGGAAATGGTAATGATTCTGCTCAGAGTTTATGAGGCTTACTCTGTAGATTATTTATTTATTTATTTATTTATTTATGGCTGAGTTGGGTCTTTGTTGCTGTGCACAGGCTTTCTCTAGTTGCGGCGAGCGGGTGCTACTCTTCGTTGCGGTGCGCGGGCTTCTCGTTGCAGTGGCCTCTCTTGTTGCGGAGCACGGGCTCTAGGCGCGCAGGCTCCAGTAGTTGTGGCTCGCAGGCTCTAGAGCGCAGGCTCAGTAGTTGTGGGTCATGGGCTCTAGAGCACAGGCTCAGTAGTTGTGGCACACAGGTTTAGTTGCTCTGCGGCATGTGGGATCTTCCCGAACCAGGGCTTGAACCCACGTCCCTTGCATTGGCAAGCGGGTTCTTAACCACTGCGCCACCCTTACCCTGTAGATTTTTAAATTAAGTTTTTTCACTGTTTGTAAGTAAACTGTAAGGTTGATTTCAATACTCTCTCTCTCCCTCCCCTTCTAAGCCCCTAATAGAGAGAGAAGGAGGGAGAGGAATCCTTGGGTTTAGGGCCATCAGATGGTGTTCTTTCCTCTGGGCACATGGTAAGATCACACTTCCACGTCTCCGTGACATTAGGAAAGATCATGTCACTTGTCCTATGAAATGTGATGTACATTCCTTATTGGCAGAGGTGACATGCATCACTTCCACGCTGAAGCTTTGGGAGCAGAGGGGAGGAAAAATTCTCCAGTACCCTCTTTGGGTCTCTGGCTGGGCTTAACAATTAAACTGACAAGATTAAGAGAAGAAAAGCATACACATTTTATTGAAGTTTTACATATACACGGGAGCCTTCACGAGAAAATGAAGACCCAAAGAAGTGACCAGAGCAGGAGGCTTTTACACCTTTTAGACAAAAAAACTGTAAATTTGTGAATAGTTGACAAGACAAAGGATTTGGGCTGTGGATAATTAAATGGTGAAGGAGTAACAAGGTTTGTTTATACAGCGTTCTCTGCCCTGGTGATAAGAATGTCTCCCTTCCTCCTGGTACAGGGAGAGGGTATCTTTCACATGGGAGGTTTATCTCCTACTTTCAGAGAAGAAAGGCAGGGGAAGGGGATGAAGGTCAGAGTGACCTCCCTGCTTCTGACATTTTCTCAAACTCCCTCAGCCTAAGATAGTATGCCAGTGTGCCATGTTTTGGGGTACCATGTTTTGGGGTGCTGTGTCTTGAGCCCCATCAGGAGCCAGTGAGTAATTTGCCACTGTCTTGGGGACTGGTGACATTCTAAATGGTGGCAGCTCTGTCAGCCTGCATCCCTCTGTAAAGAACACATGGGGCAGAGTACCCACTGTCCTGAGATGGACATATAGTGTAGGCAAGATGTAAACTTCTGTTGTTTTCACGACGATTTGGGGATGCTTGTTACTGTAGCATAAGCCAGTCTACCCTGACAGATGCAGTTTCCATAGGTCTAAGGGGCAGTGAAGAGATATTAAAATAACTATTCATTTCTTCAGCCATTTTTGTTAACATTTACTGTGTCCCATTCACTCTTCCAAGTGCTAGAAATACAGCAGTGAACAAAACGATCTCCTCTTTTCTCAGGACATTTCTTCCCATTCTTCATTAACTATTTAGGGAGTCTGTTTTTCTGCAAAGCCTTGTTCTCTGAGCAGCAGGTCACCCCTTTCTCTTCTGTGCTCCTACATACTTTGTACGCACCTCCATCGTGGTACTAATGTTATTGCGGTTATTCTATTTCTATTTTCTTGTTTTCTAGTCTGTGATCACCTAGAGAACAAATGGTTTATACGTGGTACATAGTTCTATATAATATTTGTCAACAAGTACCTACTGTATAGCACAGGGAACTATACTCAATATCTTATAATAACTATAATGGAAAAGAATCTAAGAAAAGACACATGTATGTATAACTGAATCACTTTGCTGTATACCTGAAACTAACACAATATTATAAATCAACTATATTTCAATAAAAATTAAAAAAATAAAGTGATAAAAAATACATAGATGTAACAACTTACATAGTATAATACAGAGTGATAATATAGGTACTTTGCATCGTTCTTTTTTGCATCACCTCCCACATTTCAAAAACTATTTTTTTGCATGAATAAATCAGATTTCCTGTGGGTCCTTTCGCTTGAATGTGATTTGGGATCTAAATGTGAACTTCTGTATTTTGACATATTGTCCAAATGCTTTTGCTTTGTGAATTACACTCTAAGGTGATCACTGATATGTCACAGCGGATAGGTACCAAGTTACCTGGGCAAAAATGTGAGTGAAGCGGGGAGGGGGAAAGTTTATGGCTTGTCCTTGTGCCTCTTCCCTTTACTTACTTATAACTAGAAGACCTGTATACCCGTGTTGCGCAATCTTATTTGTATCGTTTCGTCTACCCCAAGTCTTCTTAGACTTTTTCTCCCTAACTGCCACACCCCCCATGAGACTTTAATACAACAGATATACTATGTATCTGGTTAAGAATTGCATGTATATCTGTGTTTTACATTGAAAAAAAAGGGTTGTTGTTTTTTTTGCCCCTTCCTCCAGCTAATCTTCTTGTTGGAAAATGCATTCCTTAAACTAGTATTTGTAAAAGGTACATTTATTTCCCTTTGTAGGAGGACATTTCCACTTCAATAAGCTAAGTTTAACCATATTGAATCAGAACTCTGTTGTCTAATACACCTGTGCTTTTATAATAGCTTTATTTTAATCTGATTATCATTTAAATAAGTGTGCTGGAATCTTAGTGTATTGAGAACATTGGGAAAGTAAATTTCATATATTTTGTAGAAGTCCATTTTTCCCTAGGTTTTAGGCCTCTAAACCATGCAATCTTTCTGTACAGGCCACATTTGCTTTTGATTCCTTCAGCAAATATTTATTGAAGGTATACTGTGTGCAAGGCTCCGTGCCAGGTGCTGAGGCCCAGTGACTCATGGGGCTCGGTCTGCTTCCTTTATTCTTTGTTAGCTTTGTCAGAGCGCACAGGGTTATGTAAACTTGTCCAGGTCACAGTTGTTTGGACTGTACTGATTTTTATACATTCCTGACAAAGTATAGTGGGCACTTGGTGAAAAACCCTGGGAGTTGGTGTAATCCCTTGTGCGGTATAATAAGAGGGCTAACTTGGTCTTTGTCCCAGCGCCTGGCACAGAGCTTCCAAAACCCTGGGGACCTCCTGAGTTTCTTTGGTGTGCTAACCAGTGATTCTTGGCTCAGGGGCTCCTGGATAACTTCAGAATGGGGGCTGGTCCCGGAAAGACCAAACATTGATTGGAAGCTTGGAGCTTTCAGCCCAACCTCGGAGAAGGGGAGAGAAGGGGAGATGGGTTTAATCACCAAAGGCCAATGATTTACCACTTGGTGCCCATGTAATAAAACCTCCATAGAAACCTCTAAATGACAGGGTGCAGAGAGCTTGCACAATGGGGAGCACATCAAAGAGCTGGGAGAGTGGCACACCCAGAAAGGGCGTTGACCCCCTCCCACTATACCTTGCTCTGTGCCTCTCATCCATTTGGCTGTACTTGAGTTGTATCCTTTATAATAAACCAGTAAGAGTAAGGAAAGCACTTCCTGAGTTCTGTGAGTCATTCTAGTGAATTATCAAACCTGAGGAGGGTGTCGTGGGAACCCCCAGTTTACCGCTGGTCGGTCAGAAGTATGGGTAGCTTGGGAATTGTGACTGGTGTCTGAAGTGGGGGCACTGTTGTGGGACTGAGCCCTTTAACGTGTGGGATCTGATGCTAACGGCGGGTAGGTAGTGTCAGAATTGAATTGAATTGTTGGACATTCGGTTGGTGTCAGAGAGTTGGAGAAATGGTGTTGGAAAAGACAACGTGTATTTGGCACCAGGAGGAAAAAAACCCTTGTCCCTTGTCTACAGTTGTCTGGCTGCACCAGTGCACATTACACTGTCTGCAATGTGGGAAACTACTTAAATTCTTGGAGCATTCTAGATGACTAATGTATTATCGAAATACATATATGCACAACATGACAGGAAAAACTCAATGTAGGGTTCACATAAAGAAAAAGCCTCTGCTCTTCATTACTGTGTAATTGCCAAACAAAGAATGGAATATATAGCTTCAGCTCAATTTCAGATTGCCCAGGAGGGAGGGGGTGCAATTCAGAAAAACATTCGAGGCAGCTCAGGTTACCTGGAGGCTTTGGTTTGAGGGTCCATCTAGACATGGTCTTTCATCCATTCATTCCTTGTATAGATATTTACTGAACTCCTAATCTCTGTGCTTGGCCCCTTGGTGAACAAGACAAAAGGTCCTCATTTTCACTCAGCCTCTCTGTCCCCATTGTTTTGGACATATGGTGTAGGATATTTTAACAAAAAAGAACAACTTTTTATTCATTCATTCATTCATTCTACGTGTGTTTGTTTGAGAGTGTATAATACAGGTAGACTACTGGGAGATGTTTAAAAGAGACATTGCGTTTGCCTTCAAGGACTGTCAAGCTTATTTGTTCATCAATCAGTCATTCATTCAAAAAAATGCATTGAGCCAGGCACTGTGCCAGGTCAGTGCCAGGGAAATATAGAAATGAACAAAGCACACAGTCAGTCCCTGACGGGCTGCAGTTCCAGCCAGAAGGGGCAACAGGTGGTAATGTCTTTGGTAGAGTGAAGTGTGGTAGGTGATGGTAATGAGCTGTGCCCACACTCTAGGAACAGTGCAAAGGGAGCACAGCAGTGGGGTATCCTGAGTTAGCCCTGTGTAGGTGAGAGGTCAACAGGTGACTCTTAATCTGACTTTTTAGTTGGGGCTGGAGAGAAGGGATGGCTTGGAGAGGAGGAGACTGTGTCAGTGAAGATAAGGAGGTATGAGCCACCATGGCTGTGCACAAAACTGCAGGTGCTGTATTTTGATTTGGGTGTAGGAGGTGGCAGTAGGTGAATTTTAATATAGTGAAACAATTGCACATCAGTGCCAAGAACTAAACCTAGTAATATTGGCACAATAAATGGTTCAATGAAATGGATAGCCCAGAAATAAACATGTGATAAGGTAGGCATCACAGATCAGAAGGGTGTTAAGTAATAAATAATACTGGGGCAATTGATAAGTTATTTAGAAAGAAAATAGATTCTTACTAGTGATGATTTTTCGTCAGCATTTAGGGGCTTGAAACTTAGAAATTAGAGGATTAAGATTTCATTCTGTGAATTAAAACTTAAGCTCAACACTAATGGATCAAGGCTCTATATAACAGGTTACCTCGAAGAACATAGTATCTTATCGACGCTATCACCTCACTGGACATATAGATCCTATGACAGTGGTTGACTTCACGGACCCCACCCTCACAAGGGCCTCTAATTTGGTTTAGTGTTCTGCTCTTGCCCTCTTAAAAATCTTAACTTTTGAAAACGGGCGTATGTTTTCATTTTGCACTGAGCCCTGCAAATTGTGTGTCAGTCCTGCCAGTGAGGTTGGTCAAACATGGAAACAGAAAGTTACGGAGCCAAGCTTTAGAGGTAGATGCTGTCCTGCTTTTAGGAAAGTTGCAGCAACACAGTTCAAGAGTCTGGGCCACAGGAGCAGGACCATGTGTACTGTGTATGGATGCCTTGGGCTGTCCCAGACTGACGCATTCAATAGTCAGTTTATTTGACAGACTCTCTCTTCCTCCCATCTCCTTCTCACCAAGGAACCTTTTACTTGTGATTTGGCTTCTCCTGTGGTCTTCCTGCAGGGACAGAGCTGGCTGGTCACGCTGACTCCATACTGATTCGGGAAGTTAGTTACTAAGCTGCCATTCTGGTGATACGCGTCAGTGAAGTTCTTTAATGGGAGCCTGTCCCGGGAAGACGGTCCCCTTCTGTTAGGTTTCTGAGGCGGAACGCTGATGTCCAGGCATTGAGCTGGTGAATTCACCAGAGCCGTCATGCACAGAACAGGGGTTAAGGACAAGGCCTTTGCATAAAAAGGAATGAGATTCTAACGCCTGCTACAACATGGATGAACCTGGAAGCCATCATGCTAAATGAAATAAGCCAGCCACAAAGGACAAATATTATATGATTCCACTTACGTGAGGTACCTAGAATAGTCAAATTCATAGAGTCTGAAAGAAGATTAGAGGTTACCAGGGGTGGGGGACAGGAGGAATGGGGAGTTGTTGCCTTATGGTTTCAGAGTTTTTGCTTAGGGTAACGAAAAAGTCTTGGATATAAATAGTGGTGGTGGTTATACAACATTGTGCATGTACTTAATACCACTGAATTGTATACTTAAAATGGCAAATTCTGTGTTATATATATTCTGCCACAGTTTTTAAAAGTTATAATGTGGTATACCAAAGCGCACTGAATGCACGCTTTTCATGGGCGAATTGTATGGCATGTGAATTATATCTCAATAAAGCCGCTTTCTAAAACATTAAGAAAAAGAAAAGAACAAGGCCTTTGGAGTCAGCCAGACAGCCCTAGGGTCAAGTCCTGTGGTGCTACAAGATGATGTACGATGTTGTGTGATGTTGGCCAAGATACGTAACTGTGCCCTGTTCTTTCATCTGCCAGGTGGTGATATGACACCTATCTTGGGGTCGTTGCGAGATTGAAGGGGAAAATGTACACCAGGTCAGGGTTTCTCAGCTTCAGCACTGTTGACATTCTGGACCAGGTCATTCTTTCTTGGGGAGAGGGGGGGAGGGAGCTGTACTGTGCGGGGCGGGGTGTCTAGCAGCATCCCTAGCCTCCCCCAGCAGCTTCCTCTTAACGTCCCACAACTGTGACAACCAAAATGTCTCCAGACATTGCCTAAATGTCATGCTGGGGGGCAGAATAGGCCCTGGTTAAGAAGCACTCACTGGCTTAGGTGTATAGAGCAATGCCTGGAGAAAAGAAAGCTACTGGCAGGTTTTGTAATAGTAATGACAGTCGTTGAGCTAAAGATGGCAGTACTCCTGAGACCATCCTGAGGCCCCTGGAAAGACATTTGTCAGCCTTTCACCTGTCCTCTGCTCTTACTTCTACATCCATGCCAGAGTCAAGTCCACACAGATTAAAGGGCAAATGTAAAAAGGTCTCCCTTTACAAACTGAAAGAAGAGAAGTGACAGATCTGTAGATTTGCAAATAAAGAAGATTTACAAATACCAAACTCAAAAGCAGTGGTACTTTTGTGATGTTTAAAATTGGGTTTAATCATATTGGGGAATTTTCTTCGCTGATGTCATTACATTAAAAACAAACAGCATGCATAATTGATCAGAAAAACAAAGACAAAAAAAAAATTGGTAATTATAGTTAAAAAGCAAACTGGAGGGAATTCCCTGGTCGTCCCCTGGTGAGGACTCCGTGCTTTCACTGTCATGGCCCTGGATCAATCCTTGGTCAGGTACCTAAGATCTTGAAAGGCACGTGGTGTGGCCAAAAAAAAAATCAAACTGGATAAAATGATTGTAAGAAATATGACAAAGTGGTATTGAGAAACTGGTATAAGTCAAAAAGAAAACCAAATACAAAAATAAATGCCTCAGACATAGGGACAAAAGAGGAAATACAGTCAGCTTACAATCATTTGAACATTGTTCAAATTCAGTAATACTTAAAAATTTAGATCTTTTTTTCATTTAAATTGGCAGAGAGTTTGAGCATTAATATCTAAGTCTGTGGTACCATTTAGAGGAGTCTCCTTACACATTGCTTATAGGACACTGGATGGGTATAATCCCATTGGGAGGAAACATGGTGATAAATATGCCTTAAAAGTTGTCATACCTTTTAGCCCCCAAAATAACATTTGGGAATAATTCCACAGCATAATCTGAAATGTAGACAAATGTTTATGCATGAAGATGTTTATTGCAAGGTTGTTTTAACAGAAGCCAGCTTCGTGTCTAGCATTAGGGGTGTGGTAAATTATAGCTTATGGTAACTAGTTAGCAATCCTTAAAACAATATTTACAAAATGTTTCTAATGACATACAGAATTCTTAAGTGTTAAATGAAACAGCAGGTTTTAAAATTGTGGATGCGGTATGAACTCAGCTCAGAATAAAGACTGGAAAGGAATATGCAAAATATTAATAGCATTTGTTCCTGGAAGATTGAGTTATGATAATTTATGAAAGTTACTCATAACTGCTTGATTAAATTGATCATTTCAAAGCAGACTTAGACTTTGTGTGTGTTCTTTCAGGTAATTTTTTGATCTTATGCATTTCTGTAGCTTGGAAATGAAGATGAAAGAGGTTAGCTATGTTTCTCTGAATAAGAGAAAGGAAGCAGTTATCAGTGTCTTAAAGTGCAGCTTTATATTTTAGTAAATTCCTTATAAATTGCAGTAGCAAACTGGCTTTGGGGGGTAGACTGCTTGCCCTGGATGAGGTGAATTAATGGTTTTTTACACCACAGCCCTCTTTTTGTTCACTAATTTTTCAAGATATATTTATTGTAGCATGTTTCTTGGTGAAGGAATCTTTAAAATGTCCATTTTTATTTTTATAGTATGTGCAGAAGCTTATAATCCTGATGAAGAAGAAGACGATGCTGAGTCCAGGGTATGTAATTTACTGAATGCGTTAATTTTAAATTATACTCCCGTATTGGATAAAGAAAATAATAATAGAAAAGATGTTAACAGGCATATAGGTTAACAGGGGGCATAATGGAATTATCTTGACTGTTTCTTTTCCTAGCCTTATCTCCTGATAGTTTACTTCTTCTTCATGTTCTGTATAATTACTTCAATCCAAAGCATCTCTCTCTTTGGATAAGAGGAAAGATGAACATAAAAACTCACTGAAGTTGTGGTTTTATTTCTCTTGCAAAAATATAGTCTGTGATGAAAAATGTTTTTAGCTATCTTTCCCAAAGTGATAATGTTATTTTTCTTAGACAAGTAAGTATTTCTAGGAAAGAAAAACGCTGGGAAAAGCCTTCTGCTCCTACTGTTTTATCACAACAGAAGCTTACTCTGAAACAACAACAAAAAATCACAGTAAAATTACATCTAAAATGTCAGTACAGCAGTTACTGTGTTTTAAAATCTGTGAGTCTGATAGTTTGCTCAGAAGCTGATTTCTTGGAGGTCTTGAAGTTTTCGCAAGACTTCGTCCAGTTTGGTTTGAAACAGTTTTTAAGCTGTGTCCTTTAGCTCCATTCTCCTATTATTTATTTAGTAGAAAGTAAACTCAATAGGAGATTACTGAGCCTGGAAATGGAAAGTAATCATGTACTTTTTTTTTTTTTTTTGAGTACATACTTTGCAAAAGTTTGTTTTCTTCTATTTGGCCTTAAATAAAAACAAAAATCTGTTTCTGTAGCTCTGAAAAATACTAAAGTAAGATTGAGTTTTAATATAGAAAAGCAGATACTGGATCCCTAAGTCATTACATCATTAAGCTCCCTGAAATATAAATAAAATCCAGTGGTAGAAAGATCAGGAGCTTTAAATGACACAGAAGATTTTGGAGAAAAATCCCATTTCACTCCTGTCCCCATGGGGATTCGCAGCACCAGACTTGCAGTGTTCATTTCTCAGTATATAACTTACATATTTTGATCAGGTCCATAAATTCCAGTCTGAAAATTATGTTGCCTTAGGATCACGGTATCGTCTCTAATGTGTAATGTGCTGTTACCCCTCCATGTAGTCTGAAAAACCCTCCCCTCTCCTACACTTTATTTATGTATCTCGCAGAAACACTAGTGGGTGACTTCGAAGACAATGTTCTTTGTGTATAAATGTATATGATAAAACTTGATAATTGAGATGTTTGATGAGCTTGTTTAGCTTAGTAAAAATCTAAATTGGAAAGAACATTTAAAAGTACAGTTTGAAAACAATATACAGTATCTCATAGACTCGAAAACTGTTAGCTACCATTTGGTCCACGTGATTGATAAGGTGTTTGGCTGGATCACTCCAACTAATTTCTCACAGTCTTGTTGGGGAGGCTATACCAGTTAAAATTCATTTGGCTGTGGGAATAAAACAATCACATTGAGATTAAATACAAAAGAAAACATTGGGGAATTATTGGACATATGCTTGGAAATCTTGTAGAATTCCTGGAAGTGTTAAAGAAAACCCTAGGCTGTGGCTAGCAGGCAGGAGCCAGCCCCCTCTGGGGTCCTTCCACAGCATTTGTGCAGCACCTAAGAGTATCGACATTGAAAGGGACTCAGCTGCCCGTCACTCTTACTGTGTCTCTCTCAGTTCAAAATCCCAGCTTCCCCGTGGAGAGTTTCTCACAGACTTGACTTTGGCTGGGGGACCCCACTTATAAATGAGGGCATCCTGCAAGCCTACTCTTGGGCATATACCCAGAGAAAACTCTTAATTCAAAAAGACACATGCACCCTTATGTTCATAGCAGCACTATTTACGACAGCCAAGACATGGAAGCCACCTAAATGTCCACTGACAAAGGAATGGATAAAGAAGGTGTGGTACATATATACAAGGGAATATTACTCAGCCATAAAAAAGAATGAAATGATGACATTTGCAGCAACATGGATGGACCTAGAGATTATTCTATTAAGTGAAGTAAGTCAGACAGAGAGAGACAAGTATCATATGATATCACTTACATGTGGAATCTAAAATGATGTAAATGAACTTATTTACAAAACAGAAATAGACTCACAGACATAGAAACAAACTTAGGGTTACCAAATGGGAAGAACGGGGTGGGGTGGAGATAAATTAGGAGTTTGGGATTAACATATATACACAGTACTATCTATATATAAAATAGATTACCAACAAGAACCTACTGTATAGCACAGGGAACTATATTCAATATCCTGTAATAACCTATAATGGAAAAGAATCTGAAAAAATATATGTATATATATGTATATATAACTGAATCGCTTTGCTGTATACCCGAAACTAACATAACATTGTAAATTAACCATACTTAAATTTTTTTTTAATGCTTAAATTTTTAAAAAATGTTTAAAAAAATAAATGAGGGCAGTTCCTAGAGAAGGAGGCATCTTTGTGGGTTGGGCATTCACCCTGAGTTGTCCCTGTAACACCCTTCAATGTTACTAATTTTTTAAATTAATTTATTAATGATATATTAATCATTATAATGAAGTGTCTTGGGTTCTCCATTAGGTTGACTCTTCTCTACTAAAAACTGTAATTTTTTTTTACATACTAAAATAAAATATTAAACATTTTAATAAATATTAAAATATTTTAATATTTTTTGTCTTAGATACTATAAGGCACTTGTACCATAGCCCTTGGAAATGATTATTACAGATTTCAAAATGTAATTGGCTCTAAACTGATACTGGAAAATGTCTGTAAGGAAAACATGAAGTGTATTTTGATAAACTAACATTTCATTTGGACATTTTGTCTTATTTTAGAGACCCTATTTATATTATCAAATCCCAAAATCTCAGAGTAGTATAAATAGATACTTATTCTTTGATGTGTATTCAAAGAAAATTCAAACACTTAAGACTGATTTTGGAAAACAACAAATTAGATTTTGGTTGGAATACCTTTAACAAATGAAAATATAAGGGTTCTATACATCTAGCATGTAGAAACTGGCAGAGAAGAGCTGGTAAATTTAAGAGTGGAGCATTTCTTTCTTCTGTTATTCCCTGAAGTGTCTTGGGAGTGCCTTCTGCATATCTGGCCGGGTGCTGGGTATACAGTGGTGAGCACGATGGAGTTCTTGCCGTCTTGGAGCTTAGAGTCTTAATAGCAGAAGCCGACCACAAGCTAGTAGATTAACAGTCACAAAATATGAAGTGCTAAAAAGACAGTGTAACAGGGTGTAGGAATTAAAACCAAACCAAACCCCCCAGACCAACAGCGTCCCTAATGAAACGGAATAGTTGGAGAAGGGCTCCTTGAAGTGAGACCAGAGGATGTACGTGGAGAGTGTCTTGCCAAAAGCCCAGGAGTGCACTTTGGGTTGACCCAAGCCCATCAGAGTGGGAGGAGTCGGAGGCTCTGAATAAAGGCAGCTGTGGCCGCAGCTGAGTGGCTGAGGTGAGGGTGGAGAAGGAGTGGGGATTAATTCTCTGTGAATGTGATGGACTCCACTGAGGTTTTAATCTGGAGAATGCGGTGTTCTGATTTAAAGTTTTAAAAGATTACTTTCACCTCTGTGTGGAGAATAGATTGGACAGGTATGAGAATAGATTGGACAGATATGAAAATATCTTGTACAGACTTGCCTTACTTAACAAAATAGACGCACGGTGTTTCCTTTAAAGAAAACATGTAAGTCAGTGTTACTTATTGTTTTTCTAATTTTTTTTTAATTGAAAGGCAACAGAGGTTATGGCAGGAGCTGACAGACTTTTCCTGTAAAGCTTTTTTTGGGGGGAATTTTACTATTTTCAGAGAATAAATACTTTAGGCTCTGGGGGCCGTGCTGTTTCTGTCACAACTATTCAGCTCTGCTGTTATAGCAGGAAAACAGACATAGACAACACATAAATGAACGGCTGTGGCTGTGACCCATGAAAACTTTATTTCTGGACATTTGAATTTGAATTTCATATAATTTTCATGTGTCAGGAAACATTCTTTTGATTTTTTCCCCCAATCATTAAAAAATGTAAAATCATTCTTAGCATAGGGGTCATGCAAAAAGAAATTTGGCCTTCAGGCCATGGTCTGCTGACCCTGGTTTCTAGTATGAACTCTGTGGCCAGCCTACAGCTGCACTGAATCTCAGCTCTACAGCTTCTGAACTGTGTGACATGGAAGAAGTTACCTGGGCCAGTTAATTTTCTTACTTTTTTTCTCTTGAGAGATCACACAGTATTTGTCTTTCTCTGTCTGACTCATTTCACTTAGCATTCACCTGCTTCATGGGGTCTCTTACTGGGATAAAGCTAGTAATAAAGCCCTTTTTAAATTTTTAAAGCCCTTAAAACAGTGCTTGGCACATAGTAAGTGCTACATCAGTATTTGTTTAACCAATAAGATTTTTATCCTGAAATCAGAAATAAATTTTAATAAAAAACAAAGTGGCCTCTAGTATAATAAAAATCACATTCGGGCACATTGCCGAGGCCTTAGTTATCCAGATGCAGATCTTGTATGTCGGATCACACCAAACCCAACAGAAGGAAATGAGTCTGTAGAAGTAGGAGAGCGTCTTCTGAGCAGTTGGTACAGGGCAGGGGAGCCAGAGCTTCAAAGATTCACCCGATTTCTGACTGTGTGCTTTCCAGGACGCAGAGCAGGATTTTCATGGCCGGGGGTGGAGGCTATGATAGATAACGGACTCTGGGCACTGAGGAGTGATGGCAGGTAGACGGAAGAAAGGAAAAAGGGAAACAAAGAGAAGAGCAGTAGACAGTAGTAGGGGTGGCAGGATGGAGAAACAAGATTTGGACATATGAATTCATAAGAAGAGAAGTAGCTGGAGAGAGAAAGAAGAGGAAAAAGGTGGGTTTTAAAAAAATTTTTATTGACGTATAGTTGATTTACAACGTTTCAGGTGTACAGCAAAGTGATTCAATTATATATATAATTTTTTCAGATTCTTTTCCATTATATATATGTATATATTTTTTACATCTTTATTGGAGTATAATTGCTTTACAATGGTGTGTTAGTTGCTGCTGTATAACAAAGTGAATCAGCTATACATATACATATATCCCCACATCCCCGCCCTCTTGCGTCTCCCTCCCACTCTCCCTATCCCACCCCTCTAGGTGGCCGCAAAGCAGAAGGTGGGGTTTTGTGTGAGGTGTTAATACAAAGTGAATGGGTCAGGAGAGAAAGACAAATTGATGACAAGGGTAAAGCAGGTACAAGCTGGTGTTAAAAATGATTTAAAAAGACAGTTTAAGTGATACAAACATTATTTAACACTGCACGAAGTGGGCAGTCTCCATTCCCAAGGGTCCAGAGAGCTGCAAAATGGGGTGGAGGGTAGGAAGCTTTTATAGGATAAAGAGTAAGGAACAAGGAAGTAAGCGTAGAGCCCAGATTTGGCTTGGCTTTGGGGGATTGGCTGACTGGATATACTGTGTTTCTGGCAAAGCGGGGCATTTATAGGGACACGAGAGTTATCTAAGCTTTGGTTTGCTGACGTGGCACCCCGGGCAGAGGTGGCTCCCTCTTGGGCCTAGGAGGTCATTTCAGCATCAGCAACACGTCATCCCCAACCTTTTCTCTCTGAGGACAGAGCTGCTCAGCAGGCAAACGTTTATGATTGCTTCAGTTCGGAGTTCCAGATGGCTTTTGTGAAGTGAGAACTAACTTTTTGTTTTATTGTGTTAGCCTTCCTTATTTGAAGTAGGCACGTGTGAATTTTGGTTGGCATGATTTAGTTCGTATCCAAATTTTTTAAGTTTTTTGTATAGCAGTGAGTTCTTAGACAGGAGGATCTGCTTTTTCTGGGCCCACGTGCCGTCGTAGAATCTAGGTTGAGGTGAATACTGATTGGATAGGAAACAAAAGTTTGCATATCCCTTACCCTTAGAGGAAAAACGGCAGCAACGTCCTCTCTCACTGGCTAATAGTAGGTAGCAGTATCCTGTGTATACTGCTTTTTGTGTGTGTATAGTATATAAGCAGTACACACATAAATAGTACACATATACTGTACATTTCCTCAGTTGTTCTTGGGCCTCTGATTTTTAGCCATGTGAGATGGGTTTGAAATGCCGATTTTACTTTCCCGTCGCGCGTTTTGACGCATTCACGGGCACAGAGCTCACCGCTGCCTGATCCCGGTTGCTGTGATGGTGGGGCTCCTGCTCTTCAGCATCTCTTCCAGTCACTCTGTGTGTCAACGTTAGGATAGGAAAAGGTGGTGTATGGGTCTCCAGGAGACCAACTCGATGTCTTCTGCTTTTAGGACCATCTCTTGCCTCGCAGACTCATCTTACAGTTACACAATACCCGCGTTCGCAGAAGAATGGGCCTTCGGGGCCAAGTCCGTGAGCCTTCTGCTGGTCGGAAGGGACTCAGGAGAGTTGGCCGGCCGCACTTACAGAAGGCGTTCTGTTGGCCTTTACCCTCAGGAATGAAAGTTTCTGAGCAAATAGTACACTGCTTTTCTTTGAACTCGTTCTCAGATGAGCGCACCAGGACTGTTGGATTCATTCTCCCTCAGATCCGTAGTCTCCTTGGTGTGACAGCGCGTGATTGCTTGCTCCCTGTGGAAAAGCAATCTCCGTGGGCGTAGTTATTTTATATACATTGTGCATAAAAATGTATTTAACATCTAAGCAATATACAGGTAAGAATTTACTCACTTCTAGAGACTTTATCAAGTCTTGAAGGAAAGAGCTACATCCTGAAAGAGTATTAAGTTCAATGGTAAAGAGTATGAAACAGTATTAAAGAGTATTAAGCAGAATAAAGGCAGTGTGTAGATTTTCAACATAGCTGTTACAACATGTTGTCCTTTTGTATGTTCCCGCTGGCTGGAGCCTTGGTGTCTTTAGTGATTAGCCAATGCAGACCCTCACAGAATGAACTTGCTAACCTGGGGGAAACACTCCTTTGAAAAACTTTCACGTACTGTATTGATGAATGTACACCACCTCCCTGAGACGAACTGTATTACTTTCCCCTATTTAGCAGGCTGGTAGTTAATGTCTAGTCACCTAAAGTGAACCTCAGCACTAACCGTTCTTCCTTCTAATATCCTGCTAGGAAATTTTATCCCTTAAGAGCAAGGTGAGTAGACTAATTGTTAATTTGGTGTCCTTTTAGATTATACATCCCAAAACTGACGATCAAAGAAATCGATTGCAAGAAGCTTGCAAAGACATCCTGCTGTTTAAGAACCTGGATCCGGTAAGATAAAATCTCAATAGTAGCAGCGGTTTTTTTTTTTCAGTGTCCGTGTGGAGAACCGTGCAGGATCTTGGATTTCACCCTCTTTACAAGCTAACATAACCCAGGGCGACGTAAAGGCCCCACTGCAGATGTCTGCACAGGAAGTGGGTTGTGTTCTAGGAGCTGGGGAGGTCACTGCTGTCATAGCAAGGAGTGAGCGCCTGTTTCTCTGCGGAAGGCTTCTCATCCCACAAGGTTACTTGCTGTAAACACAGCCCTGAGAAGTGGCCCAGGTGAAGAGAGGTTAAGACTTTGCATTCTTCGCCCACTCAACAGGAACACGTAGGGATGTGCAGGGCCCATGGGGGAATGCCTCTTTCACCAGTCAGTAATAGTCATTATTTTAATGTATGACTTTCATATTATACATATTTTTAAAGTAAAGTTTTACTTGGCTTTAAAGGTAGAGGGATTTTTTTTTCTTTGTAAAGATTTTGAAATCCCTAGTCTTTGGTTTGGGGTGTATTTCTAGAGTGACCGTACTGTTCAGACTTTGCCCTTCACCCTGACCTAAATGCTCTGCTTCCTTCATCATGGATTATGCTTATTCACTGCTATGTGGTCATTTGGGAACGAGCCCCTGCTGCCATGTTCCCATGTGAAACCTGAGTCAACTTTGGTAAATTACCTCGATTCTTTCTTCGGTCAAACTCAACATCTTAATAGTTTTCGGATTGATGCCCTAGAGAAGAACGCATTAATCAAGACCCACTCTTTTAAGATGAGGTCTTTTTAAAAAGGCCATTTTTTTGAAGAGGAAAGCACTACTTTATACAGTGTCTTCTATGCTGGGTTATATTATACCCTGAAATTATTTTTAAAAGCTCTTTTGTTTCTAATACCATTTATGCTAATGTTATGTCCTCCAGGATCACATATTATATTGTGTGACTTTGGAGATTTTGTTTTAGGGCCACATAACACAAGTTTTGTCCACTTTGATCCACGTCCTCTAGAGTTATCACCAAGTCTGCAAAACTAGGAGCTCTAAAGAAAGGGTTGCTGGTGGTTCTCTCTCATAATGGAAGAATAAGAAATGGGATTAAGATAGAAAATTTAGGAATTTCATTTATGAATGGAAAATCTTCCTGGTAGTATTAAATAGTAGAATAAGTGACTAAAAGGAACTTGTGAAATTTTGATGGGCTTCCAAATAAATCTCAGATTTATTTCTGTGAAATAAAGGGCATGAAACTATGACCTCTAATGATCTCCCACCAGAATGAGACCAAATAATTATTAGTGGAAAGATACAACTTTATGTGTGTGTATAAGATGATAATTTTGCTATTGGAACTAAACTAAGTATTTAATTCTTTTGCTTCAGATACACACGGAAGACAGCTGTGAAATCAATCCTTAGTTTTATCCTTAGGGGTAGGCTTCAGCCAAGAAGGTTCTGTATTTTCAGGCCAGAGCTTTGCATGGGAGAATTTCAGGGTCACCAAAAACAGGGCTTCTCAAGCTTTAATATGCCTATATATCATCAGAGGATCTTGTTAAAAATGCAGATTCTGGTTGAGTAGATCAGTAGTGGAGCCTGAGAGTCTGCATTTCTCACAAGGTCCCAGGTGATGGCAACGCTGTCAGCCCACAACCATACTTTGAGTAGGAAGGACCAGAGCCCAATGTGAAAATGTTCGAGGTCAGTATTTTGGTACTATCATATGTTATTTTGTTTGCATGCTTCCCTATTCAATTCAACCAGTATTTTAATGCTTCAGTAGTGACCGAACAGTGATACTGTGGAGTCAAACGCTGAGTGATGAACAGGCATGAGTGAAATCACTGCCAGTTATAATTTCCTGGCATGCTGCCTATTCTATTCCATCCTCTAAATTAAATTGATTTTTCTTCCATTTCAACTTTAACTCTTTTAAAGCATTGTGAAAATTTTGGTTGCATTTAAAATAATAAAAAAAAAAACCTTTTCCTGGTATATTCTGGCAGGGAGCATCTTTAACTAAAATGGTTATTTTTATAAACATAGGTGTTTTTTAAGCCTTTTTTTAGATTTCGCTGCTCTGATGAAGGTCTTCAATATATATATTTTAAAGGTCACAGTTCATAGGGACAAAAAAGAAAAAGCCCGTTGATGGAATTACAAAGTTCATAAGTTACCATTATTGAATGTTTTATAGGGAGGAAGTAAATATATTTACATAGTTGTTTACAAAAGACCTTTTTTGAATTTGAGCTCATACCATCTTGATTTATTTCCCTACTATCTTAAATCCTTCTAAGAATGATACAAAATATAAATAAGTAACAATTAACTCTTCTCAGCAAATAACCACCTGGAATAAGAAATTTTTCCCCAAACATAGCAGATTGAAGATTTTAAGTTAAGTTCATATTTTAAGCAGCTTTCTAGTTTTTTATTGTATACATTTTTTGTCATAACCCAAATGCATTTAAATTGAATTATATATTCCACTTATATAATCTGCCTATCATATAGCAGCTCCTTTCAGGTCAATTCCTTGACCAACCACTGTGTTCCAAGGCCTGTATGAAGGCGTAGGATGCCACAAAAATACTTAGACATGGTTCTTGTGCTCTTGGAACTTATCATTTAGTGAGGGATTCAAATACACATACAAAGCAATTTGGTAAAACATGATAAATGCTGTAATACGGTCAGGGCGCTATGAGAGGATGAGGGTCTCTCAGCCCCACGTGAGGATCCAGGAAGCTGGAGAGGCCACCTGAGACGAGCCTCAGAAAATGAGTTGGAAATCGCAAGTTGAACGAAAAGCACAGAGCGCGTTAACGCTGGAGTCTAAAGTGAAAGACATCCAGTGGCGGGGCTCAGACGTGCGCGCCGTGTCAGGAAGGAGCACCGTGGCAGTGGACACATACTATAGACAGTAGCATTTTAAGCAGAGAAAGTAACAGTCAGGTGTGTCTGAGGTCACTGTGGCGGCAGGGTAGGGCGTGGAGTTAAAGGCGAGAGACGGATAGGTCAGGAACAAAGGAAAGGAGCGCAGTGAGGAGACCGCACTGCCCTCCGTGCCAGGAAATGGATCCAGGAAAGAGCCGTGCTGCGGTCCAGGGAGAAGAAACGCGCCCAACTAAGGAGAAGGGGGGAAGGGATGGTTTCATAAAATACTCAGGACGAGCAGAAGTTGGTACCTGCTGACTGAATGAATCGAGACCTGACAGAAATAGTCTCGGATGACCCCCAGTGTCTGGCAGCGGAGGTGGTACCGTTTCCTGAAATGGAAAAACTTGGAAGGAGGAAGGGGAAGCCGTAATTACTAACCGGCAAGAAGAACAGTCTTGGCTTTGCATCCACTATCTCACTTGACTTTCCTCAAGGCGTTGTTTAGCTTGAAAATCTAGCCCCTCCTAGACCTCAGAACAGTTTTCCTTAGAGTTCTGTATATTCATACACTGAGCACAGCATTTATAATTATTAACCTCTTTGAAGATATTCTTTTCATGAATATTTTAATGCTCGACTCAGCAGGCCATTTTTCTTCTGAAATATTTCTAATTTTAGGCAAACTGAAATAATCTTCTTATGCTATATGATAGGCTCTTTGATTAATGGAGAGTAAATTGTTATTTTTTAAGGGAGTCAAAGCCCTTTTACCGAGCTCAGTCTCTAATTTACATTCTGTAGGCGAATAAGATGTGGATTTCCTACAGTAGCTGTCAGTCACCGAGATAAGCCTCTGCATATTGAATATTTCCTACGTTCTTTTCACTCTGTGCATAATTATGGGGAAATTACATTTTGATTGACTAGAAGAGACACCTGTCACATAGAGAAGTTCTAAAAGAAATAGATGTTCTGTATTTTATCAGGGATTACTTTTTCATTTATCCATGTACAAATTCTTAAGCGTGATAACGTTTTAAAAGGCAGCTAATTCCAAGATAACAAAAAAAAAATTTACTATAGCGCTATATTTCATCTTTTTCTCCACTTGACATTCAGGGCTAGACCTAGCTAATCAATAAAGCCGATCGTCCCCCTCCATCTGCTCTAAACGAGTTGAAATATAAATAATAAGCAAAATAAAATGTTAGTAAACCATTTAATCAAACTTCATAATTTTAATAGGTGACCGTATGTCGCCTGGGTTGATGAACTCCCAATTAGCAGCACATCGAGAAGGCACTGTCTTACTGCCCCCCGTTGGCTTCGTCTTCAGCCCTGGCTGCTGTTTCACACATAGGTGCCAGAGCTTACACGGGAATCCAGGGAGGGGATGAAAGCCACGTCCTGCAAACCCATCACCATCTTTCTTCCCAAAGTTTTTCTTACCCACATGAAGATATAATGTTATATTCTCTGTTTAAATGGAGAGTTTGGTTTTTCAGTTAATTAAAAAATTTAAATCAGTATGCATATAGAATTTACAAAAATTCAAAAGGAACAAAAGAGTAGTCAGTGAAAGGAGATCTCCCTTCCATCCCTGTCTCCCAGCAATCCAGTTTCTCAGGAGCCAAGTTCTTTTAGCACTATCGTGCATATTTTTCTAGGGTTACTCTATGTATATACAAGTATATTCTTTTTAAAATTTCGGTGGCAGCAAACTCTACACGTAGAGTTCTTACCCAGTTCTTTTTTTTTTTCTAACAGGTATTCTGTATTTATAGCGTTTTCATATTCTTTCTTAAAATTATTTTTATCAGTATTTATTTTTATAAAAGTTTAAATTGGTAGCATTTATGTATTATAAAGCTAAACCATGAAAACACATTGCGTTTTGCTGTTGTCTAATGTATTAATATTGTATATACAAGAAGAGGCATCCCAAATAATATTGAAAAAGAAGAACAAAGTTGAAGGACTCACACTTGCCAATGTCAAAACTTATACCTCAAAGCTGCAGTAATCAAAGCAGTGTGTTGGACTTCCCTGGTGGCGCAGTGGTTAAGAGTCCGCCTGCCGATGCAGGGGACACGGGTTAAAGCCCCAGTCCGGGAAGATACCACGTGCCGCGGAGCGGCTGGGCCCGTGAGCCGTGGTCACTGAGCCTGCGCGTCTGGAGCCTGTGCTCTGCCACGGGAGAGGCCACAGCAGTGAGAGGGCCAGGCACCGCAAAAAAAAAAAACAAACCAGTGTGTTACTGGCATAGGGATAGACATACAGAACAATGGAATAGCGTTGAGAGTCGAGAAACAAACCCATACATCTATGGCCATTTGATTTCAACAAAAATGCCAAGATCATTCACCGGGGAAAAATAGTCTTTTCAATAAATGGTGCTGGGACAACTGGGTATCCACACACAAAAGAACAAGGTTGGACTCCTACTTCACACCAAGTACAAGAATTAACTCAAAATGGATCAAAGACCTGAATGTAAGCTGTAAAACTATAAAACTCTTAGAAGAGCTTTATAGAAGGGCCTCGTATTCAGAATATAGAAAGAACACTTAGAACTCAACCACAAAAGGACAGACAACCCAACTTTAAAATGTGCAGAGTTCTTGAATAATAGACATTTCTCTAGAGAAGATATACAGATAACCAATAAGCACATGAAAAGATTCTCAGCATGGTTAGTCACTAGGGAAATACAAGTCAGAACCACAGTGAAATACCACTTCACCCCCACTAGGATGGGTATCGTTTTTTTAAAAAGGAAAATAACAGGTGTTGGCAAGGATGTGGAGAAATCGGAATCTGGTACATCGCTGGTGGTAAAGTAAAATGGCCCAAGCACTGTGGAAAACAGCCTGGCCGTTTCTCAAAAAGTTAAACATAGAATTACCATATGACTCAGCAATTTCACTCCCAGGTGTAGGTCCAAAAGAATTGAAACAGGTGTGCCAATAAATACTTGTATATGAATGTTCATAGTCGCGCTATTCACAATAGCCAAAAGGTGGAAAGAACCCAAGTGTCCATCGACAGGTGAATGGGTAAGTAAGTTGTGGTGTGTGTTCGTATATATATATAGTGGAATATTATTCATCCGTAAAAAGGAATGAAGTATGATATATGCTATAACATAGGTGAACCTTGAAAACATTATAATGAGTGAAGTAAGCCAGACACAAAAGATCATGTATTGTGTGATTCCATTATATGAAATATCCAGAATAGGTAAATGCACAGAGACAGAAAACACATTGGTGGCTGCCAGGGCCTAGCGGGGGGGAGAATGGGGAATGACTGCTTAACGGACGCACGGTTTCCTTTTGCGGAAACGTTTTGAAAGTAGGTACAGGTGGTGGTTGCACAACTTTGTGGCCACTAGGCCACTTTAAAATGGTTAATTTTAATGTGACATGAAATTTTACTTCATAAAAAATGTATATGTAATCCATCCGAACATGTTGATTTACTTTAGTTTGAATATTTAGTGGTTAGAACACACTTTAAGGATGAGTTTGGGATTAACATATACACACTACTATATATAAAATAGATAATCAACAAGGACCTACTATAGAGCACAGGGAACTATATTCAATATCTTGTAATTACCTATAAGGGGAAAAAAATCTGAAATGTATGTGTATAAGTGTATCAGTTTGCTGTACACCTGAAACTAACACAACATTGTAAATTAACTGTACTTCAATCCTAAAAAATGGTTTAAAAAAATCAGCTGTTTACAGAATCGATCACTGAAGCACCTCCTCAAAATCCCTGGCTTCCAGAAAACAGTTTGAAAACCACTGAGCCCTTTTGACAGCATGTGGAAGGTGGTGAGCCTGTCTTGACAGGAACAGGGAGCTCATCACTTTGCCCTGTCACTGCTAGAGAGCTGTCCTTCTTAGACAGGTCTTAACATGGTTCCAAAATCTCCAGAAACTTCCACCCAGCAGTCCCAGTCCTGGCCTCTGGAATCACCGACGACATCATTGTGGCTGCAGATAGCATGTGTTCGCTGAAGTTCCTCCGACATCAGGGTTTCAGATTTCCTGGTTGCCCTTCTTTGAGTGTTCTTGTGCTTGTCAGCAACTCCAGTAAAAGATAGGGGTCTCAAAATCCATACTTTTTTTTTTAATAGCTGCATAGCTTTCCAATGCATGGATGTATCAAACTTATTTATCCAGAGACCTGTAGATAAACTTGAGTTTTCAATTCTTTGCTATTACAATGCACATTTTGCAGTGAAAAATGCCCATGCACATGTCATTTCACAAATGTGTTATAGAATAACTTCCTAGACAAGGAATAGTGAGGTGACGGGTAGCGTGTTTGAAATGATACCGACTGTTGACAGTGCGCCCTCTGAGACCCGTTCCCATCAGCCGTCTGCCGGAGGAACCCTCCTTCCCACACCATCTCCACCAGTGTGTTAGTCTAACATTTTTATGTTTCTGAATCTGGCAGGTGAAAAAGGGTATCTCCTTTCAATTTTGATTTGCATTCCTCTTTATTTTGAAAGAAGTTGAACATCTTTTTATGTTTTTAAGAGCCCCTTCCCCCTTTTCTGGAAGCTTTGCAGGTCAGATCTGTATCTTTGATGTTCTAAAACCACACTGTCGTGTGTGTGTGGAGGTTCTGGTCCTTGATTGTGCCGGGCCCTTGAGTGAGCCCTTTCAGTCTGAAAACTTACATCCTGTGGTTCTGGAAAATTCATTGCGTATTTCTTTGATGATTTTCTCCCCTTTGTTATCTCTAATATCACTTTGTCTGGAGCTTCTGTCTTTTCATCTGTCGCCTTTCTTTGAAGTTTTTATTTTAATTTACCTTCTTAGTTCTTTTACGAGAAAATTCTGTAATGGGGGGTACATGTCACACATTTGTCAAAACGCACCAGGTGTACAGCACCGCACCAAGGGTGAACCCAGATGTCAGCTGTGGACTTTGTGGGATAATGATGGCGGTGTAGGTTCATCACTTGTAATAAATGTACCTGCTGGTGGGGATGTTGACAGTAGGGGAGAGGCTGGGTGGAGGCAGGGGGTTTATGGAACTCTTTATGCTTTTCGCTCCATTTTGCTGTGAACCTAAAACTGCTCTCAAAAATCAAATATTTAAAAGGCAGAAAAAAATGTGGTAATCATGTTTTCAGTTTTCAACTTACCCATTTTTCTCTGATTGGCTCTTTTTCTAAATAGCCTGTTTTTCATCTCATGGATATAACATTGTGTGAACATCTCTGGGTATACAAAGTAGAACTTGCTGAAAGCTCATCACTGTTGTTGAATTTTCTAGCTCATTTGGTGTCATACTGCTGTTTATCTTAGTCTTGTAGGCTCCCAGAGGGGCCACGGAAAGCTGATGTGGAGCCCTGAGTAAGCATGCCAGGGCTGTCCACCAGTGTCCTGCTGGTTGAGTGACAGGGGGCCAGCTGTTAACATGGGGGAACCCCTCATCCCAGCAAGTGAAGGTCCTTGTTCCAGGGCACCAATCTTCACAGTAGCTGTTCTAGTTCTCTCTTATTTATTTAGTTTCTCCCAAGAACCTGACTCTGATTTTTTGTCTGGGAAGAATTGGGGTTAATATTTGGTTGCCAGGTGTTCTGTGTTCAGGGTTGAGGCATTTGGAAGGAAGGTATCAACGGATCGTGGAGGATTTTGAATCGGTCTACCTGTTTCAGCTGTGTCTCAGTCCCGTTCTGACCGGACCGGGTGTTTCCCAGTCTGGAGCCTCTGGAGCTCTGATAGGTGGTCAGTCCCTCCGCACTGCAGGCCCACCTGCCCTTCTCTGGGCTGCATGCTCTCTCCGCCCCCATTTAACTTCCCTTTGCTCTAGAAATCTCCCCTCCAGTTTCCCCTTCCCATTCTCATGGTTGTGGAGTCGTACCTTGATAGTCTCTGTGAAATGTTAATGGCGTCTCAAAAAGAAGAGAATCGCACATGGTCTGTTCATGCTCTGATCCAGAATATTTTGTTTCTTCAACCTGTGTTTTCTACTTGCATCTTTTTCACCCTCTAATCTGTCTTCAGCTCCTTAATTTGTTTATAATACTAATTGATTTTGGCCTGGGAGTTACTTGAAGCCTTCTTATGACTTCTGACTTTCCTGTTACTGTGCACCATACTGTTTCTCCATATCCATTTGTTTTTAACTATTCAGACGTTTTTGAATTGTTCCTGTATTTGTTCTGAGGAAAGATTTCTTTTGCCTCCTAGTTTATTCTCACTAGGTAAGGTTTATCCTTAAGCCTTGACAAGCACACTTTAGCAGAATAAAAATTTTTAAATAGTTGTTGACTGATAGGTTTGATGTTTCTGGCTTCAGTTTTAATAAATCTGTCCTAGGGTGGTATATGGTTGCTTCTTGAAGAGAACCTTAGTGACAAAAGATAGTGGTGGAATATTGGCTACAATCTTTTTCGGTTTTGCTTTTGTTGGTTTGGTTTCTATTTTGTTTTTAGTGCTAAACCAAGAAGGATTGGAGTCAGGATTTAAATTCACTAAATATTTAGGTAATCTCTATATAAATTTTAGTGATGACTAAAATAGGGAAGTTTTTTAAAAGTTTAGGTATCTTTAAAAGACATTTGCAGTAGTTCTTTATTAACTTGATCATTTTAGTTGCTAAGGTTATATTTCACAAGGTATATGATGGCTTGGTGGTTAATTTTTCATATTAAAGTAGTGATAGTTGCAAATATTCTGAAATAGACTAATTATAATTACTTTTATTCAGGTACTGAATATGAGAGTAAATATATAATCATCTGGTTTGTATGTGGTGAGGAGGACTATTCTGTGTTTTTTTTTTTTTTTTTTTTTTTTTTTTTTTTTGCCGTACGCGGGCCTCTCATGGTTGGGGCCTCTCCCGTTGCGGAGCACAGGCTCCGGACGCGCAGGCTCCGTGGCCACGGCCCACGGGCCCAGCCGTTCCGCGGCATGTGGGATCCTCCCGGACTGGGGCACGAACCCGCGTCCCCTGCATTGGCAGGCGGACTCTCAACCACTGCGCCACCAGGGAAGCCCCCTGTGTATTTTTTTTTTGACAAGACTTAATGGCAGTGATGATATTTCCATTTCTTTGAGCTTGTTCACAGAAGTATAAGCTAATTATGGTTCTTTAAATATAAAGCTAAACATGTTCTAGATAAACCAAGATTGTCTTTTCTTTTTTGAAAAATAGGAGCAGATGTCTCAAGTATTAGATGCCATGTTTGAAAAATTGGTCAAAGAAGGGGAACATGTAATTGATCAAGGTGATGATGGCGACAACTTTTATGTAATCGATAGGTAAGTTTTGTGTAACTTCACTGCTGAAAGGTAATGAACCTTTTGTGGAAATCTCAGTGGCTATCGTAACGCCTGACAGATTAATGTACGACAATTGCTCTTCCCTCCTTACCCTTATTCCTGTGTAACTGGCCCTACACACCTACAGTGAACCCATGCAGTGAAACCGTGCTACATCATGGAAAGAGACATAGTGCATGGAAGACTGGTGACTTTTGGTTAATCTAGAAATCTGTCATTTACGGGGAGCCTCCTCATTTGTTAACTTCTGATGGAGAGGTAGTGATGCCTGTTACAGAGTTAGAGGTGGCTGTTACTGTGAGAATAGCAGCATAATACAACATCTGGGATATTGACTCCATATAACTCAATCTGTTATTATGTTTTCTAAAAAGTTTCTTGTGTTATTACTTAATGAAGTAAAACATGCTAATGGTTTAAAAGATTCAGGTATTTCAGAGGGGCCTAAGGTGAAAGGTTAGTCTCTCTTCCTACTGCTTTAGCAGCATCTAATCAGCAGAGTGAGTAATTTGCGTGTCTTTCCAGAAATTGTTCATGCATTATCATATTTGTCTGTTAAAAACTCTGTAGAGAAGTTATTTAAGTGAGAAGGCCTGCATTTATATTGAAAATCTAATTTCAGAAAGTTTAAGTTGTGCTTGACTTCATCCAAGAGCAGTGTGCTTTTCAGATGTAGAGAACAAACGTATGGACAACAGGCGGGGAAAGCGGGGTGGCTGCGGGGGATGAATTGGGAGATTGGGATTGACATGTACACTCTGATGTGTATAAACTAATAAGAACCTGCTGTATCAAAAAATAAAATTAAAATCAGCTATAAAAAATTAAAATAACATAAAAAAAAAGAACAGTGTGCTTTTAGCAATACTTAGGTAACAATCCTAAGATGTAAAAGGTGCGCAGCCTGGACTGAGTCTTCATTTCTGCACTTCTGTAACATGGTGATGAGCTGTTGATGAGACGTTTGGATTCCCCAAGCACCCCACCACCACCACCAACGCCTGCGCTGTTTGCATGGAACACAAATCATCTCCCAGCCTGATTTGTCGGATTACATTTGCTTCTCTGGGCCAAGTTGTGTTCTACTCAGAGGCTCCGCAGAAAATCCCCCCCCCCCCGCCCCCGTCTGCTTAGCACTTGTTCCCTGATCTGGGCTCTGTGGGTGGTACCTTTCAAGCATCAGTAGCACATGCTCTCTGAGTCCCTCAGTCCCTCACCCCTAAGTCCGTGGTGACCCGGGAGAGCTGCACTAGCCAGGGCTGGGGCTAGACTCTATGATTTTAGAATTGTCCCACATGTAAATTAAAGTCATGATTCTTGTACCATTAACAGCTCTCATCAACGAAACACCTCAGAAATTCTCTCAGCTGTTTAATCGTATTGAATTGTAGGGGTCTATGCGAACCCCAAAGGTAGTACAGGAATAATTTTCTTTTAGTAGGTATTTTGACTATAAAAACGCCTTACGTTTGTATATAGCACCTTCCCTTTTCAGTTAGATCCTCGTCACCCTTTCGACAGATGACAATTTTCAGGCCCACAGAAGTGATGCGAGTCGGCGAAGGTCACCCAGATGATGAGTGTGGAGCAGACCCAGCATCTGGGTCTCTTGGCCACTGTGTGTGCTCTTTTCGTGGCTCTGCCCTGCCCAGGGCTTCATGTTCTCAGGGGAGAAATCTATATGAAAATGCAGCACACGGTATTTTAGCAGATTTTTAGACTGATAAGATTTCAACTGGACTAGTAGCTCACTGTACTTCTCGTCAACACGTTTGTTGTGTATTTTATCCTATTCAAAGTAGAAAACATAGAAAACAGTTTTCGTGCAAACGTGTAAAGAGTATAAATAGAAAAATTAATCTGTACTTGAAAAATAACTATTCATGAAACAAATTCTGGAGGGTATCCCTGAAATAGCCATTCTAGCGGTGAATTATATTAAAAACCAGTTATTCTTATTCATGAATATCTTTTGTCTCTAATATCTTATGTGTTTGCTTTTGTGGTATCTTTACTATTCATAATCCTTTCTTAACCTTAAAAGCACTCCCTGTTTTGTCTTTGCTAGAGTTTAGCCAACAAAATAAAGCCAAAGAATTTCTCCTGTCTGCCCTCCCAGGTGTTTCAGCAAGCCTTGAAACCGTGTTCTCTGATAAGATACAGTACGTGGAAAACCAGTTCTCCACAAGAATGCAGTTTCCAGAAATATAGGGTCTGGATAATATGCAGCGCAGTGACTGTTTTACTTGCCTAGAAGAAGAAACCCAATTAAAAGATAAGCACAGAAAGACTATAAAAAGACCAGGATCAGATATTTAGCCTGAATTTCTACCACTTTTAGATTGTGGGGTCAGTCTAACATGAAGGGCCAGATGGTATAAAGAGCCAGAGCGTAAATTTTGCAGGCTTTCTGGGCCATGAGGTCTATGTTGCAGCTACTCAACTCTGCTGTCATAGCACAAGTCAGCTACAGAGAATGCAGAAACCGCCGGTGTGTTTGTCTTTCCAATAAAACTTGATTTACAGAAGCAGGCAGCCAGTCTTGGGCCTCAGCTTGCCGGCCCCTCCTGTAGATTATAAAGGACCCTGTAAGTACTGTACAGCAGTGTCTGACCAGGTTGTTAGAGCTATATTCTTTATAAAAATTATTTTCTTCTGCTCTCAAAAGTAATACATATTCATTTTAGAAACGAAAACTCTTTAATTACACAGTGAATGTCCCTAGAATCCTCCCCAATTCTTATACTCAGAGGTCACTGCAGTCAGCAGACTCACACACATTCCTTCAGGTGGTTGTCTTGGCATATTGCATTTGGTTGCAGTCTTAGTTATATTTTTATCATTTATTTCAATACCTTAAATATTTGTTGTTTAGTCTCATTTGCCCCAGACGATGAGACAACAGACACATGGATGGGCCTTACCCTCGTCCCGTGGATGCTCTCTTCTTCCTGCTTGTCCGGAACTGGTGGTGTCTTTTTCACATATTGATGCCCTTTTATTCCTTGTTGTCATTAGAGGGGAAAGGAAACTAAGAGCCCATCCTCAGCTGCCACCCTTGGGTGTGTCCTACATCTCAGGGAGGACCCCTGTTGCCTTACTGTGCCTGCGGAAGGCTCCCAGTGCACCCAGCCAGCTGCTTCCTGCTTCTCCCCGATGTAAAGACCTCTTCCAGGATGTAGAAGAAGCTGGGGGCAGTGGCGGATCTGGGAGGAAACTGAATGGCTGGGCCAGGGCACTATTCACCCTTCTAGACATTTAAATTTTAACTGGGTGAATGTGTTATGATGTCCCAGCAATAAGACTAAGCAATAAATGATTTTTTTTTTTAAAAAAGAATGAGGTTGTATTTCCCAGGGCTCATGTTTCATCGTGATGAGATTTTACTTGAATTACTTTTACGTCTTCTTTTTCACATGTGCAACAGAGGAACATTTGATATCTACGTGAAATGTGATGGTGTTGGAAGGTGTGTTGGCAACTATGACAATCGTGGGAGTTTTGGCGAACTGGCCTTAATGTACAATACGCCCAGAGCAGCTACAATCACTGCTACCTCTCCCGGTGCTCTGTGGGGCTTGGTGAGTGAAGTATTTATTTGACCTGAATGTCATTTGTAAAAATCATTATGACAGAAGCCAGGTGGCTACAGTATTTTAGTTCTAATAGGTAGATTTATTTGGGATCATCATCAGTCATCAGGGAATTTATTAAGCAACTACTAGATGCTGAACTCTTGGACACTAGGACTGTGCTGAGTTAAATCTTCATGTTCTTTTCCCAAATTGAGTCAGGAGTTTAACCTACTGGCCGTGGGAAAGACACTCAGATCCAAAATGTTCCTCTTTTACTCACTCTTAAAAACCAACCAGCCACACAAAGGCTTCAGTGCTCTTTTTTCAGATAGCTGTCTGTGGTAAATATCATCATCTGTGGTTCCCAGAGTGTGGGCCCCTGACCTGTAGCCTCTCTATCACCTGGGAACTTGCTAGAAATGCAAATTGACGCCCCACTTACTGATTCAGGCCCGTCGACTCAGAAACTCTGGCGATGGGACCCAGCAGTCTTTATTTGAGCAAGCCCACTGGGTGATTCTCATGCCTGCTTGAGAAACCACTATGAACTGAGTCTCTCCGCGCTGTGTAAATGGATTGGTAACAACTTTGCATTGCCAAGCGGCCGTGTGGAGAAAAAATACGTGGTGCCTGTGCTTCTCACGTGGATGCACATCGGAATTTCTTGGAGGTGTTAAAAAAGAAAATTCTCTTACCTAGGCCCTACCACAGACAAACTTAATCAGACTCTCAGGGTTGGGACTCTCAGACCTGGGCTTTTAAAGAAAATTTCTTAATGGTGCTGTTTCTACAAGACTTAAAAGTTGGTTTAAAGACATTTGGGGGACTTCCCTGGCAGTCCAGTGGCCAAGACTCCATGCTGCCAGTGCAGAGGGCCCGGGTTCAATCCCTGGTCGGGGAACCAGATGCTGCATGCCACAACTAAGAGTTCGCATGCTGCAACTAAAGACCCCCGCACGCCGCAACTAAAGATCCCACATGCTGCAACGAAGATCCCATGTGCCGCAACTAAGACCCGGCACAGCCAAGTAAATAAATATTAAAAAAAAAAAAATTGGGGTTGGGGGGGAGGGAGATTCTTTTCATAGATGATCTTAGGATGCAGAGTAGCCGACCCAAGTCAAGCTGATGCTGGACTGTGTTTAATCTGGTGCTTAGGGATCACCTGGGAATCCAGTTAAAATGCAGATTCCGATTCACCGGGTCTGGGATGAGGCCTGTGATTCTGCATTTCTCACCAGCTCCCAGCAGACACCAGTGGCTGCCGGTGCCCAGAACACACTTTAAACAGCCCTGATTTAAAGGGAGTGTTGTCAATACTTGTATTTCCTTTTAAAATTGTTGAAAACATCCCATCCTATAGTTTTGACATGCGTTTACTCGGTTATTTCTCTCAAATCCTTTTGTGGAAGGAGACGAGGTTGAAGTAACAGGAAGTTTGCTAACAATCTCCTTCCCAAGGACTGTAGCTTCAGAGAAGTTACACATTATTCAGTCACCACTCAGCCTTTGACTCCGCCGTGGATCCAACTGATAAAAATAGCTCTTGATCAGAGAAACGACATATTGTGCATTTCTTCTTATTAGACCCAGGCAGTTGCTGTTTACTTATTCAAAACGTGATGAGTCACTTTTTAAGTGGTGGAAGCAAAATTGGAATTGTTTCCGGTAGAAGGGAGCTGAAGTGTCTTAAGGGTTATCAAAGACTGGAATACCCAAAGCCAGCAAAATAAACACTCCAAACTCGAGCGGACTTGGCCCCTAGGAAGCATTTGCCTGCCCTCACAGCCTCGGGTCTCTGTCTCTTTCATTAAGGAAGGTATCATTTAAAATTTAATCATCCTGATAGGGTTGCCAGCCAGGGTCAGACTGTCACATGGTAAGGAAGGCTTCTCCCTGCAGGTCCTTGGAACAAGGTCACACACTTAGCGGGTTGGCCCTTTGAATACTGAAAGTTCTCAGCCCTGGAAGGTACCTTAAACTAGGGACAAAGGCCCACCATTTCCCAGTGCGTGTGATACTTACGTTCTCAGGTAGGATTAAGCATTTTCAGAGATTTTTTTACTAATCTGTACATGTTTCAAGCTTTGTGAAAGTGGGCAGTTTGTGATGATCACCTTGGGGATGTGCCTAAGTGCAGTAGGTGTTTTTAAAAAATTATAATAATATAATCAATTAATACTTCGAACCTGCTTTCTTAGCAGCTCGCCTAACTAACCCCCTTTCAGCAAAAGCTGAGTAGAAAAGAGATTTTGCTTTTAAGACCAACAGGTTGGAGCTCTGCCACATAAGTGCAGGTGTAAAGATAAGCAAATCTCAAGAGAAAAGTCCTTTGTAGAATAGTCTTAACTTTGTAAATAAGACTAGGTCACTGTTAGCCTTGGGGGATCAACTGATCTATAAGACCATGCTGGTGATTCAGAGGGGCAATGATTGATTGAAATGACTAGAATGAAAACATTTGAAATGGGACTTTGTGGATTTTATTTATATGTCACAGTGGGTGTGAAGAGGTGGGCCACTAATAGAAAATTTTTCCTGAGATGTGTAGCTCATTACGGTTAATTTCTAAATTGCTAACCTATTTCTAGTCTTCTCCGTTTTGCAGTAAACTCTGTTCATAAAATGGTGTTGCATCTGGTTCCCGGACCTGATTATTTATCTGAATCACTCGGGGAGCTTTTACGAAATACAGATTATTGTAGAGTCCTATATGCAGAGATTTTGAGTCATTAAAGTCTGGGATGTTAGAATAAACCTTTTTTTAAAAAAACACAACAGCTGATTCTGATGCAGAACCAGACTTGGAAATTATTTCAATATTTTTACTAATCATCTTGAAATTTTTTCTCTTTTAAAAAAAATGATTAAGAGTACAAGTCCAAATTACAGCCCTTCTAAAATTGTAGTAAACTAAATTGGAGAACAGGATGTTTAATTACCTAGAGACTTACATCCTCACTGGTATTTTTCTCCATCGTATGAGTTCATTTAAATTGAGCCCTAATGTGTTGGCATAGTAATTTACTAATTAAAGAACATATCCCAATTAATTTTATTTTATATTAAGATGGTATAGTTATCAGTGTATGCCGAAGTAACATAATTCTAGGGGCTCTTAACTGAGAACTAAAATAACGTTTTGTAGGAATTTTTAAAATATAAGATTTGTAGGAAAACCATTTTTTGAGCCGTTACCTTTAAAGTTTTCTCTAGTTCCTTAATTCATTGTGGTATCTTTGAGGTTAAGTAGTATAAACATAGGGACATTTTAGAATGATGAGCATGATAAACACTGGAATCAGAATCTACTCAAGAAAGTTGTAGTTTTTCTGTGCACCTTTTTAAAAAGGTGACAGAAACCCTAAAGTCAATAATTTTTCAGCATCTCTTTACATTGTACTTTCATGATTTAAAACCATTTTCTAATACTGGTTTTCATGTATTTTTTACCGCAACCCACAAGAAGCACATTAGGAAATGTCACCACCAGTGTATGTGTGTGTGTGCCTTTGTGTATAACTGAAATAAATATATAACTCAACACTTTACTAAAAGGGATGCACACTCAGATTTCCTATTCTGTTTTTTTTTTTTATATATAAAAATGCTGGTCATGGGTGAAGGGAGTCAAAAGGTACAAATTTCCAGTTATAAATACATCCTGGGGATGTAATGTACAGCAGGATGACTACAGTTAATAATACTGTATTGTATATTTGAAAGTTGCTATGTGAGTATATCTTAAAAGTTTTCATCATAAGAAAAAAAATTCTGTAACTATGTGAGGTGACGGATGTTAACTAGACTTATTGTGGTGATCATTTCACAGTATGTACAAATGTTGAATCATTATGTTGTATGCCTGAAACTAATATAATGTCGTATGCCAGTTATACCTCAAAAACAATGCTAGTCGTGTCCCACCGAATTGTAACACTCCAGGGCTGTTATCTATAGCAAAAGAACTCAGTGCTAGTTTGAACTCATAGAAACGGAGTAGGATGGTGGTTGCCAGGGCCTGGGGTGGGGGGCGGTGCAGTTATAAAGTGAATAAGTTCTGAGGATCCAGTGTACAAATGATGATTATGGTTAACAATATTGTGTTACATACTTGGAAGCTGCTAATAGAGTACATCTTAAACGTTGTCACCACAAAAAAGAAGTGGTAATTATGTGAGGTGATAGAGGTGTTAACTAACCCTACTGTGGTAATCATTTAACAATATATATCAAATCAACATGTTGTGTACCTTAAACTTCCACAATATTCTGTAGGTCAATTATATCTCAAAAAGCTGGGGGTGGAAAACGAGCAAGGAGCTGGTATATTTTTTAAATGGTGCGACAGCGCCACCTAGTGGGTGTAGCCCGCCAGTTACATGTTGGTCAGATCTCTGTTCTGAATAAAAAGTAAACTTGCTTTCTTTAAAAAACATGAATATGGTTCTATATTTTTGCTTAAAGAAATAAAATCTGAAATGAGTCATATTAGAAGGATAGTAATGTTAATTTTCTACTTCAGAATCTTCAATTATTGTTTGTTCCTTACAGGGAATAAAATGAAACTATTTCTTCAAAATTTCTTTCTCCATAAAGTCTACCTTTTAACTATCTTTGTATTTGATATTCTGCCTTTAGGACAGGGTAACCTTCAGGAGGATAATTGTAAAAAATAATGCCAAAAAGAGAAAAATGTATGAAAGCTTTATTGAGTCACTGCCATTTCTTAAATCTTTGGAAGTAAGTATATGTTTGTGCTTTTATTTTATTTTGCTTTAAAAGATTCTGTTTTGTTAGAAATACTTAGTTCTGTAGAAGGTTTCTTTGAATAATAATCTATCCATATTTTCATTTGAAAAGATTACAGTGTTTTTATAGCTTAGTATCTCTTTTACTGCCTGTAACTGCATTTGTTTTGTCATTTACAAGTAATAGACCCCTAGGAGCATCTATAGCAGATTTACGTGTGGTCTCTATCTAAAAGCAGACTTAAACTAATCACCTAAATGTAGGCAAGAGCCTTTATAGGAAGAGGTCATCTAAATACAGAATGTCCTCACTGGCCTCTCCTTCTTTATTCCTTTCCTCCTTTCCTCTTAAAACTGACAGTCTAAGGTCTCTCTTTTTTCAGGCTACACTTATTCACACGGTGAACTTGGCAAATCCCCTGGCTTTAAATGTCTATTATGGTGATGCTTCTTAAAATTGACATCACCGGGCAAGGCCCTGCCCTTGAACACTAGGCTCATTTATCTAACTGCATAGTCAACATTTCTTCTGGGATGTCTAAAAGACATCTCAGACCTAACACATCCCAAACCTTCTTCCCTCTCTTCCCCACCTTAGCGAAAGCAATGCCATCCTTCTAGCATCTCAGCCAGAATCCTTGGGGTTGATGGACCAGTGTGCTAACATGTCTCTTTGTTGGCTTGTCAGTATCCACCGAGTAGCAAGCAATTCGGGCCACATTTCAGAACGCATATTGGGCAGCTGATCTTCTCCAGCAGTAGATATCTTTAAATAAAAATAGGTCAGGGGTTGGAACTTCAAATGCCTTTAGAGCTAGGTACATAAAAAGAAGAAATGGTAAACTTGAAAACATGTGCTCCATCTAAAGAAGCAGCTGCTAGTCCGCCAGAGTTTATTTTTTGCTGCATGGAAATAAGGGCTGAGTGTTGCTGAATGCCCGGATTCTTCAAGAGAAGCTGGAAATTTAAGTTTTTATGAAAAACTTGTTTAAAATGCTGGCAGTTAATATAACACACACATGCGCACACACAAACCCACACACGGCTCAATTTATTTGGCCTATAGGCTACCATTTTTAAACCCCAGAAATAGTTACGATTACCTACCTGATTAGTCTGTTTAATATAGTTGTCCCTGTGTTTCCACAGGGATTGGTTCCAGGACCACCCCGGTGGATACCAAAATCTACGGATGCTCAAGTCCCTCACACTGGTCCCTCCTTAGCCCTCGGGTTCCACATTTGTGGATACAGAGGGCCCACCGTATATTTATTGAAAGAAATCTGCATATAAGTGGACCTGCACGGTTCAAACCCATTTATATTATCAAATACAAGAGTAATTATATTATTAAATACAAATACAGTATTATCAAGGGTATTATCTTTTTTTCCTTTATAGGTTTCTGAGCGCCTGAAAGTGGTAGATGTGATAGGCACCAAAGTATACAACGATGGAGAACAAATCATTGCTCAGGTATAATACTTTTTATGGATTCAGTTTGGGGTTATTTTCCAAAAGACTCTTATACACTGTAAGTCTTGATAAAATTTTCATGTGTGTCTATAATTAGTATGTAGTGATGGGTTAAATGAATATTCTATCAAATGACCTGTTAAAAATGGTTTAATTTACAGCCATGAAGCTATTTTGAGTATTTTTATTTTTGTAACTAACTCTTAATGAATATGTATTAAATCATCAAATGGATTTCTGCATAATTTTATATTTGTACCTGACATGAAGGTCACATGTATAAAGAATGCCATTTATAAGAGGAAAACAAATGGTAATCACTCCATGAGATTTATTAATAAGGACCCAGAATGTGCCTCGGAAGATGTAGAAGTTTGCACAATCGGTTCATTGGCAAAACTTCCTGAGGCTGCTTCCTGATGAAATAAACCAAGAAGGGAACACGCTGCACCATGTACTGTACTGGCTTCCAGGCGCTACAGGCACTAAGGGGGCCAGCATGCTCTTTAACCTCTAATGCTTTTCTAAGATCCCATTGGAACCAGAAGCAATACATACGTATCTTGGTTAGAACAGACCTACCAAGAAGTAGGATTTATGAAGACAGTTAAAGTTTACAGATAAAGCATACCAACGATAGTACCTTATTTCCTAGTTACAGTTTTGAAACATTGATTGCATGATTTAAACAGATTTTTAATAAATTCTGTAATTTTTGTATCACAATATTACCCTGTATTGTAATCTTTATCTGAAATATTGTCTCTTTCGATATATGTGAAACAAGATTCAAAGTGTGTGAGGCTGAGAAAAGAGTAATTATTTTATTTTATATTATTATTTTTTAACATCTTTATTGGAGTATAATTGCTTTACAATGGTGTGTTAGTTTCTGCTTTATTACAAAGTGAGTTGGCTATATATATAACCCCATATCTCCTCTCTCTTGTGTCTCCCTTCCACCCTCCCTATCCCACCCCTCTGGGTGGTCACAAAGCACCGAGCTGATCTCCCTGTGCTATGCGGCTGCTTCCCACTAGCTATCTATTTTACGTTTGGTAGTGTATATATGTCCATGACACTCTCTCACTTTGTCCCAGCTTACCCTTCCCCCTCCCTGTGTCCTCAAGTCCATTCTCTACGTCTGCCTCTTTATTCCTGTCCTGCCCCTAGGTTCGTCAGAACCTTTTTTTTTTTTTAGATGCCATATACATGTGTTAGCATACGGTATTTGTTTTTCTCTTTCTGACGTACTTCACTCTGTATGACAGACTTCAGGTCCATCCACCTCACTACAAATAACTCAATTTCATTCCTTTTTATGGCTGAGTAATATTCCGTTGTCTATATGTGCCACATCTTCTTTATCCATTCATCTGTCGATGGACACATAGGTTGCTTCCATGTCCTGGCTATTGTAAATAGAGTTGCAATGAATATTGTGGTACATGACTCTCTTTGAATTATGGTTTTATCAAGGTATATGCCCAGGAGTGGGATTGCGGGGTCGTATGGTAGTTCTATTTTTAGTTTTTTAAAGAACCTCCATACTGTTCTCCATAGTGGCTGTATCAATTTACATTCCCACCAACAGTGCAGGAGGGTTCCCTTTTTTCCACACCCTCTCTAGCATTGTTTTTACATTTTTTGATGATGGCCATTCTGACTGGTGTGAGGTGATACCTCATTGTAGTTTTGATTTGCATTTCTCTAATGATTAGTGATGTTGAGCATCCTTTCAAGACTTTGTTGGCAATCTGTATATCATCTTTGGATAAATATCTGTTTAGGTCTTCTGCCCATTTTTGGATTCGGTTGTTTGTTTTTTTGATGTTGAGCTGCATGAGCTGCTTGTAAGTTTTGGAGATTAATCCTTTGTCAGTTGCTTCATTTGCACCTATTTTCTCCCATTCTGAGTGTTGTCTTTTCCTCTTGTTTATGGTTTCCTTTGCTGTGCAAAAACTTTTAAGTTTCATTAGGTCCCATTTGTTTATTTTTGTTTTTATTTCCATTTGTCTAGGAGGTGGGTCTAAAAGGATCTTGCTGTGATTTATGTCATAGGATCTTCTGCCTGTGTTTTCCCCTAAGAGTTTTATAGTGTCTGGCCTTAATTTAGGTCTTTAATCCATTTTGAGTTTATTTTTGTGTATGGTGTTAGGGAGTGTTCTAATTTCATTCTTTTACATGTAGCTGTCCAGTTTTCCCAGCACCACTTATTGAAGAGGCTGTCTTTTCTCCATTGTATATTCTTGCCTCCTTTATCAAAGATAAGGTGACCATATGTGTGTGGGTTTATCTCTGGGCTTTCTGTCCTGTTCCACTGATCTATATTTGTTTTTTGTGCCAGGACCACACAGCCTTCATTACTGTAGCTTTGTAGTATAGTCTGAAGTCAGGGAGCCTGATTCCTCCAGCTGCGTTTTTCTTTCTCAAGACTGCTTTGGCTATTCAGGATCTTTTGTGTTTCCATACAAATTGTGAAATTTTTTGTTCTAGTTTTCTGAAAAATGCCATTGGTAGTTTGATAGGGATTGCGTTGAATCTGTAGATTGCTTTGGGTAATATAGTCACTTTCACAGTGTTGATTCTTCCAATCCAAGAACATGGTATATCTCTCCATCTGTTTGTATCATCTTTAATTTCTTTCATCAGTGTCTTATAGTGTTCTGCATACAGGTCTTTTGTCTCCTTAGGTAGGTTTATTCCTAGGTATTTTATTCTTTTTGCTGCAGTGGTAAATGGGAGTGTTTCCTTAATTTCTCTTTCAGATTTTTCATCATTTGTGTATAGGAATGCAAGAGATTTCTGGGCATTAATTTTGTATCCTGCTACTTTACCAAATTCATTGATTAGCTCTAGAAGTTTTCTGGTAGCCTCTTTAGGATTCTCTGTGTATAGTATCATGTCACCTGCAAACAGTGACAGCTTTACTTCTTCTTTTCCAATTTGGATTCCTTTTATTTCTTTTTCATCTCTGATTGCTGTGGCTAAAGCTTCCAAAACTATGTCGAATAATAATGGTGAGAGTGGACAACTTTGTCTTGTTCCTGATCTTAGAGGAAATGCTTTCAGTTTTTTACCATTGAGAACGATGTTGGCTGTGGGTTTGTCATATATGGCCTTTATTGTGTTGAGGTAAGTTCCCTCTAAGCCACTTTCTGGAGGGTTTTTATCATAAATGGGTGTTGAATTTTGTCGAAAGCTTTTTCTGCATCTATTGAGATGATCATGTGGTTTTCCTCCTTCAATTTGTTAATATGTTTTATCACATTGATTGATTTGCATATATTGAAGAATCCTTGCATTCCTGGGATAAGCTGCACTTGATCATGGTGTGTGATCTTTTTGACGTGCTGTTGGATTCTGTTTGCTAGTATTTTGTTGAGGATTTTTGCATCTATGTTCATCAGTGATATTGGCCTGTAGTTTTCTTCCTTTGTGACATCTTTGTCTGGTTTTGGTATCAGGGTGATGGTGGCCTCGTAGAATGAGTTTGGGAGTGTTCCTCCCTCTGCTATATTTTGGAAGAGTTTGAGAAGGATAGGTGTTAGCTCTTCTGTAAATGTTTGATAGAATTTGCCTGTGAAGCCGTCTGGTCCTGGGCTTTTGTTTGTTGGAAGATTTTTAATCACAGTCTCAATTTCAGTGCTTCTGATTGGTCTGTTTATATTTTCTATTTCTTCCTGATTCAGTCTCGGAAGGTTGTGCATTTCTAAGAATTTGTCCATTTCTTCCAGGCTGTCCATTTTATTGGCATATAGTTGCTTGCAGTAATCTCTCGGGATCCTTTGTATTTCTGCAGTGTCAGCTGTTACTTCTCCTTTTTGATTTCTAATTCTATTGATTTGAGTCTTCTCCCTTTTTTTTAAAGATGAGTCTGACTAATGGTTTATCAATTTTGTTTATCTTCTCAAAGAACCAGCTTTTAGTTTTACTGATCTTTGCTATCGTTTCCTTTATTTCTTTTACATTTACTTCTGATCTGATCTTTATGATTTCTTTCCTTCTGCTAACTTTGGGGGGTTTGTTCGTCTTTCTCTACTCGCTTTAGGTGTAAGTTTAGGTTGTTTATTTGAGATGTTTCTTGAGGTAGGATTGTATTGCTATAAACTTCCCTCTTAGAACTGCTTTTGCTGCATCCCATAGGTTTTGGGTCATCGTGTTTTCATTGTTATTTGTTTCTAGGTATTTTTTGATTTCTTCGGTGATCTCTTGGTTATTAAGTAGTATATTGTTTAGCCTCCATGTGTTTGTACTTTTTACAGATTTTTTTCGTGTAATTGACATCTCTAGTCTCATAGCATTGTGGTCGGGAAAGATACTTTATACGGTTTCAATTTTCTTAAATTTACCAAGGATTGATTTGTGACCCAAGATATGATCTGTCCTGGAGAATGTTCCGTAAGCACTTGAATAGAAAATATATTCTGTTGTTTTTGGATGGAATGTCCTATAAATGTCATTTAAGTCCATCTTGTCTAATGTGTCATTTAAAGCTTGTGTTTCCTTATTTATTTTCATTTTGTATGATCTGTTCATTGGTGAAAGTGGGGTGTTAAAGTCCCCTACTATGATTGTTTTACTGTCGATTTCCCCTTTTATGGCTGTTAGCTTTTGCCTTACGTATTGAGGTGCTCCTATGTTGGGTGCATAAATATTTGTAATTGTTATATCTTCTTCTTGGATTGATCCCTTGATCATTATGTAGTGTCCTTCTTTGTCTCTTGTAATAGTCTTTAAAGTCTATTTTGTCTGATATGAGAATTGCTCGTCCAGCTTTCTTTTGATTTACACTTTCATGGAATATCTCTTCCGTCCCCTCACTTTCAGTCTGTATGTGTCCCTAGGTCTGCCGTGGGTCTCTTGTAGACAGCATATATACAGGTCTTGTTTTTCTATGCATTCAGCCAGTCTGTGTCTTTTGGTTGGAGCATTTAATCCATTTACATTTAAGGTAGTTATCGATATGTATGTTCCTATTACCATTTTCTTAATTGTTTTGGGTTTGTTATTGTAGGTCTTTTCCTTCTCTTGTGTTTCCTGCCTAGAGAAGTTCCTTTAGCACTTGTTGTAAAGCTGGTTTGGTGGTGCTGAAATCTCAGCTTTTGCTTGTCTGCACAGGTTTTAATTTCTCTGTCGAATCTGAATGAGATCCTTGCTGGGTAGAGTAATCTTGGTTGTAGGTTTTTCCCTTTCGTCACTTTAAATATGTCCTGTCACTCCCTTCTGGCTTGCAGAGTTTGTGCTGAAAGATCAGCTGTTAACCTTATGGGGATCCCATTGTATGTTATTTGTTGTTTTTCCCTTGCTGCTTTTAATATTTTTTCTTTGTATTTAATTTTTGGCAGTTTGATTAATATGTGTCTTGGCGTGTTCATCCTTGGATTTATCCTGTATGGGACTCTCTGTGCTTCCTGGACTTGATTGACTATTTCCTTTCCCATATTCGGGAAGTTTTCAAGTATAATCTCTTCTAATATTTTCTCAGTCCCTTTGTTTTTGTCTTCTTTTTCTGGGACCCCTATAATTCGAACGTTGGTGCATTTAATGTTGTCCCAGACGTCTCTGAGACTGTCCTCAATATTTTTCATTCTTTTTTCTTCATTCTGCTCTGTGGTAGTTATTTGCACTATTTTATCTTTCAGGTCACTTATCCGTTCTTCTGCCTCAGTTATTCTGCTGTTGATCCCTCCTAGAGAATTTTTAATTTCATTTATTGTGTTGTTCATCATTGCTTGTTTGCTCTTTAGTTCTTCTAGGTCCTTGTTAAACGTTTCTTGTATTTTCTCCATTCTATTTCCAAGATTTTGGATCATCTTTACTATCATTACTCTGAGTTCTTTTTCAGGTAGACTGTCTATTTCCTCTTCATTTGTTAGGTCTGGTGGGTTTTTACTTTGCTCCTTCATCTGCTGCGTTTTTCTCTTTCTTCTCATTTTGCTTAACTTACTGTGTTTGAGGTCTCCTTTTCGCAGGCTGCACGTTCGTAGTTCCTGTTGTTTTTGGTGTCTGCTCCCAGTGGCTAAGGTTGGTTCAGTGGGTTGTGTAGTCTTCCTGGTGGAGGGGAGTGGTCCCTTTCTTCTGGTGGATGAGGCTGGATCTTGTCTTTCTGGTGGGCAGGACCACGTCTGGTGGTGTGTTTTGGGGTGTCTGTGACCTGATTATGATTTTAGGCAGCCTCTCTGCTAATGGGTGGGGTTGTTTTCCTGTCTTGCTCGTTGTTTGGCATAGGGTGTCCAGTACTGCATCTTGCTGGTTGTTGAGTGGAGCTGGGTCTTAATGTTGAGATGGAGATCTCTGGGAGAGCTTTTGCCATTTGATATTACGTGGAGCTGGGAGGTCTATGGTGGACCAATGCCCTGAACTCGGCTCTCCCATCTCAGAGGCACAGGCCTGACACCCAGCCGGAGCACTAAGACCCTGTCAGCCACACGGCTCAGAAGAAAAGGGAGAAATAAAGAAAGGGATAAAGAAAAAATAATAATAAAATAAAGTTATTAAAGTAAAAAGTAAAAACAAATATTAAGAATAAAAAAATTAAAAAGTAATAAGGAAAAGAAAAAGGAAAGAAAGCAACCAAACCAAAAAAAAATCTACCAATGATAACAAGCCCTAAATAAAAACTATACCAAAAAAAAAAAAAAAAAGGGACAGCCAGAACCCTAGGAGAAAGGGTAAAAGCAAAGCTATACAGACAAAATCACACAAAGAAGCATACACATACATGCTCACAAAAGGAGAAAAAGGGAAAAAATATATATACCTATATATTATAAAAAAAAAGGAAAGAGAACAACCAAATCAATAAACAACTCTACCAGTGATAATAAACTCTAAATACTAAACTGCGATAAACGTAAAACCAGAAGCAAATTAGATGCAGAAAGCAAACCCCACGTCTACAGTTGCTCCCAAAGTCCACCTCCTCAATTTGGGATGATTGGTTGTCTATTCATGTATTCCACAGATGCAGGGTACATCAAGTTGATTGTGGAGCTTTAATCCGCTGCTTCTGAGGCTGCTGGGAGAGATTTCCCTTTCTCTTCTTTGTTCGCACAGCTCCTGGGGTTCAGCTTTGGATTTGGCCCCTCCTCTGCGTGTAGGTCGCCGGAGGGCGTCTGCTCCCGCTCAGACAGGATGGGGTTAAAGGAGCAGCTGATTCGGTGGCTCTGGCTCACTCAGGCCGGGGGGAGGGAGGGGTATGGAGCGCACGGCGAGCCTGTGGCGGCAGAGGCCGGCGTGACGTTGCACCAGCCTGAGGCGCACCATGCGTTCTCCCGGGGAAGTTGTCCCTGGATCCCGGGACCCTGGCAGTGGCAGGCTTCACAGGCTCCTGGAAGGGGGGTGTGGATAGTGACCTGTGCTCACACACAGGCTTCTTGGTGGCGGCAGCAGGAGCCTTAGCGTCTCATGCCCATCTCTGGGGTCCACGCTTTTAGCCCCGGCTCACGCCCGTGTCTGGGGCTCGTTCAGGCGGTGCTCTGAATCCCCTCTCCTCACACACCCTGAAACAATGGTCTCTTGCCTCTTTGGCAGCTCTAGACTTTTCCCCGGACTCCCTCCTGGCTAGCCGTGGCGCACTAGCCCCCTTAATAAGGCTGTGTTCATGCCATCAACCCCAGTCCTCTCCCTGGGTCTGACCAAAGCCCGAGCCTCAGCTCCCAGCCCCGCCCGGCCCAGCGGGTGAGCAGACAAGCCTCTCGGGCTGGTGAGTGCCGGTCGGCACCAATCCTCTGTGTGGGAATCTCTCCGCTTTACCCTCCGCACCCGTTGCTGTGCTCTCCTCCGTAGCTCCGAAGCTTCCCCCCACCCACCCCCCCGTCTCTGCCAGTGAAGGGGCTTCTTAGTGTGTGGAAACCTTTCCTCCTTCACAGCTCCCTCCCACTGGTGCAGGTCCCGTCCCTATTCTTTTGTCTCTGTTTTTTCTGTTTTCTTTTGCCCGACCCAGGTACCAGGGGGAGTTTCTTGCCTTTGGGCAAGTCTGAGGTCTTCTGCCAGCGTTCAGTAGGGGTTCTGTAGGAGTTGTTCCACATGTAGATGTATTTCTGATGTATTTGTGGGGAGGAAGGTGATCTGCACGTCTTACTCCTCTGCCATCTTGAAGGTCTCTCAAGAGTAATTATTTTAGAAGGCAAATAAACAAGTAAATCAATCAATCCTCCCACACTTCCCACATACATACAGATTAGCGCAGTCAGAGATTGGGACGACATAGAGACAAATTAGAGAACAAGGCTGAGGGTCTACGATATAAATTGAAAAACCGCAAAGTATAGAGCACTTTTGAAATGATTTTTTCAGATTACTTTGAAATAATTACAGGTTCACAGGAAGCTGCAAAAAGTCCCACGAACTCTTCACCCAGTTTCTCCCAGTGCATCTTGCATCGCTAGTGCAATATCAAACCTAGGAACGTGACATTGGCACAACCTACAGGACTTAATTCATTAGTTTTACATGCCATTTGAGCACGTTTTGAAAGCAAAATTACATGGCTGTCGATAGACCTATTATGATTTAAGGTACTTGAAAATTTAACATGAAGCTCTTATGAAAACCTGATATAAAGGTAAGGGAAAGGAGATATGTATACTATACTTAGAATTTATTAAAGGTATCTTTAGATACTAGTTGTCTTTTAAGCATTTGTAAACATACAGATCTGCACTATAGTATAATATAATCGAGACTCAACATTCCTTGTGATATAATCTGATACCGTATTTCTTGAATTGTACTAAAGAGTTTTGAAATACCTCAGTTTCTCCAGAATCACTTTGAGAGGCTTAGGGAGGTCAGTATCTGCGATCTTCTGTAATTATACTACTGTACTTAGTTCAGAAGGCATCCTTGGAAGTCAAGGCAGTTTGTTTAAAATCCAAAACGAGAATATGGCTATGTGTAGTTAGAAATGGCAACACTTCCTTTTAGAAATCTTTTTGGGGCCTTGAGGTGGCTTGTCGGTAAACTGGCATCTAGAGCTTGGTCCCCAGCCAGATGCAGGACAAACATCTGGGCCCACACATACTGCTCCCTAAGCAGTCTGCTTGCTTCCTTCTGTTTGGGAGTCGCTGGCTTATCTTGGGTCGCCATGCTGATGCTTGTAGATTAGGACCCACAGAGTGGCACATTTTAGCATGGGAGCAGCTGACAGAGGCAATGCTGCTGGGAAACGGTGCTAGCATTTCTAACTATGTATGTGCTTTATCCAGGCTGCAGTTCAGGCAAAATTCTTACCTCAGTGTTGTTGGCCATATTTTCTTGGCTAGTTTTAGCAGAAATACCGTGCTAGATAGTATATCATTTCAGATAATTTTTTACAAACGAAGTTGTTACAATGTAATTGTCGATCTTAACGTCTCAACTTAGAAGGGGACATAGCCTGCTCCTGTGGGGTTTCACCTTGCAGGCAAATCATGGTGGGATTGATTTCAGGGGTGTGACGGGCGCCGGGATTGCCGTCAGCTAAACTTGCATTTTCACCCTCAGTTTTTGTTTTATTCTGATAGGGAGACTTGGCTGATTCTTTTTTCATTGTAGAATCTGGAGAAGTGAAAATTACCATGAAAAGGAAGGTAAGTCCTAAAAATCCATGAAATATGAGCAAGAAACATAATAGATTTTCCTTCTGATGTTTAGACTAAGGTTAACTTTTACTTTTCTTAAGCTGAGTCAAAGTTAATACTTTCCATCACCTTGTCAGGGTAAGTCAGAGGCGGAGGAGAACGGTGCAGTAGAAATCGCTCGGTGCTCTCGGGGACAGTACTTTGGAGAACTTGCTCTGGTAACTAACAAGCCCCGAGCTGCTTCCGCACACGCCATCGGGACCGTCAAATGTTTAGGTAGGACTCACGCAGCCCTGGGCATGCTTACCCTGGTTGAAATCATTCTGTCTGCATTGTACGTATTCATGTTGTACAGATTATCTTACTGGGTTCACAAGTTTTATGGTCCCCACAAAATACAACAAGTTTAGGATTCATTGCATTATAAAGTCGATTTGTAGAAGCCAACATTTTTCCTTTAAAATTTTTCACACACTTATAATTTTGTGTTCTTTTTTATAGGCATGAAATAACATTTTAATATGTCGTTAAAATAAGAATCCTGAGTACCAAGTTTTATATCGAATTTTTTAAATAAACAACATACACTGTGTTCCTCAAAAAAGGAAGGCTCAAACAGCATTTTTATAAGGTACACTAAGCTTTGAAGGGCAAGCTGGAATGTCTGTAAGAATACTTACTCGTCTTGTACTAGGAATCAAAGGTTCAAGCTTGTCGGAGCACAATAAAATCTTGTTCAGCTGTTTATTACTTCTGTGTACCACACAGCAGCTCAGCAGAAATGCCATCTTCAGCTGGAAGACATCTATATATAGCTGAGATTTTATATATGAGACATAACTTAGTTTAATAATGAAAAATATAGTTCAGGAGATATCAGTACAGGTGACATTTTCTCTCTTTTTTAAAAGATTTATTTTTATTATTTATTTATTTTTATTTGTTTTTGGCTGTGTCGGGTCTTAGTTGTGGTGCATGGGTTCTTCGTTGCGGCACGCGGGATCTTTCGTTGCGACGCTCAGGTGTCTCTCTAGTTGTGGCGTGTGGGTTTTCTCTTCTCTGGTTGTGGTGCATGGGTTCCAGAGCGTGTGGGCTCTGTAGTTTGCAGCACGGGGGCTCTAGTTGAGGCGCGTGAGCTCAGTAGCTGTGGTGTGCGGGCTTAGTTGCCCCGTGGCTTGTGGGATCTTAGGTCCCTGACCAGGGATGGAACCTGCATTCCCTGCATTGTAAGGCGGATTCTTTACCACTGAACCACCAGGGAAGTCCCTAGGTGACATTTTCTTCAAGGAAATGATTCAGAAGTAATTAGCCACTCTGTGCTCTTCATCCACAGTTCAGTAGCATAAATTTAGCTTCGATGTTCTTAAGATTTGCAAATATCCTCAGAATTTTCTTAGAGAATTGACTTTTTCAAAGGTTTTAAATAATATAATATTAATCAAGGGTTATAGTTGGATGAAAAAGAAGACAATTAGAAGCTGACAGGTAATTTCCCTGAGTAGAGGTATTAGACAGTAGGAGTAAAGGCGATGTGAGTGAAATCCCATTAATTTTTTTCTATAATAAATTATTATATTCACATTAAATTTGAGAAATACAGAAAAGGTAGGAAAAAGTAAGAGTCACCCAATACCGCCACCACCCAGCAATTTCCACGTCCTATTATAATTCCTTCTCATCTTTTTTATTTGTATGGGTTTTCTGTTTTAAAACAGTTTTGTAAACTGCTTTTTTCATCCGTTATAGCTTAGGCATTTTCTCATATTTATTACATCAAACTGTAACATTAGGTAAATATACACATTATGAATTATTTAATCATTCCCCACTGTTAAATAATTTGGGGAGTTTTGGCTCCATTTTGGGGGGTCGGGGAGAGCTTTTTTGTGTGGGTGTATGCAGAGACTACTTTTCCACATATAGGACTTTTCCTGAGAAATGCTTTTTGGAAGTGGGTTTTCTTTTTATCGTTTTTGTTAAATATTGCCAGATCACTTTTATTTGTACTTATTTACATGTACCAGCAGTACAACAATGTTTTTTCACTCTATTGTCAACATTGCCTTTTTTACTTCTGCCAATTTGAGAGGCAAAAAATAAAGTACTTTAATTTGTATTTGTATGATAGTATGATCATATTTTCACGTGTATATTATAAATTCAGTTTTAGAAAATGCTCGAGATAGGCAAGCTAAGCGACATAGAGCACATACTTACACAGTGGCTAAAATCATTATTTTGGCTGCCGTTTTGAACTGACCATAGTGTAAAAGAATAAAAATCATAAAAGGTAACATTTGGATTCTTCACAACATAGCATCGTAAACCCTGAGAAGGGAAAACGAGATAGAAAGCACTCCCTTGCTGCCCTTGAGTTCATATTACTAAGGTGGTGACATCAAAACTAGTTTATTTTTAAAATTCCAAGGTCTTGACATAAGAGTCCCTCATTCTTTTAACCTGGATCAGGAACCACCAATAGGACATCATATTGCCAAGGGACACTGGCTGCTTCCTTTCCGAAGTGGAATGTTTTTATCTTTATGCCTTCTTCTTGTATCTGATATTTATCTAAAAATGCCATTGCGTCATTGACATATGCGGAATAGATGCCATAAATGACTTAGAAATTCTGCAGATTTGCAAAGAATGTTATTTTTCTTTTATTCTCCCCTCTTCTTAGCCATGGATGTGCAAGCATTTGAAAGGCTTTTGGGACCTTGCATGGAGATTATGAAAAGGAACATCGCTACCTATGAAGAACAATTAGTTGCCCTGTTTGGAACAAACATGGATATTGTTGAACCCACTGCATGAAGCAAAAGTATGGAGCAAGAAGACCTATAGTGACAAAATTACACAGTAGTGGTTAGTCCACTGAGAATGTGTTTGTGTAGATGCCAAGCATTTTCTGTGATTTCAGGTTTTTTCCTTTTTTTACATTTACAGTGTATCAGTAAACAGAGTAGTGATTCAATAGTCAATAGGCTTTAACATCACTTTCTAAAAGAGTAGATCAAAACAATATTGACCTACTGATAAAATGACTTTCTACTCCACAAAATTATGATTTGACTGAAAGGTTTATTCAGATGATTATAATATACTGAAAGTATCTGTGTTTAAGAAGATAATTAAAGGATGTTGTCATAGGCAATGTGTGTTCATTTTGACTCACTCAGATTGATATGTTATGACTACGCCCATGTAAGAGGGAACTTGGCAGTGAATCATGCTATACAGCATGGCATCACATTCTTTTTACAACTCACTATATATAGTACGTACAATTTAGTAATGTTTGTTTTCGAGTTTTTCTGGCTTGGTAAGTTATGTACTGGCCTTGGCCTATTGGTGAAATGGTATAAAACATCATATGCAATTTTAAGACCTTTTCTATTTTTGCAATAAAGTACCTTTTGACTTCTTTGGCATAATGTCAGTAACCTACATATTCCAGTGGTTTTAAGGACAGGCAGTTTAATCATTACAATAATAGGGAAGACTCTTTTTAGGTGAAAGGTCATTATTTTTCTCATAAAGCATCTATCTATGCTTCCTTTTTCCATTTTGCAGTTCTCTGTATTTGTTATCTTTAAAAATTTGAGTTTGACATTTAATGTCACAATTTTTTTTTTTTTTTTTTTTTTGCGGTATGCGGGCCTCTCACTGTTGTGGCCTCTCCCGTTGCGGAGCACAGGCTCCGGACGCGCAGGCTCAGCGGCCATGGCTCACGGGCCCAGCCGCTCCGCGGCATGTGGGATCTTCCCGGACCGGGGCACGAACCCGTGTCCCCTGCATCGGCAGGCAGACTCTCAACCACTGCACCGCCAGGGAATCCCTGTCACAAATATTTTTAAATGCTCTTTAAACTTATGTGTTGTCTTCTGAAAGCCTAAGATCTTATATATGCTAAAAAAAACAGTCTCCTATACCAAAAATATTTGGGGTCCTTATCAACATGCGCTTAAGATAGCTCTGTGTTCTTCACTAGATGTACATAATACAATCCTTTTCAGACATCTGCTCCCAGGGGTTTCCTCCAAGGTGGGAGAAATAAATTTTTATAAGTAAAACATATATAAACATAAAAGGAATTTCTGTCCATTCCATATATACCATTAGGCCTTGCCACTTGCTTTAATGTAGACTCTCAAAAGTGCAGAATGAACTCAACTGAACAGATTTTTGTTGACAATTGACATGATTATTCTGCTACATAAAATGAATTTAATTATGTTCAACCAAAGGAATATATTCTTACATGATTTCTAGGCCTACATGACCCCAACGTCTAGAGAGATTAATTCTAACCAGTTGTTCCCTTTTAAATGAGCAATTTCATTTTGGGAAACATGTTTCAAAGAAATATATACATGGGTAAAAAGATTCTGTGGCTAGTGTGGTCTTACTAGAGAATGTTTATGGTCTTGCTTGTATAATGAAAACGTGGTTAAAATATGTTAATCAGATATGTATATATAAGAAGTATGTAAAGTATACCTTCAGCCACATTTTAGAACAGTTTTAACAATTTTGCAAACTTTCCCGCAGGAAGAGAGCTTACTACATGAAGAGGGAGGACTTGTTTTCTATTTCAGATTTTAAAAGCCATGTCTGCTAAACAAAAAACACAAAGAACCCCAAATTCCTCGTTCATCATTCTGTATTCTCAATTTTATTCACTTTTTCAGGTTACCTGTTTTGTTGCATAAGCTGATTGTTAACTACAAATGCCTGTTTAATAAAGAACTCTGACCAAGGCTGTAAATGCCAGTTACATTATTTTCAGTATTGTTGGTTATATTTAAAATTTCCTTATAATAAAGCACACTTTTATAATAAAGTGTTTTCAATGAGTTTTTTTTTTTCCCACTTGTTTCTTTAATGTGACTTCCATAGTGCACATTGTACTATGTGAAAAGCATGACAGAGATAGGGCATATGTGAAAGGTAAGCCCTGAGCATCATGCAGCAAGGAGGTATGGTTCTGTAGGGCAATAGGTTTTTAAAAATCTTAACTATTGGTCATATGTGATTTAAATAGTTGTGGTATGTTACAGACGAATTCGGCCATTTAGAATAACCAAGTAAATCTAGCACACTAGGGAATTTATGTGTTAAAGTAATTAAAACACCGCAAGTTTGAGTTGTGAATGCCATTATTTAATCACAGACCAAGAGTCCTTACTATTTGGAAATTCTCTGTTGATGTTTCATTCAAGGATGCATTATGTTGCTAAGAATTATGGGAGGACACTCTTTTAACACAAAGGTGCTTCCCTTTATGTAGAGAGAGAGAGAGAGAGTGTGCGTGTGCGCGTGCGTGTGTGTCCTGCCTTTCGATATGAACTAGGGTTTGGTGCATATACTTTATTTTTTAATTTTTTTAAACATCTTTATTGGAGTATAATTGCTTTACAATGGTGTGTTAGTTTCTGCTTTATAACAAAGTGAATCAGCTACACATATACATATATCCCCATATCTCTTCCCTCTTGCGTCTCCCTCCCAGCCTCCCTATCCCACCCCTCTAAGTGGTCACAAAGCACCGAGCTGATCTCCCTGTGCTATGCGGCTGCTTCCCACTAGCTATCTATTTGACATTTGGTAGTATATGTCTTGGTGCATATACTTTAACATAAATACTACTTGTGACGCATGCTGTGTGAATGTGTTTTTGGTTCATTCTTTAAACCCTGGCTAGCAGACTATTTAAAATGCTGCAAGCGAAACATACGGCATGAAGCAAGGAATTTTGGATTTTACTGAAATATGTAGGATTAAGTGCTAAGTCCTTTTCCTTTCTAAAGCATCTTTAAAATATGGATATAATTTTTCCTAATTTTTTTCAAGGAATGTTATATTTGTGACAAGGACTAGATGGCCTTTGGCATTCTTAAAGAATATGAATAATGTATAAGCCTAGCGTGGTAAGTAATACATCTGGATAAGCTGTATTATCAAGCTTAAACAACTGAAAAAGGGATTCTCCTATCTAAATAAAATGTTAATGCCTAAGAGAGAAATAGAACTATTAATACATAAGGCAGAAACAGGATTATTAATATATAAGGGAGAAATAGAATGATAAGGAATGCTGCCTTCTAAAATAAAAGTGTGAGGTATGGCCTCATGTTGAATATCAGAAAGAATTTTGATGAGAAGAAATTGGAGGAAAAAAAGAGAAAGAAAGAAGGAAATTGGAGAAAGAGTTGAGACCTTACCTCTTCCACGATACTTTTCAAGGCAGCAAAACTGGTTGAGCAACTGAAACTATACAGTTGTTAGTCTTTACGAGTATTTTTAAAAAAACACCCTGAAAATAAAATGAATAATGGAAATGTTAGCAATAAGGTAAACCAGGTGTTTGTGGAGGACTTGTGTGCCCAACAATAATTACGAGAGGTTAACAATCCCATTTGTATAAGTGAGAAAAATCAGTGATTCCATCCAAGTCATTTACTTTGTGCATCCATGGCAGAACTCAGGGGCAATCGAGATCCCTTGCTTCCTCCTGCAATTCTTGGTCTGTCACTTCAACAGAAAAAAAAACCCACACAGCCTAAAAGTTGTGAGATATTAATATATTTATTTGGGGACCTTACTGAGGGCTACAGCCCAGGCAACAGCCTCTCAGATAGCTCTGAGGGACTGTTCCAAAGAGGTAAGGGAGGGGCCAGGATGTATAGGAGTTTTTGCTGAAAAAACAAAAATGTAGTCAGACATCAAAAGATTACTGCTAATCACACACACACAAAAAGATCTCAGTGATTTTAGTGCTTTTCTGTGTATGGGGAGATGCAAGAGTCTGGGCTCATTGAAATTATTCCTCTGATATATATCTTAATTATCTAGGGCCAGTATCGTGTTTTTCTCCATCCTGAATTCCCCTCAGGGCGCACTGGTATGGGTGGCACCGTGGCTACTGGCTGGAGGGCAGGCAACATTCTTTGTTTACTGAAATGGTAGGTAATGTTTTTTTGTCCACACTCATATTCTCTTAATGATGTTTGAGCCTAGTATATAGAGAAATGTGTACAGAGTTTCCAAGGAAAACTATTTGACCAACAGATCTGGGTCTTCCTGTCCCTTTTTTATGCTCTAAGTTTGTAAATTTAAAGTTGCCTAGGAAATCCTGAAGAAGCATGTAACTTATATAAGGGAAGATGTGATGGTGGATGATACGGAGGTAATTGTCTCCACCTTAAAAATGAAAGGCCACCTGTTAGGTGTTGTTCCCAGATTCTGATTTAACCACAGCTGGGTCTTGCCGGTTTCCAAAAAGATTAAAACGTCACTGCAAAATGTAATATGTGAAATGTTCTGTTAGTACCAATTATAACTGAGTCTTTAAAGTAGATGCATTTATTACTCTAAATTGTGCAACAAGGAGGACCTGTGGGGTACACAACAAAAGCCTTTCCTGTCCCGCTTCTTGTTTGTAGGAAAAGGCTTCAGCCTCCTAGACTTTCCCTGAGTTCCAGAGGGCAGATTCAATGTTACTAATTAGGGAAGTGAGGGAATGGGAAAAAAGAAAAAGCAGTAAAGAAACAACAGTGCAGAGAAGGGGCAGGGTCGTGGTTCCTCTTGAAGAGATACACGTAACAATCTGGTACATCTCTGAGTTCTTCTACAGGAACTAAGGTCCCCAAGCACGTGGAGGATGGTAACTTCAGGCTGAGCTCAAGATTCCTGAAGCCCCGCCCTATTACCTCACCACCCACCAATCAGAAGAAAGTCACACCCTGTGTCCTCACCTCAAATTTTGACTAAAAACTCTTCCCTGAAACCCAGCGGGGAGTTTGGTTTTTTTTTTTAATTTAACACGAGCCCCCCATTCTCTTTGCTTGGCCTGCAGTAAACCTTTTTCTGCTCCAAACTCCGATATGTTTGGCCTCAATGTACATCAGGCACTTGGCTTTGGTCACAATTGGAAAAACAAAAATGGCCTTTTTTCCTTCTTTCCAAGGTTAAGAGTGAGCTGGAAATGGTCTCTGAAAGGACAAAAGCAGCCTTGACGCTTGACTGTAACAACCCAGAAGTGAAACCCTCTATGTTTTCTATTTCACATAAAAAAATCTTACAAAGTAGAACCCTTGAGTGAGTTTATGAGCAGTAAATATGCCCAGGGAAAATCTTGGATAGAGTTGCTTCTAACTGCTGATTTTCCATCTCTGCCTTAAAACCTACCACAGTCCCTGCTGAGGAACAAGAGAGTGAGCCATGTATCACTAGAACTGCACTGCATCTTTTAGGCCGAAAGCTGACATTTAATACAAGTGGAACTCTCTTTACAAAATGACTGTATTCTTGAAATGTATATGAATGACATTTTTTAAAGCCAAATAATATCTTAATTATCTTAGGAGAGGTGTTCCCTGTAAAGACATCTTTGGCAAATCTTTTAATTGCCCTTTAAAGCTGAACTGAAATTTTATCTTCCATATTTTTATTACTATAGCACACATTTTGATATGCTTTGTAACTTGAAGGAGTTGGCGTGTATTAATGAGACAAATACTGTCTGCCTTTGTGTGATTGGCACCGTGAGGGAATCAAAATGAATTATAAGATAGTGCTTATACGCATAAGAAGATGAGATCTGTTCTCAAAAAATAGTGATGAATCTACACAGCAAGTGACACATAAAGCACATGGAAGCTTTTTAACGGGGTCAACATTCAAAACAACATATAACCTACAGCATAACATATGATACACTATATACTAATAAGAAAATTCATGCTGCTTATTTTCTCCTTTTATTCACCTGTTCAGCAGGTATCTATGCCTGGACAAAACGATGCATACGATATGGACCAGACAGAAAGATGCATAAGAAATATGGAAGGATGAAATAATGTGAATTTGGGGGGAGCTAAATGTAAGCAAAAATGTTAAGTGTAGCACATTTAAATATATATTACTCCTATGATCTTAATTGCTTTTTATCAGAGTTGTCTCTAAAATGAGCTACATCTTACTGGCAACTAAAAGAAAGTATCAATACATAGAGAAAGGCCTAGGATACCAAACAGACATAAAAGAAAATGTGTGGAAGTTTGTGTTAAACAGTTCAGATACAGGAATTCTAGAAAATTTGCAATGAAAGACCTGAGAACTGTCCTTTGAGCAGATGAAAACCGTTACATTTCTGCTTCTTGATTTTATGAAGTGGAAGTGGGATTAAATAGAATTGTTGCAGGACTTCCCTGGTGGTCCAGTGGTTAAGACTTCGCCTTCCAATGCAGGGAGTGCGGGTTCAATCCCTGGTTGGGGAGCTAAGATCCCACATACCTCTTGGCCAATAAACCAAAACATTAAAAAATATATATATATATATATATATAGTAACAAATTCAATAAAGACTTTAAAAATGGTCCACATCCAAAAAATTTTTTTTAATAGAATTGTTGCCTTCTCTAATACATTTTCAGTAATACTAAATTGCACAACTTACAAAAACTTTTTGAGGGCTGAGGACACCCACGTTTATTTCTCTAGACTTGGCTGTCCTAAACGCCAGACAAATACGTTCAGCTGCTTACAGGAACTGGGTACAAAAATTTCCTGCCTGCACAGGGAGCTCATCATCTGAACTTGACCCCATCCTTTCCCCTTCTCCCAGTGCCCATCTCTGTTTTTTCCAACATCCCCTATCTCTGTCAACAGCATTGACAATAGCACTGACACACCACAGGTATCCCAGCCAGAAACCCTACCTATCTCAGAAACCCAACAATTCTTCTTTTTAAATTTTTTATTGCGGTAACATTGGTTTATAACATTATATGTTTCATATGTACAACCTATTTCTACTTCGGAATACACTACAGCGTGCTCACCACCAAAAATTTAGTTTCCATCTGTCACCATACAGTTGATCCGCTTAACCCATTTTTCCCTCCCCCCACCGCGCCCCTTTCCCTCTAGTAACCACTACTCTGTTCTCTGTATCTGTGTGTTTCAACAATCCTTGATTCTTCCTCCTAATGGTGATTGCGTTATGTCACCCACATATCAACCACTGAAGAAAGGTCTTGCTTTATGGTCATGTGAGGAAAATCTAAACTTTTAATTGCATCAAAAATTACAAACACAAAAGACATATTTCTCAGTCCTGAAAGGGCCCTCATCATTTAATTCCCAGGCAATTCCTTACAATTTGAGTTTACCTGAGTACTTTGAACTAAGATAATTATAAAATTAGCTCATTTAATAAAGTATACTAAGATATATGGAAGGATATTTGTATAAGAGTTTAAATAATCTGCCAAGAAAGATACTACCTGAAAAGTTTGGGCACTTAACTATTTTAGTCCATCTATGTGCTCCATTTTCTAATTTGAGTACTTGATTTGAATGATTTCATTACCTTTTAACATTTTGAAGAGCGATTTTTTTTTTTTTTGGCCGCACCGAGAGGCTTGGGGAAGAGGGAGGGGCGTGGAGTGCGGGGTAGTGGAAAGCTTAGAGACCTAACCACTGCGCAACCAGGGTATTCCCCCAACAGCAATATTTTAAATATTTAAGCAGTGCCATGTGCTTTATCTCCTACCTTTCTTAGTCCAGCACAGTAGTCATTGGTGTACCAGATGTGGTGGAATCCAGGGAAATACATTGTTTAATTTCACCCCTAAATAGGATTTATCTAGTTTTTTTTTTTAACTAACAAACTAGAACTTGATGTTTCTTTATAAAGACAGAAGTATTTTACAAACTGCTGAAAAGACATTTGGATGTTAGTAGACAACTTCTTGACCTATCTGGGCATAGTTTATGTGTAATATGTGTGTGTGTATATCATATCTGTCTAACCAAAAGTAGGTGCTATTTAAAGAAACTAATTTTTTAATGTCAGTTTTATCATGGAAGTGTCTTATGAACAGATGTTCTTTATATATATATAAAGATTTTATATCCATTATATAAAATATAAACCTCATTTTATATTTTATTATATATAAATAATATATTAGTGATAAAAAATTCTTTATATCTGTTTTAGTGAAAGAGTAGAATTTACATATGTAAAGATTTCTAAAGAGATCTTACTGGTTTTGTACTTTGATCTTTGTTCTGGCTTAGGAGTCGGCTGGTTTTGTTAGCCATCCAAGAATGAATGATGATGTTCCTGTTAAATATACATAAGGTACTAATCTAGGCATTTAGTTTCCCAGGAGAGTCAGAAGACAGGACTAATTGTCCACTTAGAGGTATAGAGATTCTAACACTGATATTTAATCAGTTGTGACTGAACTATGAGAATTTTACTCTTCTATTTAATGACTTGGACAAAAACGAGAGTATGTGAAAATATTTTATATCTTTGTATCCTTATCAACTAGCACAGTGGTCAACCAATAGTAGGCACTGAATAAATATTTTTGAATGAATGGATAGAAAAACCTTTACAGGGCTATTAAAAGATAATCATTTCTAATAATGTACAACAGCTTGATCTGTAGGTGAAGTTATTCTTGCCATCTTCTGTAGGTGAAGTTATTCTTCACATCATCCCATTTATTCCACAAATAAAAATACCTCCACTAAGGCTTTTAGTAAACGCTTTCAATTAAAAAACCTTTTAAAATAAGTTAAGGTTCAGCCAAAAGTAGATCTCATGGTTTATACAGTGAAGGGGAGAAAGGAGTGGCACCAGCTCTTGAGAGTTCATTTTTCAGGGAGGGAAAGCTTTTTAGTTTCCTGGAGGGAGTTACTCATAAATAGCTCAGATTTTAGTTTTCAGTAATCAGGGGAATTCCATGGATTTTTCTTTCTGTCAAGAAATTAAACACTGGAGTTCATATTTTCAATTTTTCAATTCTGGGGCACAATGACCCTCCACTGTTAAAAAAAAAAAAAGGGAAGAAAATAAATATACACAGAACAGCAGGGCCACATTCGAGTCCTGGGGTCACTCCATTAATCTCTGAATGATTGTAAATACAAATCTTGTCCTTTTTACTCAGGGAAAAATTTAGGCATTTTATTGGTCCTCTGAATTACAAAAAAATGTTTGATTACTATTTGTGAACACAGAAAGTGAATCTTTGATCACATGGTAGGGAAGACTATTCCATAATTTCCATTGAAGGATTTGAACAGGGAATCCCTAAGAGAATTTGGAAACTTGTTGCAATATGGGAAAGTTATTTTGGATTTCCAGATTTGTTATGTGGGTTTCAGATAGATTTAAAAATTCAGGAAATGTAGGGGGTTTAAAGGAATAACCAGCTATGATTTAAGGCTCCTTTCCAAAAGTTTGACTTTATAGATTTCTCACTAATATGTTTCCTGCCCTTAATTTTAAGCATACATACAGTGATCTAAAGATATAAAACCTAAAGCATAGCTTAAATGGTTAAACACTAAAGGTTCAAAAGAAAAAAGGTGAATAATGCCTTTGTAATGGGAATGGTAAAAACATCAATTATAGACTAGGGACTGGACAGCCTTATTTAAAGTGACGGTAACTATAAAGCCAGAGAAGCCATCCTCCTCGGGTGAGTCAGAGCATTAGTAACTTGAGGAACTCCTAGTGAAAACGAAGTGGGAAGACATTCTTCTTTCATCAATGGGAAGACCTCTGGAGAGAAAAACTGGTTAACAAAAACTCACCAAGGAAATTCAGATAACAATTCACAAATGTTTAAGTCACACATTATACCCCTCTGATTACCTTAAACAACGAGCAAGCTGGTCAATATGGAAAACATCGCTTTGACTTCCCTTAATTCCAAAGTCAGTAGTAATCGCCCCTCGCCCCTCCCGTCCCGAGCTTTGTAAATTCTCCAGACCCCGAGCTTCTCTCTCACAGTTCATCCCCAAGCCTCTCGGTGCCTGGCACGTAGACGGCATTCAAAAAATCTCGGGTGAACTGAACAGAGTTGGCAGAGAAATCTCAAGCTGCTGTCCCGGGAGGGGCGAGGCCAGGCTCAGGATAAAATAATGCTAAGTCTTCCCACTGGAGCCCAGCACCACCTTTATTATCCCCACTATGCCTGGGGCCGTGATTTGTGGGTGACTGGGTCCCCCACGAGGCAGCGCTGCTTCCGCTTGTGCAGTCATCTCCTTCCCCTCGCACTAAAACAATACCTTGGCCTCCTGCCAAACTTTGAGCAGCGAGCGACTCTGGCTGTTTATGGCCCGGAATGGGTGCTGCGAGAGGTTTGGGGCGGCTCTCAAGTGCTAGCAGAGGAAGAGAAAAGGCCAAAGCTCTAAAACACTCACTTCCTCCGCCCCCTCCCTTTTGTCCCAGACACCAAAACAAACGAGCTGATACACGTGTCCCTATGACTCTTGTTTACTATCAAGCCTGTACTGTGCACGCGCTTCTGGGATATGTAGTCCAATCGTTTCCTCCGACGTGCAGTTCCTAAGAGGAACGCAGCTAGGCCGAGACTACAAACCCACAATCCATTTCGCGGGCAAAGTTTGGCTCGGGTCCCGGCAGTCTCGGCAGCAATCCAATCCGAAGCGCTCACCCTAGTGATTGACACGCCATCTTCTCCACTAAACACAACACAAAAGTCAATACAAGCCCGCCCCCCGAGACGGAACACGGTATCACCCAATGGGAAAGGGGAAGAATCGAATGGCAGTTCCACAGACCAATAAGAGGGCGAAGGAGCTGGGAGGAGGCTCAACCTCCGGGGGTTTGAGGGGAGGGGGAAGACGAAGCTTGAAAGACTTGGTAATGGCGACGGGTTTGGTAAGTAGGAAAGTTTCGGTTGAGGACTAAGAGTGGCGGCGGGAGCATTAACGTGCGCCGGGGAAGCCGGCGTCAGTCGGAGAGGGGTACACGAGTTGCTGGTGGTGTTGTCGCGGCCAGGGCGGCCCGCGCCGGGGCTGCCCGCACTCCGCGACGGGTTTGTTGTCTTTCTGTTCGGGAAGGGGTGGGGGTGGGGAAGGGAGGGGCAGGATCCCGAGGGTATCGGGCGGCCGGGCGAGCTCGGGTCGGCGCTCCTCTTCCTCACGGCGGGGGCAGTTAACCGTCCGATATCTGCCCGAGGCGAACCCACCGGACCGGCGCCTCCCGCAAGCTCACCTGGGCTTCGCGGCGGCGCGGCCCGTGGGGGTCTCGGGGCGGGGGCTGGGAGGCGTAGGCGAGGACGGTGCTCCGGGCAGGGTGGCGCGGTGGGTGGCCGAGCCGGGTGCGGAGATGGGGCGGGCCTGGGCGGGGGAAGGGGGCCGACGCGGCGCCGGGGCTGCCCCGGAAAGTTTGACTTCAACTCCTCGCGAGTGGGCGGAGGGTCGGAGGTTGGCCCGGGGTGGGCGGCCGGCCGCGGGTGGGGGACTGCCGTGAGGCGCCGCCTCTTTAGGGGCCGAGAGGGGCTCGGGTCGAGCTGGGAAGCTCGCGGAGCCGCTGGGCCCTGGGGCTCATTGTTACGCAGTTCGAATGAATGGGCTCCTTGGCGCCTGCGCGGTGGGGCTGAGCTGAGGGGAAAAACAAGCCTGGAGTCCAGGCTGCGGTCACATGATGGGGGGAGGGGAGGGGAACGCGATGAATGGCGAAAGAGGGTGGGGGATGGACTTGGCGTGAACCGGGAGGCACTGCCTCTGTGTGACCGAGAGCGAGGCTTGGCAGGCGATTCCAGTCTCCGCCTTCCAACCTATACTGCTGCCCCAGGCAGATTAAAACAAAACAAATAATCCAGGCGAAATCGAGAGTCGGGGCCCGGTTTTTGTAGCTTCTTCTAACGCTACACGCAGTCTAGGGGATTTCGCTTTCCGCGGTGCGTTCTACACCATCTAGAGTTCATTCTTTAGGAGTTTTCAGCAAGAATCTTTTGTAAAAGGAGCTGTGGCTGCAGGGAGATACTCAAAGACTCTTTAGCTCTGGGAGCCAGTGATGCTAAGAAGGGAGGAGGGTAAAAGGGAGTTGTGTATATACTGCAAAGTGTTGGCGTCCTACCAACAATTTAGACTAAGTGCTTTAGGTTTATTTCCCTCTAACTAGCAATAACAGGTGATTCCCAGCAGTGGTCTTGAAATTAAAGTTACCTTTTGAGAATTAAAATAATTTTAACATTTGTAAATACTTTTCTATTGTTTAACTATTGATAATGATCTACATTTGTGATGTACTTCTAGTTCTTTCCGTCGTTGCTTTTTGTTATTGTTTTTGATATTTTCTGGTTTGGCTTGCTAACGAGAGTGTTAGGGTCAACTGTTGAGTTTCCATGATTAAACTACTTAGTTCTTGCTGAGCAGGTAATTGTTGACAAAGTTTTAAGGAAATTTGAATTATATTCAAAAGAATTAAATACACTCATTAAGTTTTTGAGCTACTTTATACTTTTGAGGAAGCCGTTTAGCCACTTTATAGCAAAGTACTTTAAAACAATAGTTTTTGTTTATTCTAACTTGACTAATATATTATTTACAGAATGAAATTTTGATTTCACTTTCTAGTTTCCATTTTATTTAATTTCATAAGCCCCATTACCTTTTTCAGCCTGGAAAACTCTTCCCCCTTGTTCACTTCTCAAACTTCTACTGCATATGTTATTTTAAAAGTTACCTTCTCCCGGGATTTCCCAAGATTTCCCATGTTTCACAGTGCTTGCTTCTCAGACTTCAAACATGGTACTGTCGCTTTAAGAGTTGTCTCCTCCGCTGTATTTTAATTTCTTTGGACGTTTTCCTCACTATCCAAATGCTCTGTGATGAAGGCTAACGGGCTTTATGAATGAATAAACTAGACCTTGAAGGCCCTTGAGGGAGAATTGCTAGCTGGTCTGCTGTATTTCTGTTTAAAATGAAAATATTAGTACTTTTTTTGCCATAAATTATGATAAGTTAGTACCATGTTAATGAGACAATGCCAGGTATTTTACATGTATTATCTTTTGAGTATGAAGGCGAACTTTTATCTAGAATGAGAAATCACAACAAATTTTTTTAAGCTGACAAATACGTTTGTATATCACAAAATTGAGGAAAAGTGATATTCTTTATTAACAATGATATTCTGTATATTCTTGTTTATGCCTGACCCATCAGTAATAGTCATATACCGTCATATTTTGATCTGCATTTACTTTGGTATTTCATATCATAGTTTACACTGTCCTTTTCTGTAGACAAAATAGAAAAATAATTTTCTTCTATAATATAGTTGATTGAATTTTTAGAAGTTACTGGTAGTAGTTTAGAAAAGCTTCTTCCACAAGTTGTTATACGTAATGTGAAATTTTTTACGGTTACAATCAAGTTTGGGAAAATAAATTTCATGTAAGAATTCTTTCATATATGATTTAAAGGTTTTTTCATACAGTGACTCATCTTAAGTACTATGTGAATTGACAGTACTCTTTTTAACAGGTTTGTGGATAGCTTGTAGTGGTGTGTTAGGGGTTTGCTGTTATCTTCATCAATTTCAGTATTTTGTGTCAAGTCAGCACAAAATTAATAAGAGCTTATGTAGATGTATTTGGCACTGGGCGACTGATTGGTAGGAGAATGCTTTGGAACCAGGTAAGGGTGTGTGATGTAGTGTCTTACATACTTCCAATAACTATGAAAGGTAGACAGGTGCTGGTCCCATTTAGAAAGAAGAAAACTGAGGCATAGAAGTTCAACTGTTCAGAGTCATATAGATGGTAAGTGATGCTCTACAGTAATATATTTTATGGAAAGAATACCACCTACTGTTGGGGTGTGGATTTTTTTTTTTTTTTTTTTTTTTTTTTTTACCTCAGCACTGTGGCAAACTAGAGTTGTAGAAACATTTCTCTGAAATCTTTTGTTTGAAGTTTCATTGGAAATATTCTGAAAGAACTACATTAAGACTTCGACTGCTTTTGGTGTAGAAAGTTATGTTTAATATAGTTTGTTATGGAGGCTTCTTTTAGCTTGGAATTATGTAATCCATTTTAAATACCACTTCAATTCCTCATGTTAGAGTTATAAAGTAATTGCAAATTACTGTCTCTTCACCTTCTCCCCACAAACAGTTTGAGCTTGATATAGAAGTTCTTCAGGATTAAGGGAGGGCATGTAGAAGATCCTTTCCTTGATGTCCATAATGAGGATGGAAAGATAAGGAGTCAGGGAAGAATTGGCACTTGAACGTAGTTGAAATTAGATGTCTAACTTATGTTGGTCTATCCCTTTTGTCCTTTTTCTCAGTTTCTTCTTTTTTTTTTTTTTTGAAGAGAAAATGGTCCCATTCAGTCATTAGAGCCCTGTTTTTCTCATCCAGAATATTATTATTATATATATATTTTTTCTTGGCTGTGCTGCACGGCATGCGGGATCTTAGTTCCCTGACCCAGGGATCAAACCTGTGCCCCCTGCAGTGGGAGGGCAGAATCTTAACCACTGGGCCTCCAGGGAAGTGCTTCCTCATCCAGAGTAATACTTTGTTCAGAGCTGTTTTGAAGTTTATACAAAATTAAATGAAGTATGTGGAAATGCTTGGCACATAGTAGGTAGACATTTAGTAAAACCTAATTTCCTTCTTTTTCATTCAGTGAGACTTGGCTATTTTTAGGCATCTCTTCCTAAGATTTTGTGGATATTTACTTCTGAAAGTTTGCAAAACAAATGCAGTAGGGCCTTCTCATCCCCACTCAATAAAATAAAAATTTGTAATATTGAACATGACATTTCAAAGTACAACTGCTGGAGAATTTTACTCTTCCTTTTTGAGAATTCACAGATCTAGTGAAGAGTTGACATGTACAGAGTTAACTAAACACAAGATGAGCTATGTCCAATCCTGTAATACCAAAGTGGTATTCAAAAGCATGAATGAACAATAGCGTTAGCTCTACCAGGAGAAATTTGAAAGAGGAGCTTGTTTATCATAATGAATATCTAAATTGGTGTATGTGGGGAGTTATTTTTGAGTACGGACTCTTCTGGTGTTCCTTTAGGGTATCAGAGGCCTTGTTTCCCCCCAATACTATAATTTGACAGAAAACTGAGAGACAAAAAGCTTACGTTTGTGTGTGGGCTTGAATTTTGGTTTCATGTATTTTATTTAATTCTCACAATAGCCCTGTGAGATAAGTAGAGGCACCTTGAGATTAAGCGACCTGCCCCAGGTTACCTGGCTAGCAGGTGAACTTCAAGTCTGTTGACTTGAAGTCTAGGCTCCCGTTTACTGTACAGGAGGTTTACAGAAGGAAAACTTCCACTATCTCAAGACCAGACTTTTGATAGTCTTGAGCAATGAGACGTGAAAACACATAGAACTCAAGTTCAACAAATATTTATTTGGTCCCTTTTGGTTTTGCGGTACGCGGGCCTCTCACCGCTGTGGCCTCTCCCGTTGTGGAGCACAGGCTCCGGACGCGCAGGCTCAGCGGCCATGGCTCACGGGCCCACCCGCTCCGCGGCATGTGGGATCCTCCCAGACCAGGGCACGAACCCGCGTCCCCTGCATCGGCAGGCGGACTCCCAACCACTTCGCCACCAGGGAAGCCCTATTTGGTCCCTTTTGTTACTTGCTTTGAAACTAAAATGTTTTTTTCCAACTTCATTTAAAGAGTATTGTGATGAGATGTTGGTAGCTTACTAAGACACAGTGCTGAAGAAATGCTAGAAGTTGCAAGGAGATATGAGTGCAGAGTGAATGGTGACCGGGCACCTGGGACCTGCTGAGGCGGAGAGCGAACCTATCTGGGAAGAATGAGAAAACCAAAGGGCTCTGCAGAGGGAGGGGGAGGACACCACAAACTAACTGCAGCTCTGCTTCCTACCCGTAAGGAGAGCTCTGAGGACAGGTATACATGAATATCGCAACTCTGAATTTCATAATAAAGGGGAAAAGTGAGAAATTTTTCAAGTTTAAGATTACAACTTGGGCTGACTTAGGCCGGTCACATCTGTATATGAGGCATGTACAGATGTTGATACGGAGTTTGAGTCACTAAGTCAGGATGATGAATTGTGTTCTCCGTACTTAAGATGTTGAAAAGTTTTCTATGGGAAGGGTTAAAATCTGCCATCTAAACTTAATATTGATTGTTCCAAGAACTTACACAGAATAACTAGTTTCTCTCATGTTTGGGGCATTACTAAACAAGGAGTCTGCACTGATACTACCAATTACCGTTTCTTTCATGAGGACTTTCTGGCCACAAGGCAGGGCATGCGGGATCTTCCCGTTGACAGGCCCCCTGCAGTGGAAGCTCAGAGCCTTAACCACTGGACCACCAGGGAAGTCCCTCATGAGAACTCTCAAAGGAGGCTGGGAGCGAGTGGCATAGACAGAAATTGGGAATGTGAATATACTCTACTCTTAATACACTCTCCCTTAAATATTTGTTATAGATGTTCCTGCAGACTCATACCGTGTTTCAGTATGGTTTTTTAAATAGACTCAAAAAAATGTTTAAAGTGTGGTTCTGATCATGTTAGACCTCTGTTCAAAAGTATGCAGTGGTTCCCATTGTCTGCTAGTTGCTAATAATAATACTGGCCAGTCTACATTGAGAATTTGCTCTGTTAGGCACTACTGTAAGCTTTTGACATTTATGAGTTCACTGAGTTTTTACAACAACCTATACAGATGCTTTTATTATTTACATTTTACAAACAAGTCATAAAGATTTTAAATAAATTGTCCAGGGCACATAGCTGGCAAGTAGCAAATATAATATGAACTCAGTAGTCTACTGTCGAAGTCCTTACTTACCCTTGTCTACAAAAAACAAACCAACTAACCAGTTTTCCTAAATTAGGATTGAAGATTCTGATCCCAGTCTGCCTTTCCAGCCTTAGTATTGATGGATGACCAGGAGACACAAAGGCCATCCTGCCTACTGGCTTCTATGTTCTTCTGATTTCATCCAGTCCTTTGCTAACTGTGTGAGTTTGCTCGTGTGAGTTTCTCTCATTGGGAGCCTCCCATCCTTCTTTTTTACCCATTCATAGCCAAGCCCTGGCTTTGTAGAACTATGGTCATTTGCTTATATCTTTCCACTAAAGTGAAGATTCCTTGAGATTCATGATAAGCTGTTCATCGATGCACCTAGTATAGTGCCTTGTACATAATATGTATTAAATAAATGAATATATGTACGCACACACATATATTTACATAAAAAGGAATGTGGCAGTCATTTTTAGCCTGCTGGTTCTCACAACACACCAGGGGTTCTTTTGAAAGAAAACAAGTAAAAACCAGTGCACCAGGGTTGTACCCCAGACCAAATAAACCACTTGCTTCAGAAGGAAGGTGGGGCCTGGGCATCACTGGTTTGAAGCAGACATGGTTCTGTGTGCCACTAGGGTCGAGAATCTCAGATCAAGCTAAGTTTGCTTGGCTTTTGCAACGAGAAGGTGGAGGCTCAGAATCAGGATTTGGCTACTTACGCTTGAGAAGTCGATTTGTGTTACCATATCTCTTGTAGCCACCAATTTTGTAGGAAATTATTTGTTATACCCTAGCAGATTTGCTGTAACTATATCATAAGACTGTGATTAATCACTACATAATAGCTTGTACCTACTGGAAAAGTGTTCATTTGTTGGGAATGCTTCAAACATCTTTTAGATAAACTGTTATTTGCTTAAAGTAGTGGTATGATCTGTGACTTTTTATTGAGATGTGTTGGATAACTTGTCAGATTTCCCAGGGAGGAAATTACCGAAGCTGAATAGCTAGTTGTCTGGTCTCCTGTTGTTAACTGTTTTCAATAACTATCCTGTTTAGAACATGAAGTGCCCATAGTATGCATAATATTGCCCTATGTCAGTCTAGGGATAAAAAAGTTTTTTTTAAAGTCATTTTACATTTTTTTTTTTTTTTTTTTTTTACTCACTTTGTTTCATTTCATCCTCACAACTGCTCTAGGAAGAAAAGAGCAGGAGTCATTAGCCCTGTTTTCAGATGGAGATATTGAAGCTCAGTCACTTTAGTGACTTAGTAAGTGATTAAGCTGGTATCAAACCTGTTTCCTTCCACCTACCCCAGTGCCCTTTTCACTACTCCATACTACATCTCACAGTCGGTATTGTGTAAGGCTCTAAGTGCCCAAGAAATGGGTAATATTTGAGGAGTACAGGCAGAAAGCATCTGAAATAAAATATTAGAAATAAAGTAAGGCAGTGGTCAGTTTGGCTGTATGTGTCAAAAGCCTTAAGATGTTTAATTGCCATCCGACTACTAATCTGTCTCTGGGAATCTAAAGAAATAACCAGATATAAGCAAATACTTAAAAAAAAAGAATGTAAATTCACTGTTATTTAGAAGATTGGAAAAACTGGGAATATGTTTAGCAGTAGGAGGGATAAATAAATTTTGGTACATCCTGATGATGTATATTATTTAACTATTTAAAATAGATCTTTGAAAAAATTAATGACATAGGAAACTGCTTATGAACTTATGTTAAGGAAAAGGTCTCAACTATTAATATATATAATATGAAGTATGAAGAAAAATAAATGATTTTATTTAGGTAAAACGTAGGTCTGTGCATGAAAAAGAGATTGGATTGTAAGATAGTACATCAAAATGTCACAGTATCTAACTCGGGTTGGTGGGATTAGAAATAATTATTATAGGGGCTCCCCCGGTGGCACAGTGGTTAAGAATCTACCTGCCAATGCAGGGGACACGGGTTCGAGCCCTGGTCCAGGAAGATCCCACATACCACAGAGCAGCTAAGTCCGTGAGCCACAACTACGGAAGCCTGCGTGCCTAGAGCCCGTGCTCTGCAGCAAGAGAAGCCACCGCAATGAGAAGCCCGCTCGCCACAACTAGAGAAAGCCCACGCTCAGCAACGAAGACCCAACGCGGCCATAAATAAATAAAAAGTAAATTTTTTAAAAGAGAGATAATTATTATATTCCTTTTATTTTTTAAGAAAAGCTTTTTTCATTTTTTTCCACAGTGGTCATATATTTTATAGTCAGGATAACATTTCATGATTTAAAAGTTCATTGGAAAAGCCTTTGTAGAAAAAAATCTGTCAGTGTTTGTTGGTGATTATGACATGGCTTAGAAAGCTCTGGTATAAATGTCCTTTCACTGCATTTTTTGATCATCCTGGGCTAGGGTACCTGACTTTTATGGTACTTTTTTTTTTTGGTCACACCACGGGATCTTAGTTTCCTGACCAGGGATCGAACTCAGGTCTCGGCTAACCCCGGTAGTAGTTAGCGCCATATCCAAACCACTTGACTGCCAGGGAGTCCTGACTTTTGTTGACTTTTAAGAGCAGTATATTTTGTTTTATTTTGAGGAAAAAAAACTATATGTTAGAATTTTTTGTGTATTTCATATTAACTCATTAGAACATCTAAAAAATGAGATTTGGAGTAGTGAGAAATCAGGAAATCTTGCTGCTTCTGTCACCCATGTTAAATAACAGATTTGATCATCGTCCAAAGGCAAGAGTGTAAAAGGTATAACCACATTTTATATTATTAATCTTTGTAAAAATTGTAGCCTATTCAGAAGGTCAGGTATCTTTTTAGTATGGTTAGGTCCCAAATTCTCATTAAGAAAACATTTTTATTTTTATAAGAAGTATAGTATATGGCCATTTTAAGAAACTCTTTTCTATTTTATTTTTTTGTGTGTTTTGTTTTTTGTGTTTTGTTTTGTTTTGGCCCTGCCACGCGGCTTGAGGGATTTTAGTTCCCTGGCCAGGGATCGAACCCGCGACCGCTGCAGTGGAAGTGCAGAGTCTTAACCACTGGACTGCTGGGGAAGTCCCAAGAAACTTTTAAAAATATTCGTTAGAGACTGTAATTTTAAGTTCGTTAAACTTGTTCACTTTCAGAAGATGAGAAAACAAAATAATGAACACAGTTGATAAATACTAGAGAAATTAAAATAGAATCTTCCAAAATATGTGCAAAATAGAATAGACCTTCAGTCGTCCATGTCTAAAGGTTTTGAGGGGGATACAGATAGCAATGTGTGATTAAAGATACAACATTGTGATGTCTCTGATTGACTTTATACTTACATTATTTTATACTTACATTATTTCCAAATCACATGACTTGACATTTTTTTCTTATATTATTTTTAAGTCGGAGCACCATAACATGGTGTGGGAAGTGAAGACAAATCAGGTGCCTAATGCAGTACAGAAACTCCTGCTAGTAATGGACAAGAGAGCTTCAGGAATGAATGACTCATTGGAGTTGCTGCAGTGTAATGAAAATTTGCCATCCTCACCTGGATACAACTCTTGTGATGAGCACATGGAGCTTGGTAAACAAAATGAAGTTCTTAGGAATCTCACTGAGATTCAGATTAATTTTCATGTTTAGCTAGCTTTTCCACCTACCTTGAACTGATAAAAAGTATGTCAAGTTTTTGTACATCAGAAGTTTTCAGTGTTCTCTTATTATTGCTTGTGAAGTATTACTTAAAACCAACCTAACTTGGGGCTATTTATGGTTATCATAGAGACTCATTTACAAATTTTCAAACTAAACTGCCTTTGTGGATAAAGATGAGCCTTTGAACACCTTATGAAAACCTTGCTGTGTGGCTTTTCAAAAGATGTTACTTTTGAAATATCCATGTGAGCTCAGCAAATTATGCTGGCCACTATTCACGCCTGGTTTGTTGGTATGATGGGGAAATTACAGTGGACCCTTGAAATTTGAGGATCTGACATTTGTGATTATCACTACTGCTGAGCTACTCCAAAGATACGTGACCTGTAGAAGTGTGTAGGTTTGTTGAGGTATGACTCTGAATCGTATTGCTTTGAGCTCGCTGTTGGAGACAGTGAACAGGTGAAGAGTGATCTTGGCTTGCTGCCAACTTTTCACCTTGGCTTTGTTCCCATTTAATATGCATTTCTCTCTGATGTTCCCAAAAACCTGAGATGTGAGTGTCCTCATTTTATAAATGATGAAGTAAAGGAGGTTATATGCTGGAGTCTTCTTTGGAAATTTGGAGATCTTAAAGGTCTTGGGACATAACCTGTTTGAATGCTAAGAGATTGCTGGGCCCGAATATTCATTGAGGAGTGGTTACTATTGAGCAAGAAGCCCCAGTTCAATCAGGTAGTTGATTCCTCCATTGTCACATTTTAGGTTTCAGGAGGAAATCAGGAACCTAGGGCTCAGGGGGTCAAAAACTTGTACCACCCCTCATGACTTCAGTTTAAAAGTAGTTTCCGTAACTTGAAAGACAGAAATGAACCCTTTACAGTAAATAAAGATAGTCAAAGAACAGTGTTGGCAGTGAGGGAAGGGAAACGGCTCCACCACCATGAGAATTACAGAGTGGAATTGTCTTAAGTTGGTGTGATATTTTAGCTGCTCTGTGAAGGGGGGGATACCTTCTAGTCACTTTTATGAATAGGTGTCTTGAATCAGTACTTGTAAGACATTTCTGTTTTAGTGAGCTATTCTGGGATATTCCCCTGAATAGGAATTAGGAGTATGTACTTTTATAGTGACAGTTTAGGAGAACTCTCAAGACTGGAAGAGTTTTTTGACATATATTGAAGAGACCCAGTGGATCTGTAGAGTTTGTAGGTATGTGTTTCAAAGAGGGCTGTTTTGGTGGTGGTTTTTCTTCTTTAAGGCCTGCAAGATGCTTTTTCTCCCCTCCTTTCTTTTTCTTTAATTTTTAATTCAATTTTTTAGAATTCAGTCTATCTTACAGTGTTCATAGCCTTGGCATGTACATGAGTGGTCCTTGGGTACTATTTCTAGTTTTCTTTCTTGGGTAGCTGAGAGTCTGTCATGAACTACCTTTCGGGAACACACTTTCTGGAAAAAAATAAGTAGTAAATATTACTGAGTTCAGACTTTCTCATTAAAAAGAAATAATTTAGCATAGATAAAGTCTAACAAGTAGTACCTGAAAATATATAATATGATCTAGGTTTCATCTTTGAAAATTGTTGTTTTCATATATTGCAGTAATCTTGTTGAACAGGTTCAAGTGTGTGAACAATAAGTACATCTGTGTACCCATAAAACGCCTTTTTCCTCTAACATGTTAACATAAAAATGTCTCAGTGGTATATGGATTATTCCCAGGTGAGCTATAAAAAACTGGGGGAAAAAGTCAGCAAACACAAACAGAACAGTTGGTGAACAGTTGTGGTAGTTACATGGTTTGAGTAGTGAAGTCATTAATCCATTTACATTTGCTAGGTTTACTTTTCTGTCAGACTCTGTTGGCCCTTAAATGTATAAGATGTCATTTTTTTTTTCAGTTGAAACTTGTTTTCATTCAAGAAAACATTTAGAATTTACACGTTTCCTCTCACAAAATTAATTAGCTAAATTTGAGGACCTGTCTTCCAGGTGTGATTGTAGAATTGTTCCCTGTATTAGTAATTTCCTTCTTATAATTTCGAGTGTGCTTATTTGCAGATGATCTTCCTGAACTTCAGGCTGTTCAGAGTGATCCTACTCAATCTGCCATATACCAGCTAAGTTCAGATGTGTCACATCAAGAATATCCAAGACCATCTTGGAACCAAAATACCTCAGAAATATCAGAAAACACTTACCGTGAAAATGAGGTGGATTGGCTAACAGAATTAGCAAATATCGCCACCAGTCCACAAAGTCCACTTATGCAGTGCTCATTTTACAACAGGTGGGAACATTGGCTGTATTTTAATTGAAAACTTTTATCATGACAAAATGCTTTTTTTTTCTAGAGTTAAAAGTAATCTTGACCATCTCATGAGTGGTTTATCAAAGTCATTAGAATTAAGCTCTTTGTCTTAAAATAATCAAAGAGCTGTTTCACCCAATGTCATGATTTCATATTTTGAGAATTAGATAAAAGTGATAAGAGAACAGCAGAGTCAAAAATATTTGTAAATGGTTTAAAGTCATCAAAAAAATACATCAGACCAAGAATACTTTTATTATATATTTCTATTTAGAGAGATGAAAATTATATATGTCTAAGGAATCATAATTAAAATAGACATATTTTAAACTTCTATCAACCTTGAGTTTGGTTCCTTTTGGTCTAGGTTTATTTTTTTCCACAGTGTATGTGGCCTTATGTTATTTATGTTTGCTAATATTAAAATGTTGAACTTAGAAAAGTAGACTCCCATTGGTAGAAACCACTGTTTCATATAACCAGACCAGAGTTTAAGAAAATGAATTAATGGTGCTATGAAATTATGGAAGCTTCCAACTAATATTCCTAGAGATACCTAAATGGATAATATTTTATTAATTATACCCCAAATTATAAAATTGGCTATGTAAAAAGACATAGATAAATATGATTGTTGGTAGGGAAGAGAAAAAAATACCCAGGTTTGCACTCATGTGAGTGGGTAGACCAGAGTCCATAATAGGTGATGTAGGAATAACTGAATTTTGGTAGTGTTCCTAAGTTAGTATAGTTCTTTGCTAAAGAATAAACTTGTTAGGTGTGAAGCCCAGCAAGTTACGCTGTTTTTCTTCTATTCAGCAAGGTCATTGGTTTTGATTAGAGCAAATTCAATTTAATTAACTTCAGTTTAATCCATGAAGAGTTCCACAAGGATGAAAAGTTGCCTTTCAAAGTATTACTTCCTTTATTGTCCCAGTTTTCATTGTAATGTTAATAGTCAAAAAGTGAAAAATTGCTTTACAATTAAAAAAAAAAACTCTGATTTTACTATTGGACTTTCTTTTTTCCCCGATTTTAGTTTAGAGAGAGTACTTTTTATTTTTCACAGTAAGCTCATGAGGATTAATAATTTAGTTCATGGAAAGTTGAGTAAAACCCTCAGAAGAAAATTAATGTTAAAAAAAATAAAGTAAAGGAGTAGCTCCCTAAAGATGTAGATTACTCTCTGCGGCGTTTTCTACGCTTCCCTTCTCCCTAGGGAACAAGAGCAAGAGTCGCGCTCTGCTGTCTTGCCTGCCTTCTGACAGTCAGTGCTGTTCTCGTGACTTCTTGTAGAGTGTTAAACTGTGTTAGTTATTGAACTTGGGATGTCTGAAGTTGTAACTGTACAGTACCAAGGGCTTGAGGACAGGTAAAATTTGTATTATCCCTGCATAGATAGAGGGATGAAGAGACCATGGTGTTAGTGATTCAGGCACATGCAGCATATTAATTTTTACGGAACATTTAGGCCATATACATTTTAGAACATTACATTGTTATTTGTCTTTTAAATGGTTAAACAGAAGAACTGATAAACCCATTTTCTTTTACTAGTCACGAAGGCAGGAATGAGTTTAAGGAATTTTTAGCAGTTTGGCCATCCTCTTATACTTCATAAAGATGTAAATGTGTAATAAAAGGAAGAAAGTGGGCAAAGATGAAATATTTGTATTTTGAAATCCAAAGTTGATTGGAGAGTAAGCTAAAATGCATGGAAATTTGAGGGCTTTTTACTTAAGAAGTGTTATGAACGTGAAAGCAACGTACAGTTTTATATATGGATCCTCGTTTAAAAATTGATTTCTGCGAAGGTATAATAAAAAATGTTAAGTTTAAAAAAATGAGGGCTAATCAGATTTCTCAGAGAATAAGCGAAGAATTGGAAAGTAAGATGTCCCTCCTCTTTTTAGAAAGAGGATTAGTACAGATACGTGTAAACATTTTTCTGTTAAGGACCAAATCCTTAGTTGGCATCTCAGAATTGTCCTGATTTGGGACAATTCAGATTTACTTCTTAGACCCTGAAATTTTCCTTTCTGCTGCTTTCCAGACTCCCGAGTCAGTATACCTTACTGGTCGTCCTTTATGGGCTTGCTGCTGTTACCCCTCTTATATGTTTGTGGGGGAAGGATCTTAGTGTGTTCTGGGGAGCCCCGTGTACTCTGAAGGGAGCACTGCCTGGTAAAGAGACTTTTGACAGGAAAGCGGGGCAAGAGGTAACTTACTTTTTTAAGGTGATCCTGGTGCAGAAGTAGCTGGCTTTATGCGTAGATGCTTTGCAAATAGGCTGTTTTCTACTATAATAAGTTTAAACATTTTAGCTTCAGGTAGTTCACTGTATCTGCCCAGTGATACAGGTGGTTGGTAGATAAAGAGTTCCGTGTTGGTCATGTTGAGCTTGGAGGGCCGAGATTTGGTGACCACATCACAGTAGGAGAGAGAAAGGGATCGGGAGCCCTGCATAAGGGGGTATCATCCTTCATGAATGAAACTGCACACTTGTATGTGCTTAGTGATATAAAAATGAGTGAATGAGTAAATGAAACAGTAGTTTGGAATTTAAAGTATATTATCTAATCTGAAAAAAACAGTGTTTAAAATGTGTGAAGGGGGTTTGGGTAAGATGTTAAGGAACAACATACTATAGACGAAACCCTGATGTCTTTATTAGTGTTTCCCAGAGGTGTCTTATATGTAATAACATTGGTGTTATGAATATGAAGTTCACCAAAAGGAAAGCTTTACTTTAAGGACCTTTGCTTTGTGGTTAAAACAGTTTCTTTATTTTAGATCATCTCCTGTACACATCATAGCTACTAGCAAAAGTTTACATTCCTATGCGCGCCCTCCACCGGTGTCCTCTTCTAAGGGTGGGCCAGCCTTCGCTCATCACCACTGGAAGGAGCAAACACCAGTCAGACATGAAAGGGTAAGTTTATTCATGAGGTTAAACTTTATGAAATCTGTACAGCAGCTGAAAAACATGAACTTTCCCTCTCTAAGCAGTTCTTCTGAAGCACATGCGGATGGGAAATAGTCTCTCTCGCTGTTCTCCTGCTGATCTGGACTCAGTTATATGTACAGCTCTATTAACTGTTAGGAAAGTTTGTTACCAGTGGGAACATGCATTTAACTAAAACTTCCCAGAACTTCAGTTTTTGAAGGCGATTTTTCCCCCTAAGTTTAGAATGATTAAGTTATCCACTAATAAGAAAGTCTCGGGACTTCCCTGGCCATCCAGTGGTTAAGACTGTGCTCCCAATGCAGGAAGCCTGGGTTCGATCTCTGGTCGGGGGGCTAGATCCGGCATGCCACAGCTAAGACCCGGCATAGCTAGCCAGCTAGCTAGGTAGCTAGGTAGGTAGGTAGCTAGGTAGGTAGGTAGCTAGGTAGGTACGTAGGTAGATAGATAGATAGATAGTCTGAAGACACAGATTAACAAAATACATCTTACAAAAGAAAACCTAGAAAGTTTGTAATATTTTTTCCACAGGCAAGCAGTGAGTCAGAATCTGGTATTTTCTGCATGTCCTCCCTCTCGGATGATGACGACTTGGGGTGGTGCAATTCCTGGCCTTCGACTGCTTGGCACTGTTTTTTGAAAGGTAAAAAATGCTTGAATTCTTTACAGTTTATTTGTGTAGCAAGCACAGTAGTCACATATCTAATACTTGTTTTTTACTTAAACTGTAGGCACACGACTGTGTTTTCATAAGGGAAGCAATAAGGAATGGCAGGATGTGGAAGATTTTGCTAGAACTGAAGGCTGCGATAATGAGGAAGATCTCCAGATGGGCACTCACAAGGTTGATTCAAAATCCTTAAAACTTTTACAAGTCTTTCAAAAGGGAACATAGGTTTGTTATTAATCTGCAGGTGTATCCTCCCATTTGCTTCCATGTTTAAATGACATTTGACATTTTGGGAGGAGCTCCTGTGACTCTGTTGCTTAGCCCGATGGAGAGGAGAAGCGACTTTAGGTTTTACCTTTATAATGAAGCTTTCTTAGATGGAAACAAGAGTGTATTTCTTAGCACTTTTTACACATTTTATTTTGGGGAAAATTAAACTGGCATTAAACACAAAATGAATAAATAAACAAACCAAAGCCTTACCTTAGGTAATCTACAAAGTGGTTAATTCTCCTATGGATAAGTGAGAATTGATCGAGTTACATTTAAAATGACCCATTAAAATGCTGGTGTTTTCTAAGTCGATAAGCAAAGGCAGTAGTGGGCAGCAAGCAGTAGGATAAATGTTGGATGAAACCTTTATCTTTGAAATCTTCAATTTCTCCATCTCCATTGTGGGCAGAGAAATTGGGCATGTGAAGTGTGCTTGTGTAAAATTCCTGTTCTGCGCCTGCTGTCCCCTACTAGTGAGTCTCTTGAGAACAGCAGTCCTGACTTGGCGGCCTTCAGTCTCCCCTTCTTGCTGTAAGCATTACATAGTGAAGTTCACCGTAGTCCGACTTCAGCCTCTGCTGCTCTACTAAAATCGTCTCAAAGGTTACTAGTTTTATTTTGATTGCTAAAGAGACTTCTGCTTGTTCTTTTTGACATTTCTGCAGTGTTTGACATAGTGGATTGTCTACCCTTGATTTGCGTAGCATGGCAGTGCCCTGCTTCTCCTTCTGATGTCTTGTCTGTCTGGACTGGTGGCTTGTCTGCCCATGATGTTGAATGTTAATAAGGTTCTACCCTTCCTCACTCTCTTCACCACTTTTTCTCTGATGATAATGTCGACAGCAGCTCCTTGGTGGTCTGTGGAAACTGCTTTGGTCTTTCTTGGAGTCAGGAAAGCTGGGCTGTTTCTGGCTCTGCCAGCAGCTATTTGTATGACTGCCCTTGGGCAGTCTATCAACCCCACTGGGTATTGCCTTCCTGATCTGTAAGACGGAACTGGGATTAGCTTTAAATTCTTATAGCTCTAAGAATTAGAAGATTCTGTAATCTAGTTACTAGTATAGCCAACACTGGATTCACCTTTTTCTTCCCCATCCAGGTCCATTTTTCCCCTTTTAAGAGTATTACTACCCTTTCTTGATTGCCAGATTCAAGATCTTTCTTTTTCTTTCTTTTTTTTTTTTTTTTAATATTTATGTATTTATTTGGCTGTGTTGCAGCACGTGCTCTTCGTTGCATCGCACGGGCTTCTCTCTAGTTGTGGCGTGTGGGCTCCAGAGCGCGCGGGCTTAGTTGCCCCGCAGCATGTGGGATCTTAGTTCCCTGACCAGGGATCGAACGTGTGTCCCCTGCATTGGAAGGCAGATTCATAACCACTGGACCACCAGGGAAGTCCTCAAAACCTTTTCTTGATTGCTTCATTCAAAACATGAATGAAGTTGACTGTTTCCTCTCTTTGTAATCAGTTGATCCATTCTGTTTCCTTAAAGATTTTTTACATTTATCCTTTTCTTTCATTAGTTACTTTGTCTGGACACTGTAGCTAGCTGTTGGCATGTCTGTCTCCTTTGTTTTTCTGTGAATTTAAGGGTAGGGATCATGTGTTTTCAGAGGCTAGCACCTGGCATGTACTAAGTGCTCAATAAATATTGATTGAATTTAAATTCAGCCCGGTTCTACCACCACTGCACTTGTCAGTTCAAGACTCTAATGGGGTTCTCTCGTTATATCTTCAAATAAATTGAATACCAGAGGTACCTTTTATCTGTAGTCTTTGTCATCATCTTAAAATCAACAATTATATTAATAAAAATATTTTCATTGACTTCCCAGTGCCTTCTCAAAGGAAAGTTTAAGCATTTTGCCTGTCTTTAAGATCCCTTTACTTACTTACTAACTGGGCCCTCCTTTGCAGTCTTATTTGCCCCAACTCTGAACTAATCTTGTATTTTTAGCAGATACTCAGCACTCTCCAAAGAAGTTATTAGTCACAACTATTCCTGGTGTAAGGCAGGTTCTTGTACCTTTCTAAATTGCATTCTCCTTTTAGATTCCAGTTCAAATGGGAATTGAAAGCCCCCCCAATCTTTTTCTCTTGGAGTTAATATCTCCCTTTATTAAACTCCATTAGCATTATTTGTACTTGGATTGAAGCACTTACTCCAGTCAGCTTTATATTGTAGTAATATCTGCCTTTCTTCGCTACTGGGTCAAAAGCTCCTTAATGGGAAGGATCCTGTCTTGTTTATTTTTACCTTTTCCACAAAGTCTTACACATAATAGGAACTTCACTCCATGTTGAGTTGAACATTGCCAATTTATTTACTCTATGCATGTATTTCCAGGGCTATGGTTCTGATGGTCTAAAGTTGTTATCACATGAAGAAAGTATATCATTTGGCGAGTCTGTACTGAAGTTGACTTTTGATCCTGGTACAGTCGAAGATGGTTTACTTACTGTAGAGTGTAAACTGGACCACCCTTTCTATGTTAAAAATAAAGGTAGGGCTTCAATTTTCAATTTGTAGTAACTTTTTAAAGAAAGCTTCTTAAATCTATACTTATGTCTTGTGGCATAATTATTTGATGATTAAGGAAAAACGTTTTGAAGGGAAAACTTCTTTCAAACTAAATAAAACTACCATAGGAAGTGCCTTATAATAATACCTAATGATATTTAAATGTCTTAGCAGTAGTCAGGTGGAGCTCTACTTCCTGTGGGTATGAACTTGTAGATTCATGTAGCATACTATAATAAGCTCTGTTGTTTTGATATAGTTTGGGGAATGGAGTATTCTGGTAATTGAATTTTGGTTGAGGCCAAATATGCTTTACACCTGAATCACATTAACACTGTCAAACGTAATGATTCAGAGACTATTTCACGGTCTCCATCATTTATCATTTACTGTCTTGTAGGTCAATGGAAGTGCTGATTGATAGAATTTGATATGTTAGTAAAATGCTGAGTTAAACTAGTTTTGGAGCGCTTTTGCATTGTTTAAATAAAACACTTGGATTTGCTTTGTGGCAAAGATATATGACTTGTGTTATAAATCTATGACATACTTTTTTTAAGACTCAGAAGTGACATAGCTATCATATAATAAATAATTTGGATGCTTTCTGTCAATCTCCATCCTTCATGTAACAATAGTTTGCTTTAACTTTAGGTTGGTCATCATTTTATCCAAGCTTGACTGTGGTACAGCATGGCATTCCATGTTGTGAAATTCATGTTGGTGATGTATGTCTACCTCCTGGACACCCCGATGCCATTAATTTTGATGATTCAGGTGTTTTTGATACATTTAAAAGGTAATATTGAATTCCTTTTTTTCTCTCTCTGAAAAAAAAATTAAAGTTTACTCTTAATCTCCCTAATGATTGCTGTTTAGGAGGTTAAACCTTTAAAGATCTGAGAATTATAAAAGGACTACTTAGAAGAGGGATGTACAGTTGACCCTTGAACAACACAGGGGTTAGGGGCACTGACCCTCTACACAGTCGAAAATCCACATATAACTTACAGCCAGCCCTTTGTTTAGACAGATTCAACCAACCGTGGACTGAGTAGTATTTACTATTGAAAAAAATCCATGTGTAAGTGGACCCATGCAGTTCAAACCCACAGTGTTCAAGGGTCAATTGTATATGAATAAATACTTGGTAATTAAAGTAAAATAATATAGTTCGAGTTTTTTAATTATTATTAATTTATTTTTGGCTGAGTTGGGTCTTCGTTGCTGCATGCGGACTTTCTCTCGTTGTGGCGAGCAGGGGCTACCCTTCCTTGTGGTGCATGGGCTTCTCATTGTGGTGGCTTCTCTTGTTGCGGAGCACGGGCTGTAGGTGCGTGGGCTCAGTAGTTGTGGCTTGCGGGCTCAGTAGTTGTGGCTTGTGGGCTCTAGAGCGCAGGCTCAGTAGTTGTGGCACGCAGGTTCAGTAGTTGTGGCTCGCAGGCTCTAGAGCGCAGGTTCAGTAGTAGTGGCGCGCGGGGTTAGTTGCTCCTCGGCATGTGAGATCTTCCCAGACCAGGGCTCGAACCTGTGTCCCCTGCATTGGCAGGCAGATTCTTAACCACTGCACCACCAGGGAAGTCCCTCGAGGAGTTTTACGAAGAATGAAATAATGCCATTTGCAGCAACATGGATGGACCTAGAGATTATCATACTAAGTGGAGGGAGTCAGAGAAAGACAAATACCATATATCATCACTTATATGTGGAATCTAAAAAATGATGCAAATGAACTTATTTACAAAACAGAATTAGACTCACAGAAATAGAAAACAAACTTATAGTTACCTAAGGGGAAAGGGGGGGTAGGGAGGGATAAATTAGGAGTTTGATATTAACAGATACTAATATATAAATTACTATATATATAATAAACAACAAGGTCCTGCTGTATAGTACAGGGTAGTATGTAATAAACTATAAAGGACAGGAATCTGAAAAAGAATATGTATATTAAATATATATATATAAGTGAATCGCTTTGCTGTATACCAGTAACTAACACAATATTGTAAATCAACTATACTTCAAAAAAAAAAAGACTTTTACATGGAGTAGTCATGTAGGAAAAGTGACTTCATAAAACATTTAAGATTAGGAAAATACCACATTATATGTCTAGGAATTAAATAGATCATCTTTGATAGTTAAGAAAAGAAAAATTTGCTAAATCTGGCCAGTTGTTTTGAACCAGACCATAAGTCTGTTAATTGTATCTTTCTTTTTCTTTAGTTAACTGTGTCTTTGTTTACTATTCATTTTGACCAAGGGCATTAGTTGCATGGATTAAAAATTGTAAAAACAGCAAAAAGTTGACATTTAGAAAGACTTAAAGAGGAAAGTGATTTTTCCTGAGATCACCCTATTAGTAAGTGGTATAATAGGACAAGGACCCATGTGTGCTGACATTCAAGAAAGTTGACCAACTGTCTGAATTTGTGCAGAACTTTTCTGGTTTTAGCACTGAAAGTCCTGCACCACTGGAAACCCTTCAGTCCTGGGAAAATGGGGGCAGTTGGTCACCCTCCGCCCAGAAGGAACCCAGAGAAAGTATATGATATCTGGGATTTTAAGACCCATTCTTTCTTCTTTTTGAAAAAAAGTTAGCTTTTATTTATTTAGTTTTGGCTGCGTTGGGTCTTTGTTGCTGTGCATGGGCATTCTCTAGTTGCAGCGAGCAGGGGCTACTCTTCATTGCGGTGCGCGGGCTTCTCATTGCAGTGGCTTCTCTTGTTGCGGAGCATGGGCTCTAGGCATGCAGCCTTCAGTAGTTGTAGCACACGGGCTCAGTAGTTGTAGCTCTCAGGCTCTAGAGCGCAGGCTCAGCAGTTGTGGCGCACGGGCTTAGTTGCTCCGCGGCATGTGGGATCTTCCCGGACCAGGACTCAAACCCGTGTCCCCTGTATTGGCAGGCAGATTCTTAACCACTGCGCCCAGGGAAGCCCCAAGACCCATTCTTTAAGATAATTATCAAATCCATAGACCTTTAGGTAGAGAATTTTCAAGAATTTCTGCTGGCCTGAAGATTTTAAATAAATTCAGTTTAATATAATAAAATAAAAGGTTAATATGTTTTTTTATTTTGAAAGCATAAGTGAGACTTTTTCTTTTCTTTTTTTTTTTTTGCGGTACGCGGGCCTCTCACTGTTGTGGCCTCTCCTCGTAGCGGAGTGCAGGCTCAGTGGCCATGGCTCACGGGCCCAGCCACTCCGCGGCATGTGGGATCTTCCCGGACCGGGGCACGAACCCGTGTCACCTGCATCTGCAGGCGGACTCTCAACCACTGTGCCACCAGGGAAGCCCAAGTGAGACTATTTTTAAAAAACATTTTAAAAAATCAACCAGCACAGGGCCTGGCACAGGCTATATGCTCAACAAACATCTGCAAGATTGGAATCTAAATGCTGTTTGACTCTCTTTTATACAGTCTTTTTTGAAAAACAAGACATTGTTAAGGTTCAGTACTCAGAGTATTCTTAGGATTTAGATCCGTGATACCTCTAATGTTTGGTGAGAGTGTAAATGGATAAAAAAATTTTGGAAGATACTTTCGCTTTATTGTCTACCAGTGAATATCGGCAATTCCATTCCTCTGTATGTACACCGTAGAGAAGTAAATGCTTGTAGACATGCACTAGGCGATGTGTAAAGTTCAAGCTGTGTTGCGTATGACGTGGAAACAGTATCAGTACTCATTCACTGGAGACTGAATGCATATAGTGTGATACAATCATACAGTAGAATTCTTTTTGTCAGTGGAAGTTGAATGAACCGTAGCCATACATTTTAAAACATGGATCTTTAGAAATAATGTTAAGTAAAAATTAGTCTGGAATCAGATGTTCTTTGGAAATATATCTAATAAAATTATAAATCTAATTACATTTATATAATCTTTCTATAGTATGTAAAATACACATTATACAGTTACGCCAGGGATCCTCAAGGTCACCCCCAGGTTCAGTGATTTACTGGGAGGGCTCACAGGATTTAGTACTTAATCATATGCACAGCTATGATATCTTACATTGAAAAGATTTGAAGCAAAGTCGTGAACAGGAAAGACGTGGGCTTAAGTTGGGGGAAGCCAGGCTTCCAGTGAGTCCTCTCCCAGTGGAGTCACACAGGACAAGCTTATTTCCCCCAGCAGTGAGCTACAACACGTGTGAATCATTATCTACCAGGAGGATCATTAGACACGCAGCACCAGGGGTTTTATTGGGAGCTGGTTGCATAGGCTGCCTCTGCCTGGCATATACCAAAAGCTTCCAAAAGGAAAGCAGGTGTTTAGGGTAAACCGTATTTTTTGTACATACAGTTTAGAAACAGTGAGCCACTCTTATCAGTTGTGGGTATGATGGGAACCCTCCCAAAATCCAAGTTCCGGATGCTAGTCAAGGGCCAGCCTGTAAGTAACCCTTTGAAAGGACAGCAAGCCTGCAACGTTAATTCATTTCTGCACAATGAAACATTATGTAACATGTTAATATAATTGCTATTTTAACATAATTAATGTCACTATAGTTTCTATCGTGTTTATGAATGAGTTTTATAATAAAATTGTTGGGAAATTAAGGGAATGATTAACAGTTCAGGAGAATGGTTACCTCTGGGGTGACAAATGTAGAACTTTAGTGATATGAGAAATACTGTTTCCTTGTTATTTTAAAATTTTTATTATACATATATTCTTTTTCATATTCTTTTCCATTATGGTTTATCACAGGATATTGAATATAGTTCCCTGTGCTGTACAGTAGGACCTTGTGTCTATCCATCCTGTGTATATCAGCAGTAGTTTGCATCTGCTCATCCCACACTGCCACTCACTCCCTCCCCCACTCTTCCTCTTCCCTGGCAACCACAGGTCTGTTCTCTGTGTCTTTGAGTCTGTTTCTGTTTCATAGATACGTTCATTTGTGTCATATTTTATCTTATTTTAGTAGTATTTTTGGCTGCATCACGTGGCTTGCAGGATCTTAGTTCCCCGATTAGGGATTGAACTCAGGCCCTTGGTAGTGAAATCACGGAGTCCTAACCACTGGACCACCAGGGAATTCCCTGTCGTATTTTAGATCATATGGTTGTCTTTTTGACTTACTTTGCTTAGTACGATAATCTCTAGGCCCATCCATGTTGCTGCAAATGCAAGCCTCAGTGTTTTAACTGTAAAATGGAGGTGATAACACCTGCCTAACTCTACTCCTTGTTGTGAGGACTAGAAATTACAGTATCCAGCTGGCACACAGTAGGTGCTCTTGGGTCATGCTGGTCTAGGAAGGGCACTGGAGTAGATGTTAGCTTGCTGAGGACCAGAAGAAGTCAGCAATAAACTGATGGATGAGCTCTTAAACACAGTAGGTGGCTCTATTGTAGAAAGGAAGCTTCCAGGTGAGAGCTTGAGTTGAAGAAGCCCATTTGAGACATTGGGTATTGAGGCCAATCTTCTAGGCATCAGGCAGGTTTAGGACAGTCACTTTACCAATCTAGACTACTTCTGCAATAATAATTGATACCCCAGTTGAGGACCTGCTGTGTGCTCACCTCTGCCTTAAGTGTTTTATACAGTCTGTTCTGCCAGCTGTGCAACACTGCATAGCAAATATTATCTTCATTTCAGAGCTAAGTAAACTGAGGCTAGAGGGTTACCTGCCCAAGCTCATACCATTAGTAAGTGGCAGAGACGGGCTATGAGCCCAATTAAAATTTTATATTATTACGTTCTCCAGAGTGATTTATTTTACCCTCTCGGTCAGTTGTCAGTCATTTTGAGAGCCTAGAACGTGCTGGCACTGGGGATTGAAGATCAGTTAAGACATAGGCCTGCCTCTTTGCTTCCAGCCTAGAGAAGGGAATGGATGAGGCCGTGTGTACCGTGTGTAGGTGCTGGTTGGGAGGCAGTGTAGCCTGGTTAGCAACACGGCTCTGCAGCGGACTGCCTGGATTCACAGCCGGGCTCTGTGATAGCTTTGCTGCGGAAACTGGGGTAAGTTAATTTTTCCATGGTCTTCAAAACAAAGAAAAAAGCTGTAAAATGAGGATAATATCGAAGGGAGGGTTAAGTGAGTTAATATTTCTGATTCAGCTAATAGACACTATACTATTGTACTTTTTCTTTAAGAGCAATAGACAGTGACGGTGGAAAGGGGCATCCTGAGCTCGAGGAGTGGCATGTAGAAAAAAAGTGAGGTGAAATAAGGCACATTTTAGGAACAGATAGCAAAGAGAGCGAATGCTCAGTATAGCAAAAAATTAAGCTCTTTTAAAAAGATGTTTTATGTAATATAATGCTGTAGTCGTGTCAAAAATATGAATTCTGTGATTGAATATTTCAAGCTACTTTAAATTGTATCCATAATGGAAATGGATGACGGTTATATTTGTACCACTAGATGGTGGAGTTTTCAAATTTCAGTAGGCAATTAGCCTACCCTATTTTTAAATCTTCCAGTATTTCAAATTATTAATTATTTTCCTGCAGTAGAAATTAATAATTTTGTGTCAGGTTCATTTACAAATGCTTAAGTTTGCTATTTTTCTAAATTACATATGAGAGGGGCTTAAGATAGCAAAAATTATTTCTCTGGCATAATACTGATTGCTAAGCATTTATTGGATGATTTTGGAGTCATACTTGTAAGTACACTTATTTCATGTAATACCTTTAAAAAAGCAGATGTTGTGTGGTTGATAATTGGTAAAAGTCATTTACTGTGTGCAGTGAATGGCGTGCACCTCACTCAGGTAGCTCTCCGTATGTCAGAATCATTCATAATCGCACATTGCTTCACCTGTAGGCGGATACTATTCCTGTAGCTATTATCAACCTGTTGATGGACTGCCAGAATCTCTGTTTCAGGGAGAGAAAGAGGAGTTGGGGTGAAGTAAAAGATTTTCTGCTGAGATTACCAATGTAAGCAGTAGAAGTTAACAGAGTTGGAACAAGAGAATTCTCTTGACAGGTATATTTTTAGGCTGTGGTCTACGTTATTTCTAATTTTCAGATGATGTTTTCAATTAATCTGATGGTTATTCACCTTGAGGTTTGCCAACAGCAGTGCAGAGTACCATGGTACTTATGAGGAAACCTGGGGCTTTGGAGCTGGACAAACAGATCTGGGTTGAGAGCTAGTAGCTGTGAGGCCTTGGGTGAACAATACTTTTTTAGCTTGTTTCTTCATATAAAGAGAGGATAATGATAATCGCCACGCAAGCTTGTTGAGAAAAGGAGATGATACGGAAAGCTTATATACCTATATAAACTGAACATACCTAACAAAATGTGGCCTTTCCTGATCAATGTGGGGTTTTAAGTTATTAGGCTATTTATAATATATGGATAGCCTTGAGGGGAGACTAATGCATGTATGACTGTATTTACATGTCATTGTAAACAGATGACCCAGGTTACTGTGCATTTAAAGTTTCTTTAGCTACATTTAACCACTTCTATCTGTCCTTACCCAACATCTTGTCTTCTGTAGTAGTTAGTCCTTAGGCCTGGTATATGCTTGCTACTCTGTTTTAATTTTGTAGTTTCAGGCTTCTAGAGGTCAACAAATTAGATTAGCAAATTTGTCAAAAAAATGAATCTAAAGTAGGAATGAGTTGTATGGGATCTGAAGAAGGTGTTTGCTATGAATAAAGTATGTGGATTGTAACAGATTCCTTTGAAGTGGGGAGGCTTGGAAGTCTTTTATAAAAACATTTTGTATTAAGATTAAAAAAATAAATTTAGTAAATGCATACATAAGCTTTCATCTTACAAGCAACTATCAATGGTGAAGTTGCTAAAGTAGTGTTGGTAACATTATTTAAGGTAAAATATATTGAAATTTCCAATCAGATCTTAAGGGTCTTTTTTTTTTTAATCCTGTTTTCACAAATCAGATAACTATACTGAATTAAAATCCTGTTAATGAATTTATGTATTTATTTACAGCTATGACTTCACGCCTATGGATTCCTCTGCAGTCTATGTGTTAAGTAGTATGGCTCGTCAGCGTCGTGCATCTTTGTCTTGTGGAGGACCTGGAGGTCAAGACTTTGAAAGATCTGGATTCAGTAAAAACTGTGGCTCCCCGGGATCCTCACAGCTCTCTTCCAATTCCTTGTATGCTAAAGCTGTCAAAACCCACAGCTCAGGGACTGTGAGTGCCACTTCTCCTAACAAGTGCAAAAGACCAATGAATGCCTTCATGCTTTTTGCCAAAAAATACAGAGTTGAATATACTCAGATGTATCCAGGGAAAGATAACAGGTAAAAATAGTGATAATTCTGACTATATAACAATTCAGTAACACTTCTGTGCAGTTCAGAGGAGCTGGGATAGTTAAGTTATTCAGTAGCTTTCATTATTGAATTCTGTTTTCCAGGTTGATTTTAAAGTAAAATGTTTAAGTGGAATTTTTAGGGTCATGTGTAACTGTTTTATAATACCTAGACAGATAATTAGGTTAGCTAAGAGGTAAGGATCTGCCTTCTAAAATAATATTAAATGTCACTTGCCTGTTAGATGACACAGTTCTAACAATTGACTGTTCCATCTTTACAGAAAAGACTAGCACCTTCTTGTGTCAGATCTCAAGGATGTACTTGTTTTACAACTGTGTCATGCTATGGGATGTGCAGGCATTGGCAGTTTGTAATGACTGCCAGATTTGTCAAAAGACTACGAGGGGTCCTCACTAGAGCCCAGGGATAAAAGTTAACAGTGCGAGTCCTTCCTACTGTTTGCTTGTGCCCATACCTCATCTCTTAGAATCCTCTACTGCTCGCTTGCTCTCAAACCAACCAAGTTCTCCACGAATTAAAATTATCTTCTCCATTCTTCCTAGTTCCCCTTAATCCTTGATATTCTGAGAAAAGTCAAATGATTATGCACATAAAATAATTCAACTTTGAATTCCGGTTTTAATGACTCATGATCTTTTTATATATATACATATATATATATGAGATATATTGACATATGACATATTAGTTTCAGGTGCACAACATAATGATTTACTATTTGTACGTATTAAGAAATGATCACAACTAGTCTAATTAATATCCATCACCATACATAGTTAGGAATTTTTTTTCTTGTGATAGGAACTTTTAAGATCTATGTTCTTAGCAATTTTCAAATATACCACACAGTATTATTCACTGTACTCACCCTGCTGTACATTACAGCTCCATCACTTAAAACTGGAAGTTTGTACCTGTTGACCATCTTCACCCATCTTGCCCACCCCAAATACTTCCATTTTAAAAAGAGAAGCTTCTTATACCAAATGCATCTGTGACTTGGAAATTGATACATATGTGAATACTTTTTAATCAATTTCACTAGTAAATGTGTCAACCATTATATAGTACCTTTAACTCGGAGACTATAAAAACTGGTTTTTATTTTACTAAAAGAAGATGCAGTGCAATGTGGAATTGCATCGACTTACTGGATTAAAAAATACATACATTTACTACATTTTAAATTTCTTTTCAAGTAGAGCTTCTGTGGCGACTGTTCTAAAGCTCAGATGCCTGTTTTCTAGCTTCCATGTCAGCCATTGTGAAATCTTTTGTACGTACTTCATGCAGTCATTCCAGACCACCTGTTTCGTATGAGTGTCATGAAATTAAGGGTTAATGAGGGTTAAGCTCTTCACAAAAGGGAAACAGTCTGTGTCTGCCTGTTCTGGATGAGACCATTTTAGTAGTTTTGGGAACAAATTAATAAACAGGGAACAGCTTCAAATTTCTATCATGATGGGTCTTACCAGTTTGACTTTTTCCCCTTTGAGTTTATCCAGTTTTCTTAAGTAGTAAGTGTAACTGTGGCCTAAGGTTTATTTGGTGGTGTCTTTGGAGGTAAGTGGTAAGTGTGCATAGTTAGCGCCACCACATTTTCACGGCGGTTGCATGAATGAAAAAAGGCTTATCGTGACTATTTGATGGGTTATGGGCACAAACAGAAAGTAAGAATACCTTTCAATACAAGGTGAATATGCTGCTGATACTAAACACTGTCTGCCTTAATAATCTTAAACATCTTTGGAAGACCGATGTACCCAATGGTAATTCAAACAAACCATTTCGTTGAAATATTTAACTTTTTTCTTCAAATCTAAGCTGTGTAAAATATCCAGTTTTTAGCCCTTTTAGATATTGGCCCTATTCTAGGAGGCTTTAATTGCCAAGATTACGATGAATGGACCATGACTTCAGATTTTACTGGAAATGAGTACAGTAGTCTTGACCTTTCTCCTTCTCTATGTTGGACGAGATTTTTGTCTTTCAACTTTCTACTTCTTCCTAAAGTAGCAGCACTTGACATGAGTTTTCTGAAAAATTCTTGCTTTCAACACTGTGTAAATGTTTCTTTTACAGAGCCATAAGTGTGATCCTTGGTGACAGGTGGAAGAAAATGAAGAATGAAGAGAGGAGAATGTATACATTAGAAGCAAAGGCTTTGGCTGAAGAACAAAAACGTTTAAATCCTGACTGTTGGAAAAGGAAAAGAACCAATTCAGTATGTTTCAACAAGTAGTTGCTTAAAGTGATCTTGACTTAACTCCAAAATTATACTAGCGTATTGGAGCGGTTGTTAGAAGCTTTAAATGGGCGTTGATGCTGTTTCTCAGCCTTCTTATCTTTCAGAACCTAAATAATGTTTGCACACCATCATATAAGGCAGGCTGCCTTTCGTCATTAGTGCCATTTACTCTTGTAGCTTGCAAAGTAGGAATGTTTGCTAGAGATGCTAAAGTAGAAGACTCTGAAATGAGTATTTCTGGTTGGGTTGAAAGATGGGGCTTATTAACTCATTACTATCACAGGAGAAGAATTTTCTGATTTGGGGTGGTATGTCTCAACAGCCTTTCTTTTCTTAATTGGTGATGGGCTGTGGAGGTGGGGACTTCTGACATTTGCACAGAATTTCTAGGTTAAAAATCTCAGCAAGGAGAAGAAATAGAAAGGCCCAGGAAGGCTAGTAAACAAGTTTGCACCATAATAATGCTGTATTGGATAGACCAGATTCTTAAAACTTTTCCATTACTAGACTAGCATCTTTTAAGTGTTTTCGATTAATTACAAGAAAACGTCACATGATTGATAGAACAGAATGAGCTCAATTTGAAATATCATTTAAAGACAAAGGGACAGCATCAGTACTTCGCAGCAGGAGGGCTGGCCAAGGATGTTCTAATTCATTCTCTGTATTTGTCTATTTCTGTATAGTAACATGTGGTTCTCATCTGTTTAAGAATTTCTTATAAAGAAGCAGTCAGCAGTCAGATTCCAGTATGAGGGTGACTGAACTAGATTTTTGAAGTTCTTTAGGATTCCATGTGGTAGGACTTGGCCTGGATCCCCTTTCCTGTCTGCTCATCCTAGTCGATCTCTCTTGTCTCAGCATTTACATAAATTTTCTGGATGCTTGGACCATCAGGTATTATCAGACTTTAAAAAAATCACCACCTTTGAGAAAGCGATCTTTTTTTAATAGTATGGTTGTTAACATTATATTATCCATCTTAGCTTTCACTTGTAGAACTGCTGTGTATTTATGTGTAAACATTCACTGAGTTATTAATTTTATCTCCACAGGGCTCACAACAACATTAAACCAGGATGCTTATGTTCTTAAGTCTGTATTTGCATAAACATTGACTGTTGATGGAAAGACTTAAGAAGATCAAGGTCTCACCATTTGTCCTGAATCCGTGTGACCGTAAGATACTGATAGCATTGAGTCTTGAAATGATTGATTTAATAATATGAGTGAGGATTTGCTTTCTCCATTAGAGCATTAAGTAAGCTAAAACTATCAACATTGTAAACCAAATTGCCTTATTTTCTTCCAAACTTCATATATGTCTATCAGGTAATATAGGCTTGAAAATTGATATCCTGTGGTGCTAAAGTACAGTAGAAAGAGAGGAGAAGTGTATACATGTTTTATTTTAAATTGTACAAAGGGGGAATTTAAAAATATGTAACTGCTGTTTATACATTGGCTCCTTACTGCTTATTAATCTGTATTGTATACGTAATGGAGTGAAGCAGAAGCCGGGAGTTGGCCTTTCCTTGAGCAACCACCATATGGCTCAGCATCTGTGCCAAACACGGGGGCTCCTAGTCTGGCCAGTGCCAAGAGGTTGCCGGAACAGGGGGCAGGTGGATGGTGTCAGTGTCACAGCCTGAGAGCCACCTGCCACGGCTCCCGGAGCATGCTGAGTGGACGCGCCAGGTGGCAGCACCCACCCCTTGCTCGATGGAGACAGCCCAGGCCAAGGTAAAGTTAGTGAATAGCATTGGGGTATAGTCACTGTAATGGTGCTGTTAACGGTTGACACCATTGTATTTTTAACTTTTGTGTCCTGTATCTCCTCAGCCACATATCTTAATATCGTATTTGTCATCGTATCTCTATGGTGGGGGCAGACTTTGCACTTATGCAGTGCAACACGTGCACTTTACTTTCCTCCAAACTGTCTACAGTGAGAGCAAACACAATGGCAATACAGCTGCTTATGCTCTGAGCTACAATCATGGCTTTTCATGTTACTTACCCAGTGGTGTTTCTGGTTAGGAATCACAGCTGTAAAATTGAATTTCAGTTCATTACACTTCTTCATGATGTTGCCCCTAAATTTTGCACACTATATTCTTGTATATTATTTCAAATAAAATGAAAAAATTGTTTATCTCTGACTTCCACTGATTGATCCTGACTGACCTTTACCAATGAGTCATCAGAATAACAGGTTCAGGAGATGGAAAATATTTTAGAAGTGGCTTGTGGGATTTTAAACATTAAATTTAAAATAAAATGTTAATGACAGGGCAAGGGCAATAGAAAACTAAGGACCTAGATTACCTACTATTTATAAGAAATCTCATAGAGTAAAAGTTATTTTTAACTTGGCATCTCTGTTACAAAGTTGAACAGCCCCGAAAGTCTGTTTTTAATAAAATGACACACAAGAGTGTAAAGACAGCCTTGCTCTATCTTTATTAAAGATACAGTTACACAACATTTAGCCCTACATCTTAGCTTTGGGATATGCCAGTGGTTCCCAAACTTTGTTGCATGTTGGAAACACTTCAGGATATATATATATTTTTAAATACTAATGCTTGGCTTCTACCCCCATACGTGTTAATAAGGGGTACAAATTGGGCATCAGGGTTTTTTAAAGCTTCTACCAGTGAGTCTAATATGCAGCCAAATATGGAAACCACTGGGCTACCTACTTATCCAGTGAGGAAGGATGCCAGTTGGGGAGAAGCCGTGTACTTACTAGAAGTTGGTCGAATCCCTTAAGCAGCAGCGGGGACTCTGTGATGGGAAAGAAGTTTTAGATAGCCTCACAGAAAAGCCTGAGAGGAGAGACAAGAGTTTGGTATCTTTCTGGAAAAAATCAGGTCCACAGAGTTGGAAGGTGGTGATGATGAATCAGTTTTGACATTTTATGCTACGTAAGGTAGAAGGGCTTCAGAGGTAAACAGGAAAGATCAACAGGAAATACAAAAAATTCAATTACATTCTTAAAATAGTAGATGGCAGCTGTCCTTTAGAGTATGTGTTAAATTGCCAACCTTGGATAGGTTAGCACAAAATGGACATTAAGAAATACTTCACATTATTACTGAAGAGCAGACATAGCTTTTTGAAGCAGTTGAACCATTATGGGATAAACTGGTGCAAATTCTTTGCCTTCTCTGCTTTTAACTGATTGAACATAAGCTTCCAGGGCACCCCTGAAAACCAAAAGAAAACAAGGATCAGAAGGTTATACAAATGAAATAAAAGAGCTCGGAGGATGCCAACACCTAAAAGCAGCCCATTTCTGGAACTGCTTTGCCCAGTCGACCAGCCCTCAAACACTTGTTGGTCGCGTTCCTGTGGTTAAGGTGCAGAGCTGTGCACGGTTTTCAGCCTGCGTTGCACTTAGTGGTCTCATCACCCAATCGGAGGCTCTCTGGCGCCTAAGATTCCCAGTTTCCCTTTCGTGGTCTTTCCTACTGAAGAGACTTCTGCGGAGCCAAGCGCAGCCTGTGTCGACGCGCTGAGCTCACGAGGGGGCGCCCTGCACTGTGCAGTGTGCACGGCACTGCCGGAGGCAGGGCCCTCGCTCAGCACACACTGACACTGGCAGGGCTTTGTATTCCTGTTACCACAAGTAGGATAAATTGTTCTTAGGCTCCAACTGTTGGCCTATTAGGCGACGAGAAGGCAGGCAGTCTGAATTTAGCCAAGAGTATGATAATGATGTTCTCATGAATTAGATCCGGGGCTCAGCAAACCAGCCCACAGGTCAAGTCCAGCCCTGTGCTTGTTCGTTTATGCATATTTTCATTATTGGTCTATTTAAGTTCCAAGTAGAACAATTTTTTGTCATAGCCATGAAGTTTCACACTCTTGAGAGTAGAGCATTTCCATAAAGATGTAAGTTAATACCATAACTCGGCTCACATAACTGTCTCAAGTCCCATCTAATGTGTAATTTTTCACTCTTATTTGCTCCCAAACACTGAAAATATGCATCCTCTGTCAGGCTTGGCCGTTATTTTCATTTCACTGCAGGGGATATACTTGCCAGGCGCGTGTCCAGCTCTGCTCACACCACAGCGCCCTGCAACCCCACTAGCCACTGTCATGGTTTCATACACAACTGAATCTCCAATCTCTCATTTCCAGCCCTGACCTCCCTCCCGATCTCTGTGTTCTGGACATCTTTATCTGATTCCTTCCAGGTCTCCCTGAAACTCACCTGTCAGAAACCTAGGGCTGTCCGAACCCATGGAACCTATAACAGTGAGAGTGAGCCCCAGTGTAAGCTATGGACGCTGGGTGACCATGATGTCCATGTGGGCTTCCCAGCTGTAACAAATGGGGCCACTGTGGAGGAGGGGGTGTTGATAATGGGGGCGGCTGTGCAGTGGGGGCAGGGGACATAGGGAAAAATCTGTGCCTTCTCAAATCTGCTGTGAACCTAAACCTGGTCTAAAAAATATCAAAGGAAGAGGAAAAAACAAACCTAGGATAAAAAAACCCAGGCGAAGGGTAGCGTTCTTCCCCTTCCCCTATTTCAGCAAAGGACACCATCATCTCCCCAAGGTCTGTATCTAAAATTCTTTTAGTCCTACACCTGACCACCACTTTTAACTTACCCCACGTTACCACATCCGGTCCCTCCTCTCCCCTTCAGCTTCAGTCTCAACCCTGCCTTCTAGTGCCCTAATTGCTGCTGTAGCCTCGTAGGTGGTGGTCACCCTGGTGCCATCAGCCCTGCACTAGAGCACCTGCCACACTACAGCCAGAGACGGCCACCTGAGGTCCGTGACCTGCCATGCCCTCTCGCCATCGGGGCAGTGTCTCCACTCACAACCCCACCGAACACCAGCTTCATCAACAACCTCCCCCAACGCTGTGCGACTGCTGGGTTCCAAACCGTTTGCTGTGCCCTAAAAAGACCCTCAAATCATTAGTTTCCGTTGTTCGCGTTACCGACACAGGCAGAACAGCTCCATCCAGCTCACTGGTGACTCTCAGCCCAACCCTGAGAGACCTGGATGCTCGTGCAAATGCCACTCTGAAAGAAAGATGTCTCTGCCTAACAAGGTCGGGCTCCAAAAAGGGCCTGTTTCCCTCGACCACACTGGCTTGTCTCATTATTAGCAAGACACAGCTTCTTCATTAACCGTCCTTATCTTTGGAACGCCCCTCCCCGCTTTCTTCCTCGTAGAGCTTTTACACAGGACCAGCCCAAATGCCTTGTTTTTGATAAAGCCTTTCCTAACTCGAGGCAGCACAAAGCTGAATCCACCGTGGAGTCACATCAAGTGGAAAGGTCTGGGACTTCTGCACCAAGAGCGTGGCTTAGCCAGACCCCAGCATCTGGGGACGGATCCCTGAAGGCTGGCTTCAAGTGAAGTAATAGTTTACTACTCATGCTAAAGTAATCAAACTAGAAACCAGCTCTGCGGGGGCCTGGCAGGCTCTTAGTTAAGAAGCACCACTGGGACATCAGGCTCTGCGCCCCCCGCCCCCCCGGCCCCGCACCGAACTAGCTGTGTGATCTGGGCTACATTTTGAGCCTATTTGCTCATCTGCAAAGTGGGAAGAATACCTACATGATTTAGTTTTGAGAGTTAAAGGATCGTACTGTGAAGAACCTGGCTCTCTTCCAAGTACATCTATGAACCTATGAAGCACTCAAATACCGTTTTCCCCACCGCGCTTCTGATGGCCTCAGATTCTCCATGTAAGGAGCAAGTTGTTTACGCTTCTACCACGCATGACCACATTGCCGTGAAAGGATCTGTGTGTGGGTTAGTTTCCCTCTTAATATGTAACAACTCTGAGGCTTGGGGCTGTTTTCTGCATTTATGTAGCCCCAGGACCTAAGTGCTTGCCAAATGCAGGGTGAACGAATTAAAAAAGTGAATTAGATACAGGAAGACAGAGAACTGTAATGAAAAAGACAAAAGCAATGAAGAAAGGAAATAAAAGAGAAGCATGAGTGCAGGGATCCTCAAAAGTACAGGCAAGCAAAATGGAATTTAATGCCCTTAAAGAACAATGTCCTGTGAGATGCCTTATTCATGTCAGGGCTGAGCCTTAGATGAAACTGTTTCTCTGTGAAAAAACTTGTTTCTTTTAGTAATGCTATTTAAGTTGCTATGGCATCCTGGGCAAACGCCCCACTCCCAACATGTAGTCCCTCCAGATTCACACAAGGTAGAGAAACCCCCAAGGGCTCCAACTGTCTTCGAGACAATGGTGTATATGTATCAGTCTAAGAAATTAATGCACTGAAATTCACAGAAACTGTAATTCTGCAATGAATGGGTTAGAGTCATTTTTATCTAATCAATGGACAAAAATCCACTTAGTTTCATCTGCTTTCAGAAGGATAAGATATTACATAAAACTAGACAATATGTGGAAGAAAGTTCAGAAATGAGTTCGGTTAGTGTTTTTGGTTTTCATCAAAAACACCATCAGAACTACGGAGAGAAAAAAGATTAAAGCTGCCCTCCCACGTAAAATCAGAGCAAGATTTTCAAGCAATTATTACTTCATTTGCTTGAGCAAAACATCAGCTTTCTTGGAAGTCGGGCCAAGCATTATGTAAGAGTCTCAACTCTGGTTTGTATCCAAAATAGGAAGATTATTAAAGTTACCCTTATTGAAAAAAGAAATTAGTATAGGAATTGTGCAAACAATTAGCAGAGGGGAGGGTTTGTGGTAACATGGCAACACTGCCCAATGTGATATAAACTAACCAAGTGGAGGATTTTACGGAACACACAAAATTGATTTTTGTCAGGCAGGACCTATCAGTGTGCTTAGTACAGAGATACCTAAATGACTTAAAAAACTACCATGTGCCTTCGCAGGCCTTCCCCTGACTCCATCCTCCCCTGGGTCTCACCTCAGGCACCCAGTTCCCAGAACTGGAAGGGATCTCACACCATAGGAACACCTGAAAGATGTTCCTATGTGGAGACCAAACCCCCACCTCCAACAACAGGGATCCTGGGGTTCTGCAGAAGTGGAGCAGCTGAGGGAATGGTTCCCAGCCCGTGGGCCCTGGATGCCCGGAGGAGGGCAAGGGGTCCAAGGATGCACGGGGCACTGAGAACTGTGTGACGATTGTACAGGTGAAAAGTACCAATAAGCAAATAAAGTCTGTATACAGTTGTGACACCATAAAGGTGTTCCCCTACTGAGACTCAGGAAAAACAAAGGAGAAGAGGCCACAGTCAGAAGAGTTGCTGTCCTACTGCCAATATCAAGAGTCGGTATGTATGCTGCCAATCCTACTTCTTGTGCAGAACTTGAGAAATCTTTCCATCACAACCTCAGTCTTCATCTTTGCCGAGAACGTAGTCAATACCTGCAGACCCCCAGGAGTTCCCCAGGCTGCCGCCCCGCCCCCAAGGGCGCACATGCCTGCCCGGCAGGGGCCGGGAGGTACCATCTTCCCCACTTCCCCCACTCGGCCCCAGGAGTCACTGATGACTCCACTTTTAAAATTAACTTGACTAAGATCCATTCAAGCTCTAGAGAAATGTCTGGTGTCAAAAGGAAGCAGAAAGGAAGGCAGAAGACAGGTCATTACTTGCCGTTTGTTCCGCAGCAGTAGCTGCTATACCCTCGATCTGCCCTACTTCTGATGACTTAACACACTGCGCCGGGAGGAGATGAGTCTACAACAAGGTTTGCCCCCAAAGCTAAAACAAATTTACTGACATTTAAAGGGCAATACTCACCCTAGGTTTATCTATAGGGGCAAGAAATTCATCCAGTGGTGCTTCAGTATGCAGGGATGAAATCAGTTTTGCAATGACAGGTAAGAAAGGATGTTCTCTAGGACAGAGCTTCCTGCTTTGTTAGCAGCCTGGGCCGGAGCAGGAGCACAGGGTTTGGAGCCCCCGAGGAGGGCTTCATTCCCTGCTCAGGACCGAAGGCTCTGGTATCAGCCATGCGTGGCGTGATGCGCAGGCCTGATTCAAAAAGCTTGACAGCATTTCTGAGCATGGTTTTCAGTTGCTAAATATAGGCTCAGCAACAGCACTGCCGATGAAATCACTCGGGAGACATTTTTAAAAAGAAGCAAAAGGAAGCAGATTTGTGATGTGCCCACAGCAGGACAACTGTTGTAGATGAGCTCAGTCCAACTTGGTAGAGGACAAAGGTGCGCCCTGTTCCATCAACTGAGCCCTGCGCACTCCTGTACTAGCCAGTGGGCTGCAGCTGGCGAGTCAACGGGACTCGGGGAGGGCACCGCAAAGCCCCACACCAGCCCCGGCGGAGTCCCCCGTCCACACCTGGGGCCTCTTCTGAGGGCCGTTTAACCAGACGCCGCACTGACGGTGACAGCTTCACCGCGCGTCCCACCCCACTCCTCGCTCAGATACTCAGAGCTGAGAGGACAAGCGGCCAGCACGGAAGAAGAGCAGGGGCGCGGGCCACCCTCCTCTTTATTCACTGGCAGGGCCGGGCGCTCCCCCTGGGCGCCAGTCGCCACACTTGAGGACTCGGCGCCGCTCCCGGATCTGGCGGGCTGAGGCTTCCTCCACAACCCCCACAGCTTCCTTCCTCGGCGGCAGGGGGAGTGGAGTGGGGTGGGCTCGCACTTGGCGACTGTGCTGTGAAGCCCCAGCTGTGCTGCGGGGAGCCGCGGGCCACTTTAAGAAATCCCAATGCTGGCTCCCAGGGAGATTCCGAGGCAGTCAGGGTGTGGCCTTGACACGTGGATTTTTCAAAGCTCTGTAAGTGACTCTTGGGTGCAAACACAGCCGAGAACCACTTCAGCACACGAGCCCCAGGCTGGCTCTGGAGAACCCAACTCATCCCCTGCTCTTAGACTCAAGCAAAGGCTGGTTTGGTGCCCTGGTCCCCAGGCTAAGAGCATTAGGGTCCCTTGGAAGAGTCGAGAATGGCTTGCAAAGTGATTTAAGAGGTACAACTGCCTGGCTTTGGAGAATGAGGGTGACAGAGGAGTTGAATGATGGCTTAAAGGTTTTCTAGCTTGGCTGGATATAGGTGACAGTGACACCCCAACCAAGACAGGGAGTCTACATCGACAGAGGAATGGATAAATAAGATGTGGTACATATATACAATGGAATATTACTCAGCCATTATAAAGAATGAAATAATGCAATTTACAACAACATGGATGGACCCAGAGATTGTCATACTGAGTGAAGTAAATCAGACAGAGAAAGAGAAATATCGTATGACATCCCTTATATGCGGAATCTAAAAAAAAATGATACAAATGAACTTATTTACAAAACAGAAGCAGACTCACAGACTTAGAGAATGAACTTATGGTTACGGGGCTGGCAGGGGAAGGATGGGGGGATATTTAGGGAGTTTGGGATCGACATGTACACACTGCTATATTCAAAACAGATAACCAACAAGGACCTACTATATAGCACAGGGAACTCTGCTCAATGTTATGTGGCAGCCTGGATGGGAGGGGAGTTTTGGGGGAGAATGGATACATGTCTATGTATGGCTGAGTCCCTTTACTGTGCACCTGAAACTATCACAACATTGTTAATTGGCTATACTCCAATATAAAATAAAAAGTTTACAAAAAAAAAAAAAAAGTGAGTCTAAGAGAATGAGCAGGTTTGAAAGGAAAGATGATTTACTTTCAGCATTTTGGGGTTGAGATTTCTGTGGGGCTTTGAGTGATGACATGTGACAGCAAGTTCGCTGGCCTGAGGCCCTGGGCAACCAAGATGAACCACAGACCCGGAGCCACAGGACAGAAGAGGTCACTAGAGTCATGGGTCTGGGTGAGCTCACCTGGGAACCAAAGTACAGATCGAACGTGAAGGGAAAAGAGCCAGGAACACACTGTGGGAAATGATGGCCTTTAAGGAGTGGACAGAAGAAGACAGTTCAGCAAACGAGACTGAGGGAAAATATGGCCACAGAGATGAGAAGAGAAACAGATGACGGAGGTGCCATGGAAGATCCAAGAAGGCAGGGCCTGTCTTGGTTTGCTTTGTGTCCTCAGGGCCTGGCACATGGTGAGTATCAATAAAGATAAGTGGAATCGGTCAGCTGATGAGCAGTTTCAAGAAGGAAGTGGTGGTCACTTCTAGCTAAAGCTGCAGAGTGATAAAGTGAGAACAGAAACATCTGCATTTGGTGGCTAAGAGGTCTCTGGAGATTCTGGTGAGGGAAATTTCAAAGGAGAGTGCTGATGGAAGAGAGATGCTTAGTAAGCCGTACGGGACAGTGCAAGCATCCCACCCTGGGCATGGCGGGGGTGTACGGGGGGTGGTGGGTGTGTCTGCATGTGTGCGCACACGTGCATAAACACACCTGAGAGGCACTAGGCTGCTGGGTGTCCTTGTTTTCTACTAATAACAGTATCACGTTTACTCCCATCTGCGTTCCACGACTTCAGTAACTGCCCCACGTGGAAATGAAGCAGAAAATGGAGCCAAGGCAAGGAGTCGCTTCATAGTTGAGGTTGGTTTTCAAAACAGAAGCGCATGGTTCTTAGGGTTGCATCAGGCATGGGACAGCACAAGAGGGGATGTGGAGGACACGGAAAGCAAAACCTGACATGCCCCCCAGCAATGCGCCCCGGCAGCACTCCAGCAGGTGAGGCGCCTGCCCCGGGGGAGCACAACGTGCACACGCCCGCCGGGGCCCTCTCCTTCCTCCTCCCCTACATCCCCCACGCCCTGGGCGGTGCCCCTGCAGCGCACAGCTCTACCTGATGAGGAGGAGCCTGTCCTTTTCAGAGGGATGGTCATCCAGCCACTGGGAGAAGCGTGCGTGGGACCACTCGGCCCTCTGCAGGGTGGAAACACAATCAGAGGAGAGAGGGTGAATCCCATCCTGCGACAGCACGTGCGGGTTCAGAGAGGATCGCAGGGATTCCCGGGGTCAAATGACGCCAGACACCTGCCCGAAGGCAGGCGGCACAGCCCCTGGGACACCTTCCTGACTCCCAAAGAGCCTTTTGGGTTTGCCAATTGAAGGTAGGTCAGAAAAGTAAATGGAGCCTCCGTCAAAAAAGCTTTATGGGGCTTCCCTGGTGGCGCAGTGGTTGGGAGCCCGCCTGCCGATGCAGGGAACGCGGGTTCGTGCCCCGGTCCGGGAAGATCCCACATGCCGCGGAGCAGCTGGGCCCGTGAGCCATGGCCGCTGAGCCTGCGCGTCCGGAGCCTGTGCTCCGCAACGGGAGAGGCCACAGCAGTGAGAGGCCCGCGTACGGCAAAAAAAAAAAAAAAGCTTTACGAACATAAATTACTTGTGTCACTATTATTTAAAGGGCTAATTCTAGATGCAGCAGGCAATTTTTACACTGCTGAGAAAGTAGGGGCTGGGCAGTGGGACTCTTTCTTCCTTCCTTAGGCATTTGCTGCCAGGACAGGAATCCGTGATTACGTAAGGCAGGAGAAGGTCGGGCACCTTCAGTTGGGGGGAGGGGGGCGGCAGCGGCACATTCTTCACTTCCTTACCTGGAAGGGGGATCTCAGCTCAGGGGGTGCTCTTGTGAACAAAAACTGGATAATGATGCTGAATGGAATAATGTCCCCCAGTGCAGGGCTACTGGCCACGTGTTCACTTGTCTGGAAGAGCAATGGTCTAAAAGAGGGAAACGCAGAAGTTATGTAATGCTATTCGATACAGAAAGAGGTGACTTGGTAGAAGAATCACAATAGCATACTAGCAGAATATAACCGCACAGTAGCGTAATAGCGTAATACGCAGTAGAAGAATGAATAACAGCAGTCTTCCTACACTGGCTAATTCCTAACCATTTCTTAACCCCGTTTAGCCGGGAGACACACACACCCACCCCACACTCTGGCAGGTGGACCTGCCCTTCAGCTCCTTCCTTGACCCCCAGCTCACTGCCTTTGCGTCTGACTTTACTTCAAGGTGACTCAGCAAAATCCCCTCTTAGAGCTCATCTGATGAACAGGCTAAAATCAAAGCACTTAGCTGAAGCTGTCAAGTAGTTGTAACTAATAGGTTTGGTCAAAATTTTCAGTTTTTATTTTATATAAAATCCTTCCTTGGGCTATAATCTAATGTGGATAAATTCAAAATTTCAATAAATTCAAAATTCAGTTTTCTATACAACTTTTCAAAGGGCAATTACGTCCTTGTATATACAAAATTATTACCTCACACTGACCATCCCTCCCTCCTGACACACTGTGTGTCTGGGCGTCACCATCCACGAAGGGCCTCCCTCATTTTACTGTACTTCACAGATTTGGTGTTTTTTACCAAACTGAAGGTTTATGGCAACACTGTATTGTTAGATGATGGTTAGCATTTTTAGCAATAAAGTATTTTTAATTAAGATACGTACAATTTTTTAGACATAATGCTACGACATACTTAATAAACTATAGTATAAACGTAACTTTTATATGCACTGGGAAACAAAACAATTTGTGTGGCTGGCTTTACTGTGACAGTTGCTTTATGGCAGTGGTCTGGAACCGAACCCGTAATATGTCCGGGGTACCCCTGCATTTTACAGGAGCCTGCAGGAAAATCTATCCCGTTACCCAACCACCTACCCCCTTGTCAAAGGCTAGCAAAAATAATTTGAAACTTTTACTGACTCTTCCTTGGCTTTGGGCTCTGATGGATAAGAGTTAATTAGAGGCCAAGCTGTAGAGGCTGAATCTCAAGAGGAAAGATGGCAGCAACATCTCCTGACTCAGCAGCGATTCTGAAGTATGTAAAATAGCTCTGTACCTGGGCTCTTTCTTCACCCCATGTAATTTACTCCAATCTACAGCTGAAGGCCTGGACGAACCAGAGACACAAGCTTCTTCACCACACTGATGATACACTCAAGAGTCAGCAGTGCTCTCAAAAGATAGGTGGTTCTGGTTGGATCCAGAATATATTGGGGAAAATGTCTTTATAGTAGCTATTCTATAAAATTTATCCCTGGTAGGGATTTTTCTAATTTCAACTGTTTTGTAAAACAACATTATTCTATAATTTATTGTCTTTAACTACTGTGGAAACTTTTTAGTTCATCTGTGTTGCCTGTCTCCAGACTTCCACAAAGCTCTGAACCAGGTCCTCCGTGGGAGCAGGGCTAGGGTCTTCCCACAGCTGTGGGTGGTACACTTGCCTTGAACACTTCCAAGGGCAGTCATCTCACAGAGCTCCACGCTGCAGAGCCTTAGGCAATGAGTCCAGCACCTACTCGGGTATGAAAACGTTGCTGAGGGAATTCTGGTTTTCCTGGAGGCATCCCTGTCTAAGTCCTTCTCTGTGTGTCGAAGACCCTGTCTCCATCTAGGCAAAGCTCCTAGTTTTAACAGCAGCAGCAACGGCTACCACACAGAACACTTATTTAAAGCTTTAGAAACGTGAACTCATTTATTCCTCCAAACGACCCTATGAGGTAGGCACGGTTACATCCCCATTTTACAGACAGGTAAACTGAGAGGAAGAGAAATCAAGTAAAAGCTAGGAAAGGGCAGAACACAGACTCAAACCTGTGCAGCCTGGCTCTTCATTTTGTCAGGCAGCCTCTTTTAGGATATCAGCTGTAGCAACTACTCATCACGTTTTTAGAACAGATAGACTTATTCTCAGAGAGAAAAAAAGACCCCTGGAGAAAGTACAACTTCAAACTGTTAACAACTCCTATATGGTAACCTGAGCAAAGTAATGTTTCCAGGACACCGTTTGAAGGCCATGCAGTTATTATCTCTTTAGCTATCCCCAAATTCTCTCCATGGGTCAAGGACCTCCAGTCACCCACATAATTGAACCATATCATCACAGTCTCTCTTGGAATTATTTTCACCCAGCATGACCTGAAGTTCTTCGGGGGGTGGGGGGCGGCGATGAGCACTACGGTCTCAGAGGCCTCTGGAAGCTGACTCTGGGTGGGAGGGGAGGAAACTGTGCCCCAGCTCCACTTCCCGTAGCCTGGAGAACCCTTGTCCCAGCAGAGGAAGCTGAAACATCTCACAGCCCAAGGTCACCGGGTGCTGAGCAGCTGACATTCCCAGACTCAAAGCCAGCCTGGGGCCAAGCGCGTGTTTGAGCTGTAACAGGGCAAAGAGCCAGGGGGGAGGCGGCTCCTCCACTGGGTCACGGGCTCATCCTGCTGGCGCTCCTGAGAGGCCACCCTGAGGATGTGGGCAGACAGGGGAGCTTGTGCCTTCACTTCTCTCCCGGCTGCCCCTGGTCTGGTGAGAGTCCTCCCCTGCCCCAGTAAAGCCCAATCTTTGCCTACAGCATGTGACATGGTAGGATTCATCCTGAACCCTAGCTCATGACATGAGGAGACCCGGGGGGCAGAGGCCAGTCCTGTATGACAGTCCTCCACTTACTGAAGGGCAGCCATATGGAATCCTTTCTGCCTCTATGACAAAAAGATGACCAAGAATTTTGGTCCCCACTCTCTCTCAGTGCTCCCTATATGAGGTCCCACGTACAAATGCTTTAGAATTAAGTACTAAGAAACAATGAACTTTTTCCTAAGAATTGATATACTTCCTTCCTCCCGAAAGTGAGAATTACATAGGTGATTCTGTTCCTCTTTTATCTTTGGCTTCAGGAAGTTTAAAGTCAAATTTGAAACTTATCTACCACAATTAAATTAGTTTTATGGTTTGAATATTTGTGTTTTTCTTTGTTTTCCTTCTATATTCTTGATGCAAACTGCAAACAATCCAAGGGCAGGAAGGGAAGAAGGATGAGAAAGGGAGAGGGAGGGAGACGGTGAGGGAGGAACGATCGGTAACGTGCCACGGCCGGCAGCCCAGCCGAGCCACACACGAGGCTGCTGACTGCAACACCTGCACAGGGCAGGCCTGATAGAAACCAGCTCACTTTGAAACAGCATCTTCTGGTCAATCACTTGTCCCTTTGGAGCTCTGAGTCACAGCTGTAATTTTTCTGCCAAGACCAAATCTTCCACTCTAGCCACTAACAGGACTGCCAAAAAAGCCACGGAAAGCACAACTGGATTTGATTTCGTATTATGCATCACTGACATAATTACCTGTAAACACTGAATGCAGACATTTTGTTTCCGGTGCTTATTTTAAGAAGCTGAAAGAACACAGAATGAGAACCTCCCTTCTCCCTGATTCCAGGTGGAATCTGAAATACCGGCAAGTTCAAAAAATACATCACCATCTGAGGTGATAAAAGGAACAAAAGGAAATTCATTAAGGTGTTATAAAACACAGATACCCCAAATGCCACAAAATCACTCTTAGAGAAAAATACTCTAAGTAGCAGTGTTTTTCAAGGTTAAACTTTACAGGCAGCTGGTATTTCTTTTTTAATTTATTTAATTAATTTATTTACTTTTGGCTGCGTTGGGTCTTTGTTGCTATGCCCGGGTTTTCTCTAGTTGCGGCGAGCAGGGGCTACTCTTCATTGCAGTTTGCAGGCTTCTCATCGCGGGGGCTTCTCTTGTTGCAGAGCACGGGCTCTAGGCGCGCAGGCTTCAGTAGCTGTGGCTCGCGGGCTCTAAGCGCAGCCTCAGTAGCTGTGGCGCATGGGCTTAGTTGCTCCGTGGCATGTGGGATCTTCCCGGACCAGGGCTCGAACCCGTGTCCCCTGCATTAGCAGGCGGATTCTTAACCACCGCGCCACCAGGGAAGTCCCCAGCTGGTAGTCTTAATTAATCAAGTATTAGATCCCATTAGAAAAAAACTGTACTTCTAGTAGATCTCCACATTTAAGTGATCCAGAGCTGTGTAGCTGTCAGTCTTCTGTTAAGGCCAATTACGGAGTGGAGCAAGACTCGAGTCCTGCTGTCCTGCGTCCACAGCCAGCATCCGGGGTTCCTGGGCTGCCTGCTGCCACCCGCACCGCAAAGCCCCTTTTGGTGAGGGCAGCCCAGACCACTGAGAATGTGCACTGAGACGCGGAATCTGCAGAGAAATGAGTGGGGCAGGAGGGGAGGACACGGGACTCCTCCCTGCACTGGACATAGTGAGGGCTTCGGAGAGATGGGAAGAGGCCCAGATATGGTGGCAGGAGGGACTGTGTGTGTCCCAGGAGAGAACGGAGCAGGAGGCTGATGACTGGGGGGTGAGTCAGGGCTCAGAGCAGAGAGGTGAGAGGCCCCCCAGGTTCCTGTCTTGGAGTCTAAGGCTGTCAGTCCCAGGGGACCAGGACAGAAAGGAGGCAGCGGTTTCAAGCAGGCGTTCTCTGAGAATGAAAGCCCACATTTGGTTCAAGCTTCCTGCAGCATCTCCCGGAAGGCTGTCTGCAGCAGAAGATGGGAGATGTGGCATTTCAGAGCAGGAGGTCACCGCCAAAGTGGGGAGTTTAGATTCTCTTTAACACTCTCTGACTTCTCCTGGATGAATCATATAAGTGTGCACATATTGCTCTAGGACCCTCTGGAGTGCAAACAAGCACAGACTTCTGGGATAAGACGCGGGGCTCGGTGGTTGCGAGCACAGGCAGTCCTGGGTCTGAAATGCAGCCCTGCGGCTCACACACAGTTCTCACATGTGCAGCCCCCAAAGCTTACACCCCTCAGCCTTGACTGCTGCCTGGGAGTTGTCCCTAACTCTCATCTATTGTGGTGAGGGTGGAAGGAGAAAGTACCAGGACAACGCTCACTCAGCACAGGCTTAGCATATAATAATCAAACAATGACTGTTAGAATAAAAACGACAACAAATGAACTATCCAGTCCTCCACATTTACCCGGCTGCTCCTAGCACTGCTGAAGGATTGGCAGGCAGCAAAGCGAAGCAAACCCCAGACGTGGCTGCCTTCTGTCTTCAACGCTGACGTCAGAAACTTGGAATTAAGAATCCAGAAACCTTGGGGAAATCGTGATTGCAGAGGATGGACTGAGTGGAAAGAAGGAACAGAACACATCTGGGGCTGGAAGTGCTCGTCACGGAGGCTGCAGAGACGGCCACCGTCAGGTCTGCAGACCCGCAGGCAGGGACCTGCGCGGAACCTCAAGTGGCAGATGATCACGGAAGTAACTGCAGACACGGGAACCTTCACCACGCCTCCAACTGAAAACTGTTGACGTGAACACTACACTCTAGAGTTACTAATGCTCTTCCTTCTCCGGGCCCCTCATGCTAAGAGATCCATCAGAACACCCCTTATCTCCTGGCAGCTCTCAAGGCTCTTCCACTAAACCCAAGGAAGCTTCCAGCAGAGCAGGCTGTTCCCTGGGAGCAGGCCTGCCTGAAGGCAGGGTCTGTGTCCCGGGCGGTGAGAGGCCTGTGGCTCTTTCTGTCCTTTGTCTCACAACGATCTGCACTGACAGGCCCCTGGCCAGGTGGAGCAAAGGTAACCTCCCTCACGGACACCTCTTGGGGGACACCGTCATGCTGCGGAGGGGTGGACAGGGACAGCGCCTCGTGTGTCTTGTGTACAAACCACCCAGGGGCAAGTCCCTAATGTCGGCAGCTTTCTGAGGCAGCATTCGCTCCGGGGGAAAAGATTCCCGCTGCCTGGGAAATTCTCATGTAGACAGTAAAAGGTAAATGCCTGGAAGAGGCTTGCCAGCCTAATTAAAGAGTCCACTGACATTACGTCCAAGAGAAGTGCCCTGTGGCAGATGGCTGCCTGATGAGGGGAGGGTACGCCTGCCAAAGCCAGGGTGTCTGGGGAGGGCGGAGGGGAGGCTGCACCGGGGTCTGGGCTGGAGACGCCCTGCCTGGCACCGTCACCCTCCCTTGCACTGGGCCTGCTGCCCCCTCCTGCAGCCCCTGCCTCTAAATCTGCTGGGCTTTTGGTAGTTTGGCTGCCTGTTTTTCTCGCCCCCCGACCCTTACTGTATAACGTTTTAGTATATTTTATATTATTTTTAGGCTCCCTTGTTATTTTTAAATGGATGAAACACTGCAAGAGGGATTGTTAAATATATCTGTTGACTTTTCTAACTACAAATATAAAACAACCAAAGCAAAAAGTTTGAATAATATAGGAAACCTCTAAAGGAAAAATCACTAGTAACAATGCTACTCTCCCAAGGTAACATTTTGATGTTTAGCCTTGATTTTTCCTCTCCAAACACACATGCTATTATTTTAAAAATAGTAGGGATCTATACCATATATACTGTTCAGTAGCCTTTTTCATTTCGTGATGCATTAGGAAGTATTTTTCATATTCTTAGATATTAACTAACAACATAACTTGTTAACGGCTGCATATATTTGATCCTATGAATGTGGCATGTTTTATTTAGCCAATCTCCTACTGACTGCCACTGCGCTGGTGCTGATGTGACTCGGAACCTTTAGGGAGGAGACCCATGAACAAGAGCCCAGGTCAATTACGTACACGACCACTGGACGCCGCCTTTTCCTTGTCACAGCACACAGCACAGACAGCAGGGTTTACGAGAAAGGGCCCTGCCCCAGCAACTGCTCAGGACTAATTTTAGAGAAGAGACAGATGTCTTCACAAGTTTTTGCAGGTAGCAAATAAAGTGCCTAGAACTGGGTTACTAGAATAAAGACGACTCTGTATTGACTCACTCCCCTCTAGGAAGGGACTCTGTAGGACCTCCACATGGGGAAGCTGCCCTAAGTCAATCATGACAACTGCAGAGAAGCTGGCGGAGCCGGGGCCTTTCCTGGACATGTATACAGGCAGAGGCAGGGGCACTGACATCCCTTTTCTCCAAAGATGGGACCTGAAACCTTCTTTTCAGACTAGGGCTAGATTTGAACCCCAGAATATACTACGCTTTCATTTTATTTCCTGATCCACTTAATCTTAAAATCTTTATCATATGGTGTCCAAGACCTCTCAAACAACTGAGAAAGCTCTAGAATCAATCTGAGAGATTTCTGTACATTCAATATATCTTTAGGAATATACTGATAGATATAAATCTCTGTTAGAATTTTTCACTGAATTCAAGATATGGAGAAGTCTTCATAGGCAAAGTACAATTACTCTTATTACGTATGTGCCAAGGCCTTAGGAGCTGAGGGGTGTGCTGGAGGAAGCTCAGGGCTACCAGAATCCCAGGAGAAAAGGGCATAAATCTTTATAGATGGAGAAAGGGACAAAACTCAGCTCCTATCACTAGAGCAGCTGAAGTTCAACAATAGAGGGCCCTGTGAAAAAGGTGAGAAACCATGGGATGCAAAACATTAGTGGGTCATGAAACCAATTAAATGGGTTAAAATAACCAACCAAATGAAAAATGTCACAGAATATCACATGAAGTGAGAGTAACTACTGTTTCATGGCACACGTGTGTGTGCGTGTGTGTGTGCCTGGGTTTGAGTGTACTTGCACGCAAGTATATGCCAGATGGTAACATAAAATCTCTCTTAATGTGAGTCAGGGTCAAACTTTGGAAACACATCTAGATTGACCATTGCCCCATGAGACAAGCTATAAAAAACATAGGATTTTGGGCCTCCCTGGTGGCGCAGTGGTTGAGAGTCCGCCTGCCAATGCAGAGGACACGGGTTCGTGCCCCGGTCCGGGAAGATCCCACATGCCGCGAAGCAGCTGGGCCTGTGAGCCATGGCCGCTGAGCCTGCGCGTCCGGAGCCTGTGCTCCGCAAGGGAGAGGCCACAACAGTGAGAGGCCCGCGTAACGCGAAAAAAAAACAAAAAAAAAACGCCATAGGATTTAAAAAAATTATACACTAACCAATCATTAATTTTTTATTCCATAAATAGACACTAGAAGGTGTCACTACTATTCAAACTATAAACGCTCCTTTAAAGAGTCCTTCTTTCATGTGAAAACTGGGAGGGTTGACAGAAAATCTTAAATGAATTAAAACAGAACTGTTCTTATGTGAAACCTTAGAATGTGTATCGCCATACTGTGACACAACTTTAAAAGCACTTGGATAAAGGCCGTCTTGCCTCAGCAAATAAGATAAGCACTATTTTAATACATACATGTGGAATAAACAACTAAACATGGGAGCCAGCACTATCAAAAATAATAGTCTAATCTTAAAATAGCAAATCCCTAATCACAGCTTTTCCCATGCCTTTTAAAATACCTAATTGGTTGATATCCCTCAACATGCTAAGATTCTGTTACTCAGGGCAACCGGGATTGCCGTGTTACCATCATACTCAAAGTAAGTGATTTTACAGGAGTTTTACTAAGGTTATTTTTATGGTACATACAGATGACTGGTGGATCGGGTACTCAGTATCTCTTAATCTTTCGACTTGTCCATATTTGGTAGTGCCAAACCCTAAGGCTTCCAAAATATTTAAATACTTTATAAAAGGTCTGAGCTAATCCAAAGAAGGTAGCTGAAAACACTTGTGATCCCACTTTAAGTTTTTTTGAAATCCAACTCAGATGGGCATCTGAGAAAAATATTTCAGGCTCTTGTGTTGCCATTAAAAAAAATCACTGCCAATTACTCACAGGCAAAGTAAAGGATAAGCCTTCCCTTTCAATCAAAAACCTTGGGTTCATTACACTTGAATTTTCTACCAAAAGCCTGGATGACACAAGAGAGTGAAGTAATCTTTAAAGAACATACTGCTTATTGATTACTCTAGTTTCTGGTACTGAGTCCGTTTATAGAAAGCCACATGCCTGGACTCTCTTAACCTATCTTTATAAAGAAAGATTCAAAAACCATTATGCTTTTGGATATTATGGAGAGCTGATATCACGGTTTCCCATCTGGTATGCTGTGGTCAGAAAATGGTCATAAGTATTATGTTGATCCCCTTGGCCCTCAGGGTTGGTCATCGTTTTATATGTATATATTTTCTATGTGTGCCACGATGTGAAAAAGTTTGGCTTACTGAATAAACAGCCGTACGAACAACATCTTTTTATCTTCTAAAATCTGATACTTAAGACCTAGTCATTAAGCTATTCAAGTCTTTAAAATCTGGGTTGGTAAAAGGTCTATCTAAGCATTCAGCACTGAAAATGATTTTCCTGTTCAATTGGTATATTCTTAGATTATGAGTTTGAATTAACTCATTGTTTTTCTTTTTGAACTGGTTTCAAGTAAGCTCAATCCCAAATTTTGTGCTCAATTGCATTAGCCATCTTTAGCCTAAATTATCTACTACATTTACAGTCATTCCCTGCATTTCACCGCTAAACTCAGTTCTTCTAATACTCTAATAGTTTTGTTAGGGAATACAACTTATGACCTTTTTAGAAGTAAACTGGATTGGAAATGATAAATGAACCAGTAATACTTTCAGAAAAAGACATCTATAAATTATGAACTGCCTTGTATTACTACTCAATATATTTCTGTAAGAATGGAGAGTAAAAAATAAATAAATCCCCCTAGAAAGAGCATAATAAAAAATTTACCAGATCTTATGAACTGCAACTCAAAACTAACACATACACAGACATACATACATACACTAGTCATCGCATATAGCACTATATAAATTTATGGTTTGAAGAATAACTTTAAAATGCCACTGCTGTACATCACAAAATGGTTGAATAATGGCAATTTCATACAGATGGACATGAACAGGGGAGGATTTATCTGCTAACAGGATATGGCTATATTAACAGCGAAAACAGAATTACGTCTCACCTGAATGATCTCAGCATTCGATAGGACTTTCCTAAATCAGATACTCTTCTGCAGAACGGACCCACAGCCAACTCCATCTGAAATATTAAAAGATATCCCCAGCTTTTTACATCAGAATCTTGAAGTGAACTGGGGACACACTTGGATCACAGAAGGTTGTAGCTTGCAGTAAACTTAAATTTTATCTTCACTGTGAGGCAGGTTTTGAAAGTCAAATTTATTAAAAGGCAAGAGCTTAGATAACTTCTGCATTTATTTACTAAAGAGGCATAATTCCTTCAAGAAGAGAAAAGCATTTTTTGTTATGTAAGAGGAGAAAGTTTAGATTGTTTTTCTCCACTGAAAAATCAGAAAAAGGAAGGTTTTCAAGCCTGCCTCTGTGGCTATACTTTAAGCAGACATCAGGAGCCTTTGTACATTAACATAAATGAAGTCCGTTTTCACCAGGCTGGCTCAGGGGGTTAAAAGCACTGACTCTGGAGGCAGCGCACTTGTGTCAGAATTTCTGCTCTACAACGACTAGTTGTGTGGCCCTGGACTTAACCTCTTTACGTTCCAACTTCCTCATCTTTCAAATGAAGGTAATGCCTATCGTAAAATTATGCAAGTAAAATAGATAATTTCACAAAGCACTATGCACACAGCATATAGTAAGTGCTTGTTAAATGTCAGCACTTATTATCAGTATTTTAAAAACTTTCCCCTTTTAAACGTTAGTGAATTAATTTGTTTCCTGACTGAAGAACTTACCAACTACTACTTTCACTTCTCTTTATTTTCCTCCTTTGACTGGAAATTTTGTCATTAATTGAGTTTTAGCCTACCTGTTCTTTATCCACCAAGCGCATATGCAAAATTTTTGCATATGTGGTACTCAGATGATAAACCATCTCTCTATACTCGCTATAAACAGGACCCTAGTAAAGAATAATTTAGAAAATGACTGAGAAAAGGCTGCTCCCTGGTAAATCAACATCTTTCTTCAGGAAAAACATATGAAAGAAAAATGGGGTTTCTGCCTTGCTGGCCATCTTTCTGAAAAAGTGTTCAAATCTCCTTGACGTTGGAAGACCATGGAGACCTAATCACTCACTCATTTGAGAAACATTTTTGACTCCAGGCACCAAGCTAGACACGGGGATGAGAAGATGAATTAGATGGTCTTGCCTCTGACGAGCTCTCTCAAATTTATCAAAGAAGGGAATAAATATTTATTTAAACAATGTAATTTTTATTCATCTAAATTTTAAGAGAGGTATGTGTGTGTATACATAGACACACATACACACATACTGATTACTATTAAGAGAAATGACAAGTGTGAAAGCAAATGTACGAACTGAGTGTCGGGGAGAATTGCAGGGCAGCTTGCTTTCTTCAGATGTCTCAAGGGTGAGTCGTGACTGGTGAATTTCTCTCCTAGCATACAGAAGACACAGTATATACCCTGTAGGTTCTAGAGGGAAACCAACCTCACATGATTAGCAAACTCTCTAAAATACAAAAGAATAAGTAAATAAAAAGAGAAATCTGAGGAAGAAAAGTCAGACTCTTGCCAACAATGCAAAAGAGAGCGGCCTTGACCTAGTGTTCTCGAAGACACTGAGTGATGGGGCTGTTCCTTGGGACCTGTTTATTCACTCAATGGGAGTTTCTGGTTTCCTACAGAATGTGGCATTTATTTTATAGTCAGCGCAAAGTATTTGTGTGTGTGTCTGTGCATGTGTGCATATAATGGTTTCTTACACACTGAAAGTATGAAGTATTTTTCATGAAATGTTTTTGTCAATTTTTTTTCAGTTACCCTAGTGGGCTTCATCATTTTCAAAGATTAAACCAAACAACCTTTGCCTTAGCACTTGAGCAAGATTGAATGTTAAAACAAGTAAGTGGCTAGGAAAAAATTACGGTATGAGAGAATATGACCTCGAATGGCTGGGTCACCTATGATGACTGCAGATTTCTATGCCATAGGACAATTTCAAAACGTTAAATGTTCAAAATAAATTTTTCATCCATCAAGGACCTCTAGGGTACTAAAAACCATCTTCTTCTGCCAGGGTTCCATTAAACAATAAAGGCCATGTTTCTGAAGGGCAGGAATGTTCCTTTTAGAGGAGGTGACTCTTCAATTAGCTGTGGATACAAAAATGGCATCTGCAACCGCCTCTCTCCAGCTCCCCTGTTTGGAGGGACGAACAGTCAGCTGCAGGCGTGGTGAACTAATTACATAGCTGCTCTGTGCCCACCGCAGACATTTGGTTAACCACAGGGCATCTATGGATACTCCCAGGGCATTCCTGCCCTGATACTGTTCAGGAGAAAAGGCAATAGGAATTAGAATCTTGATTATCTGGGGTTCTTCCCTAAATTTATATTTCCAGGCAAAAAGCAAAATAGATATAAATGTATAGTATTTAAAGGGCACCAGAAATAAAGAGAAACTGCTCAGAGTGCCACTGAGTAAATGATTTAATGCCAATGTCAAAAGCCGTCCTTTCCCTTAGGAAAGAAACATAGTTGAGGGGCAGAGGGGAATGTGTGGTTCAGAGGGCAGTATGGACAAGTCCCCAGAGAGATTCTGAATCAGCAGAACCCCAGTGGCCTTGGACCAGCTTAGTACTTTACAAGCGCTGTGTGATTAGTGTAAACACAGAGACCATGTGGTCACAGTAGGGAATTAATTACCAGGAGGAAAGCGCCTCATGCCCGTGACCTGATTCCTAGGGGGTGTGCGTCGGGCACCTCCCTCATTGTGAGCCCCCCCAGATGGCTCCCTGCAAATACATACTCTTTCACCTGTGCAATGCCGCCAGTGGGGAGAAGTTAGGATTCCTACAGAAATCTTTAAAACATAACATTATCTGTCTTTGCAACTGGACTTTATGCCAAATAATCAGTATTCCCAAACCTACCCTACTGGAATCTTCTGAGCTCTTTCTCTTTCTGTTATTTATGCCAGAAAAGCAGGCACTTTTATCACAAGAACTCTTTTCAAACCCACAGAGGATTTGTGTGGTCTTGATTCCAATGGCCTCAATGGCTTTAATTTTGAATACAAATCGGTAGAACTTTCAGTAATGAGGCAGCCAAAAGGCTTTCTAGTCCCAGGTGATGCCCGTCGTGAATATAAAAGTCAGGGCAATGCCATCTCAGGGTTTTGATTCACCCCAGAAAAATGCAACCAAGTACGAAACCCGAGGTACAATGCCACATAACTGCAGTTGTGGGAAGAAACCACATCAAATGAAACAAAAGCCCTCAATTCACTTTAATGTTTTAAAATATGGGGGGAAGATATAACAGCGGGATAATACTTGCCAAAGCTACTGGTCACAACCATGACTGACTTCAGAAGTGCTGGCACCTGTCTTTCCTGCACCCACGACCCACAGGGCCAGGGAAGCAGCCACAGAGTGAGTGGCACGAGGTTCTGAAACAGGGACACTATCCCGAAGTGAACCAAGGAATCAGCCCCACGGAGGCTGCAGCAACCAGTGTCACTGCCGGCCTGGAAAGTATATTTCTTAACATCGAGTAAGAATTGGAAAACAGAGGCTGCCCTGGAGCATAAGTTAGTAATAATGATTGATGAGTTTCATTTATCTTAACGGAAGGGACCTGGGGAAAGGTTTGGTTTATAGGCAACATGTCTTCAGAAAGAAGGAATGCCAAATAAAATTCTGACTGTGCAGTTTTAAGGAAGGTGGGAGCTCAACCCTGCCCCTGGATGCTACGCAATTTGAACAGGTGCCAGCTGTGGTAGCAAGGGTCACAGGACAATGCTCTCCAGCTTTCAAAACTCACAAGGTCACATAGCATTAAAATAAAAACAAAAACAAAAAGCCTTCTTCCCACAGCACTCTCATTTTGGCCATCTCCTGCTTGGCTGCCACTCTAATTGGACTTGAAGTGCTGCCTCCAGGAAAGTGACTCAAGAACCAGCTGGAGCAGAATGCAAATAAACGGGTGGGGGAGGGAGAGCCCAGGGAAAGAAGAGGATAGGAAAAGAAGAACAAAATGAAGGAGGAAAGGGGGAAAGAAGAACAGACACCCATTTGAGTTCAGCTCACAGTATTTTTAACAAGTAAGAGCAGGTCTTGGTACATCACTGTGTTTTCACTTTGATAAGCAGCCTGTAATCCCAGAAAGGGACAAGTACGACAATATACAGAATTTACCTGTAACAACAGAACATACAGGTGCCTGAGAATTAAGTTGATAAAAACGGGAAGGGTAAAAGGAGCCACACGAATGGTAGCATTTACTTTCAATTTTCATGCTGAGGTTACTAAGGGCATATTTCACAAAGGAAGGCTCTTTACTCTGACCTAGTGGTGTCAGGCATATCATTTGGGGATGAAAATGACTAATTCGAGACCAGTTAATATGCAAAGAGCCTGGCTCTTGAAACATTATGATATGTACCTGTTCCTAATTGTAACTGTCAGGTATGAGGGCGCGTCTACAACCACCGCCTGGTACAAGCAGCCCGCCACATCCTTTCCTCGGAGTAGGAATAATGAACCAAGACTTGCTCCCAGATACACACAGGAATAAAGAGGGACATTACAATTTGTCTCTCTTTATAAACAGGAAGGATCTGGCACACCGCTAGGAATAATCCATTCGAAAAACTATTTAGACTAGTAAAGGTAATAGCTTTCAAAGGCTTAAAAGATAAGTTCACCTTTGACGTGCTATGTAAATACGAATTGTTTCTGAATCTTTTTTTAATGAAAGTGGATGTATGAGGTGTTTTTTCTCTGCCTCTGATGCTATATTTATAAGGCTTTTTAAAAAGTCTGTCTAAAGGACAAAGAAAAAACCCTTTCTATAAGAGCTGATTATGTTCTGCTATTTTAATGTGACTCTACCTCATTCACATCAGATAGTGTGGAATGACTTCAAGGTGGCCATGCACAAGAAAGGTACTCTTATTTAACAGAGGGGGATCAAATAATTCACCTGGTCCTCTGTGCTTCTAAATGAATTAGAACACCGCCCTGGAGAACCATGCATGTGTCAGAGATCTTTCTCTTTACGTGACAACAGACAGCCCTTTTCTACTGTTTGAAGGATAAATTTCATTGTCTATATTATTTTCCAACAAGGTTAATCAATTATTCTTATCAGTACTGACCTGGTGGGATAATAAAATAGTGAGAAAGCCCCATGTTATGTAAAAATGGGAAATGCTGCTCTACTGTGGGACAAACTACTTAGCTTAACCTTGAAATATCAAAGATGACTGATGATCCTTTTGTTAAAGACAAAGTAAAAAAAGCTGGTATGAAAGTATCTTTAAATTCTTTCCTTTTTTCACATTAAAAACTGTCTTCAGTTAAAAAACTGAAGACCATAGATGGTCTTTTATTTAATGGATAATACTGAGGCTGAAACATTTTCCCCTTTGTAGCTATGCATCAATTTACCTGCGCAAAATCAGCAGCAAGACGCATTTTCCCACCTTCACCAAGAGGTCTTATGAGACTGGCATTTCGGATAAAGAGTTCAATGGCTCTTTGGGCAATAGCTTCAGTGTTGTCAAAGACAAAATCCAAGCATTCAAAGTGTTTAAAGTAGTCACTCATAACTCTGGCGATAAAACCTTGAAGCTCCTTCATGTAGAGAGAACAGGGAACATCAGGCTTTCCTGAACTGGGTAATGATCTGCAAAAGAAAAAATCAGCCAGTACACTAAAAGGCACTATTTGATATTTGTCTCCCCACTCTGCCTGCTATTTCACTCCTAAGCAATTTTTTACTTTAAAAAATTGGTAGGACAGGCATTGTTTATTTTTGCTAAAAGTTAAAGAGCATAAAACAATGTTTAGATTATATTCTAAAGACTGTTTTAGGATGCTAGGAAGATGACTGAAAGAATCTTGGAATCCATTTACCAAAAGACTATTAAAAATGAAACAGACAACCATCTGTCTTGGATGATTCGCAGAAGTGCCTTATGCACTCTGACCTTTCAAGGTCTCTTCCAGCTTTACGACTTTCCATCCACTCACGTGGTTTGCCTGTTAGTGAATAAATCAGTATTAGATACTGAAATAGGATTTTACACTTGGTGGCAACAGAAAATGCTGCCTTCCCCAAACAGATTCTTGGCAAAGATATCTCTGCTCTTGTGCTATTTAATCCAATCAGTCCAATAGTAGAATTCTGACTGTGGAACTGGTTATGTAACAATACACATGGTATGCAATTTTTTCCTCCCAGATGATGTTTGGAAAGGCTTTAATTTGGATCAACAGATGATGCCAGCTGATGCTCCATGAAATACTATTTATAATTTATAAGTGTTTATAATTGCTCTTTAAAGAATATATGAAAAGAATGTGCAATATTTATAGGAAAGAAGAGTTATGCCAAAATTAGAAATCACCTGATATTAATTAGCAGGCCAGTGAGATCACTGGCTATATAATGCTGAATCTTTTTTTCAAAAAATAAATCATACTCTGAGAATGATGCAGAGAAATTGGCAATGGTCTAGGGAAGAACAACAGATATGATTCAAATGCCTAGAGCAAGAGAATGAGGTGGACTTAATTATTTTAAAATACAGCAATGGTTATTATAATAAATGGGATGCTAACCAAAGGTCTTCCACATCCAGAGAGCAGATAGAAATAGAGAAAGCATGCTATGTTCCAGCAGGAAGAGACTTTGTTCGGGTGTAAGAAAGAATGTCCTAACTATGGCAAGGCCATTGAGGGGGCATGGTGGAACACTGCTGTTTGCAATATCATAGGGTAGAATGCTGCTTGGTATAGAGTACAGGGACAGCCTTAGTAAGAGATGGCAATCTTCACGTGGGGTTTGATTTTGCCAGATTCAGACCATCATGGCCTATCTTTATTCAGGTTTTGTCAGTCCAAAAGGCTAGGTTAGAAAAAAAAAAAGGGAACCAATCTCCTTCTAATCTTATGCTTTATCAAAAGCACTGTCATTATCTTGGTACTACTCTGGAGGATTGTTTCAAGAATTCTAATCCGGTTAGGTGATATGATTTCCTTGAGGATTAGAAAATGATATACTAGACCAGGTTCTGTAAGCATGTGTTAATGTAAGTAAAATAAAATGATCTATTAGAAAAATTCTGAAATATGTATTATCAATTCTCAGCATGGATTAGAAGTTTGACTTAAATTTACTAGAATATAAACCTTGCTTGGCAATTGCTAAAGCTCAATTTTCCTAGTTACGTCAAACCTTTTAGTAAGAGGTTCTCAACTGATAAAGTGAGCAGAAATGTCACGGTCTTTGTAATGAGAGCCCGCATACAGAGGCAGAAGGCAGAAGGACTAAACAAACACACGCCTGAGAAGCGGCACCAGTTGTTCCGGGGTCAGTGTGTGTTCTCCCCTCCTCAGAGGCGCTCATCCAGCACTTCAAGGATCTAGGGTCCTCCTACTGTTACTGACTTCCCTCTCCCATTCAAAGCTGATATCAAGACACGAGTCATTTTACATTAAATAACAGAATTTCAATCAATGTACTATGTCAGACATTTACAATTTAAGCTTTATCTAATTTGGAAAGAAACATACAGCTCCCACTAAATACATTTAAAATACCAGGAAACTGTGTTGAGGATTACTTTTTAATTAGCAGGGGATTCTGTAATCATACTACAAATAAGGTTGGCCCAGAAGGTAAACCTGATTTATTCCTTTTACCGTGAGAAGGTGTGAAGGGCTTGAAGGGGCAGGTATTCATTATTATTTTTCCAAGTGTGATCCCGGAAGATGGCCCTACTATAAAAGTGATTCCACTTGCTGAATAGTTTCATCCAATGTCATCTTATATTTCATATAAGCCATACATATATGAAATGACATGACAGAATTACTAATAACAAGGTTCTAGAAAGTGGGAAAATTCCTGCCATGAATGCTCCACACTCCTGTACGGCCATGTATGAAAAATAACTTTCAGTGGAACCTCAAATGTCTGCTGTACAGAGAGAGTGAGCTGAAATGGAGCCATTAACGGCCATTTGGGGAAAAAAATTGAGGACAATGTTATACATCTTAAAATAATGCTGCATACCTGTGGCAACCTATCAGTTAAAGAACCAATCTGGCTCACTACTATTTAAGCAAACTAATAAAAACATATCTACTTGGGAAACCAACTTTTAATGTCTAATGTGTTATCTGCTGTGGCTCATCAATAGTTACTCAAGTAAGCACCTGACCACTCTTATTAGAACAAGCCTTCAAAAATTACTCCAGTTTTGCTTCCTTTTCAGAGGCATTGATGATTGGTCTAACTGGGACATTTCAGATCATTTCTGAACAAAATTCATTTCCTCCCAAATACTGGTAATCAGCAGTTTTATATTCCTAGCTCCAAATACTACAGCATTTTTGTGTAGAATCCACTTTACCCTCCTGTGCTTCATACCATTATTAAAAATAGAGACTGACCTTTTCACCTTTCAAAAGATACTTTGTAAATGAAAATAATAAATGATTTGAAAAATTAAAATACAGTGTAATAATCACATAATTTTTCTACAAACAGCTAGACTAGTGGCTAGAAATTTAATAAAGTAGATACACTATTAAACAACATGAACATAAAGAAACAGGGCAGTTAAAAAATAGTAACTAACTATGAACTAGGAATAAAAAACATCTCTACACTAATATATGAATATTTAGCTCGAGTATGGTTAAATTTTTTTTAAAAATCACACTAAGCATGTGCAAGTAACTATTTCAAATTCTCCACAGTTTTCTAACACACTAAGTCAAAACCATTTTACTTTACTTAAAAAGATTTCAGTAAACAGTAAGCTAGGAACTATGATTCTTATTCAAGACACACATGAAATGGATAAGCAGTATACACATGAAAGAGCTGTGGAATAATACCAAATGGCTTATGGCTAGGAGTGACATGACCAGATTAGACTGCCACAAGACTCTGACAAGGAAAATCATCTTTGCAGGGGGTTGGGCAGGACCTTGCCCTCAAAACCAGAGCGGGAATCGGACTAGCAGAGTGACAGAGGCAGGACATTTTATACAAGGAATACCATACCAATACCAGAGGCTCAAGTACAGCCTATTTGTGAGAAGTAAGGAAAAAGATATAATTGCAAAGAGGAGATAGTACCAAATGTCCTGAAGTGCTAAGCTGAGTCCCGCAGATGTTAACGGTTCCATGTTTCAATGACAGGAGAGAAGATGACAAGAAGAACTGAAAAAAATTAATCTGCTAATGGTGCTCAATGAATAAAGCAGGATAAGGATGGAGGCCAATCCCATCACAAGAGGAACAAGGTTCTAGATTGGTAGAGACTTAGGGAGTAGAGGTGGAGGTGGGAATGAAAAACAAATGTACTGAAGCTTAGTGAAAACTCTGGTTGGAAGTCATTACCCAGCAAAATCTTCTTGATGCATAGTGATGATGATGGCCTCTATGGCATCTCCCACGGAAGTCAGCAAGGGCTGCACAGCATTTCCCATAAGAACATGGACCTCCTGAAAAGAAGATTAAATTAAGGAGAGGCAAACTTTAAATAGATCAAACACAGAATCTGAAATATGAGAAGCATTTTGAGTAAAAGTTTTCACATTATATCAAATTCAAACTATATGCAGTTTAACTATAATACCCAACAGAAGTCTGCTCTTCTCCTAACTGCTGTCAGTAATGATTTTTAAAGCTTAAAATATGTGGAACATGGCACTGAAAAATTTCAACTCCACCACTTTTCTCTTATTTTCAAAAAGTTGAATGCTCAAATGAACCCCTGGAGAAAGAAGAAGAGAGGGGTAGTGCCACTTAGGCAGCAAAGATCACATGAACACACTTTTTTTTTTTCTAATTTCCATTCATTTATTCTTTATATTATTTTTTTAACATCTTATTGGAGTATAGTTGCTTTACAACGTTGTGTTAGTTTCTGCTTTATAACAAAGTGAATCAGCTATATGTATACATATATCTCCATATCCCCTCCCTCTTGCAGAACACATTTTTTAAAGTTTCTGAAAAGACTGAGGCAAAACCAAAAGTAATTCTTCAAAACTGGAACATCATATGCTTTTGACCAGACTGAATATAATAAATATATCAGTGATTCTTAGAGGGCAGAACAGTTAGCCTTTTCATGGATTAGATTTCTATTTAGAGTTCTACAGCAGTGAGTCTCAACTGGGGGCAATTTTGCTCCCCAGAGGACATCTGGCAATGTTTCAAGACACTTCTGATTGTCACGACCGGGGTGGGGTAAGGGTTTGCTACTAGCCTCTAGTGGACAGAGCACAGAGACGCTGCTAAACACCCTAGAGTGCACAAGACAGTCCCCCACGACAGAGAACTACCCAGCCTAAAACATCAATAGTGCTAAGGTTGAGAAACTGTTCTCCTGTGAGGTATAATTATCAATTAGGTTATATAAGACCCTAGGCCTTAGTTATAAGGTTTTAGTGTGAAAATATGACTGGGCCTCAGTAAACATTCAAAATCTAAATTTTAAGTATATTATATGTGCTTCAGTCATGATTACATACAATGAAGATGGATGACTCTGGCTCATACAAATGACTGAAATCAGTGAGAAAAGGTTAAATAGGACCCTTATTCATGAAATTCCTAAACATCATCTCCAGCCCTTAATCTCTGATAAAAATAAACATGTATACAGGATTGAGAGAGACATGCGCTCCGCATTTTCTCTCTAAGCCCTCTCCCCTCAATCCCTTGGCTCTCCTCACTGAAATAAAGGATGAAAACAAACAAAAACAAACAAACAAACAAAAAAGAGAGAAAGAGAGTGTCTGTGTGTGTGTGTGTGTGTGTGTGTGTGTGTGTGTATGCACTTACAGTTTGCCCTCAGGGAGCTCACAATCTAGTGACAAAAGGTAACAAGTTGTCGTGGTATCAGTGCTCTACAGAGTGCTATGGGAAGATGGGAGAGACACCCAACTTATATTGAAAGGATTTAAAAAACCAAAGGTGTTGTGTGAACTGAATTTCAAAGATCAAAATGGGTTAAGAACCAAGTGTGTGTGTTGGGGGAGGGTGGGAGGCTGGCGGGGGCCATATGCCAAAGGCACAGGAGCCTAGGGAAGTTGACACATTTGGGGAACCGCAGGTGTTCAACACAGGGTATGAGGTGGCTGCCTATGTGGAAGAGAGACAGAGAGCAGATGTACTCTGCGTAGGCTGCTAAGGAGATGGGAATATATCCTGAAGGGACTAGGAAACCAACAATGAGTTTTAAGCAATGAAAAAAAAAACGTGGTTAAAGCTTTGAATTGGGGAAAAATCATGCTGGACAGCAGAGTAGATAAATTAGACTAAAGTCGGGAGGATACAGTAGGAGTACAGATGCAAAGTGGTGAGTGCCTGAACCAAATCAGAGGCAGCAGGAACAGAGGTGAGGAGACAGGGTGGAGACACCGGGAAAGGAAACAGAGGACTTGGGAATCAGATGTGAGAAATATGGAATGTGAAGACTGAAGGGTACACTCAGATTTCTTGTTCTTTAATGGCTTGGTGGCATTATCAACTGAATGTGTAAATGCAGGCGCAGCTGGCTGATTTAGGGACGGAGGCAGAAAATCATGAGTTCAGTTTTGGACACGAGTTTGAAGGACTTACAGGGAAATCCACATGGGCTATCTAGTAGGTGCTGAGATCTTTACAGCTGTAGTTTCTGGCAAGTTTTGACTAGATATGGTTGTCTTTAGCTTTTAAGAGGGGAGATGAAGCCAAAAGAGTCAATGAGATCCCAGAGGATGATTTGTAGAATAAGGCCAAATGCCATTTTAAGGTCATCCAGAAGAGGAACCTTTGACGGATTAAGAGGGGTAACAGCATGTATTTGAGTATAGGTCACGTGCTGGATACTGTGATATGGGCTTCGCAAGTAATCATCCCACTGAAAACTCAATTATTCCTTCCTCTAAGAATTACAAAAATCTCTAACTTACAGATGTGGAACCTAAAGTAATTTGTAGATAGGGAAACTAAAGTCAAGTTAAGGAGGTGTCCAAAGCCATCAAGTGGAAGAGCTGGGATTTTCTAGGTGCATTTGACTCCAATGAGCTTTTGGTTATATCAATGTGTATATACTGGGCAGAGAAGTTAAGAAGAGATCCTGGAATACGGTGAAAATAAATAGGAGATTTCAAGAAGGAAGGGCAAGTTTTCTACGCTAGTATGAAGGAGTGAGTACCTAACTACAGATCCTCCTACAAATAATCACGGAAAAATACCAAAAACAAAACAAAAAAACCTACTGGAGGCTTCTGGAAATGGAAAAATGCAATTAGTTTTAGAGGGGTGTGTAAATATATAGCAAGCAGAGGAGACTGAGTTTTCCCTTTTTTGTGATTCTGCTCTGAGAGTGACTATAGTCATGGTAGTGGCAAGGCTGGGTGGCTAAAACTCTGAGAGAAAAACCAAACCAAACCAAACCAAACCAAACCAAACCAAACCTACAGTCTTTCAGGTCAAAGGAACAAGGGGAAGGAGGCCTGGTTCAACCAGGGCTGCTGGAGAGTGAGAGGGGAACCTCAGGAAGGAGAGAGCCAGAGAAGAAGAAAGCCTATTTTTCTATGTGTGAACTCAGCACTAGTCTTCAGCTGACTTGACCATGCGTGTACAAGGCAAACTACAAATGGCTTGCAACTAAGGCTTAAAGAACTATACTGAGATCTGAGACACGGCCAACTGCAGGTTTGACAGTGCACAATTTGAGTCTAAACAAGCTAACTGCTAAAGCAATGGTCAACATTTTTAGGAGCAATATATAAAAATACTGAGTCTATACAACACAACATTCACATTGTCTAGGATATATTAAAATGACTACATACAAAAAGCTAGGAGATGTTGTCAATTCTAAAGGGAAAAGACAATCAATAGCTGCCAACTGTGAAATGATCCAGACTCTATAATTATCAGGCAAGAACCTCTGTGAGGTAGAGAAAAAAATGCCCATAATAAATAAAGTAATAGGAAATCTCAGCAGAGTGACTGAAAGTGTAAAGAAGAACCAAAATGGAAATGTTAAGCTAAAAAAATTATACTACATGCAGTGAGATGTAAATGTACTTCAGTAAATGTAAAGTTTCTGTATTTTATGTGATACAGTACAATATTAACTCTAAAAGACTGTGGAAAGTTAAGGATGCATGTATCCATAGGAGAGCAACTAAAAAGAAAATGAAGAAGAGGTATAGGTAAAAATCTAAGAAATAAATTAAAATGAAATTTTAAAAAATAACTAATAATCAAATAATCCAAAAGGTGGCAGAAAGGGTGGAAGAGAGGAAATAAAACAGAGGAGACAAACAAAAAACAAATAATAAAACTATATACCTAAATAAAACCTTACTGATAATTATACTATGTTAATGGATTAAACACTCCAATTAAAAGGCAGGGATTATCAGAACAGAAAAGAGGCAAGACCCACTGTATACTGTCTTCAAGAGGCGTATTGAAAAAAATAAAGACACAGGAGTTGAAAGTAAATGAACAGAAGATAGAGTAGTTAAATTAATATCAGATAAAACAATGCATGACAATAAGTATTAAAGCTAAAGAAGGATATGTCATAATTACAAAGGGTGTTCAACAGAAGGCATAAAAATGATAAATACTTATATAACAGAGCTTCAACGCAACTAGTAATAGAGCTTCAAAACGGAGGAGTCAAGAATCAACAGAATGAAAAGGAGATATAAACAAGTTCACAATCATAGAAAATTCTAACTCCCATCTTTCAGCAATTGATAGAACTACATAAAATACCAGTAGAGGCATATAAAATCTGAACACATCACTACACCTTAACTGATATTTACAGAATGATACTAAACAACTGAAGATTATATGTTTTTGTCAAGTACACATGGTTCATTCATCAAGACAGACCACATGCTAGACCATAATACTCAATACATTTAAAAGGACTGAAATCATACAGAATATGTTTTCTGATGGTAAGAGAATTAAATTAGAAATTAATATCACAACACTGTAAATCAACTATACTTCAATAAAAGAGTGATTAAAAAAAAGAAAACAGGGCTTCCCTGGTGGCGCAGTGGTTGAGAGTCCACTTGCCGATGCAAGGGACACAGGTTTGTGCCCTGGTCCGGGAAGATCCCACGTGCCGCAGAGCGGCTGGGCCCATGAGCCATGGTCGCTGAGCCTGCGTGTCCGGAGCCTGTGCTCCCCAACGGGAGAGGTCACAACAGTGAGAGGCCCACGTATCGCAAAAAAAAAAAAGAAAACAATAAGATATCTAGAAATACCACAAAAAATTAGAAATTAAAAGAAAAAACCATGACTCAAAGAAGAAATCACAAAGGAAACAGAAAATATTTCAAACTGAATGAAGATAAAAGTGTAACGTAAGAAAATTGGAGGGAAATTTACAACTTTAAATTTTTTGGGGGGGCAGGGGTCTAAAAATCAATGGTATAGGGTCTCAAAAAAACAAACAAAAAAAGGCAAAGAAAATCCAAAATAAGTAAAAAAAAAAGACAAAAGCAGAAATCAGTGAAATAGAAAGACAAACAGCAGAGAAAATTAATAAAGCCAAAAGTTGGTTCTCTGAAAAGAGCAATGAAATTGATAAACCCACAGCTAGACTGATAAAGAAAAAAAAAGAGAACACAAATCATCAGTATAAAAAATGAAGAAGAGGTTATCACTATAGGTCCTATAGACATTAAATGGAAAGTTAAAGAATATTATGTACATTATTCTGACAAATTAGATAACTTAGATGAATAGACAAGTACCTTAAGTCACAAAGTATCAAAGCTCACTCCAGAAAAAAGATAACCTGAATAGTCCTGCATCTATTAAATAAATTAAATTTGTAGTTATAAACATCCTACAAAAAAACTACAGGCCCAGATGGCTTCACTGGTGAATTCTACTAAGCATTTAAGGAGAAAACAATACAAATTCTACACAGATTCTTTCAGAACATAGAAAAGGAGGAAACATTTCTAAAACCAGACAAAGAATTACAAAAGAGAAAACTATATACCAATATCCTTATGACCACTTTAACAAAAATTAAGTAAATCAAATCCAAGAATACATAAAAAGGCTAATACATCATGATCAATGTTGGTTTGATATTTGAAAATAAATTGCTGTATTTTATTAACAGAATAAAGAGGTAAAACTGTATGATCATTTTATACAGAAAAAGCTATTTGATGAAACACCACCATTTACAATTTTAAAAAGTCTCAGTAAACCAGGAATAGAAAAGAACTTGTTTAAAATAGCCTCCTTTAAGTAGTAAAATAAACACTGAGTGCTTTCCCCCAGGTCAGAACAAGTAGACAAGTCCACTCTCACCTGCTCTAGGCAACACAGTACTGGAGGTCCTAGCAGGTGAAACAAGGCATGGAAAACAGGCATCAAGACGAGAAAGGAAGAAATAAAACTGCCTCTATCTGTATTATGATATGATGGTGTACACAGAGAACTTTACAGCCGGGTGAGGTTCCCCACTTAATGGAAAATATAAAACAGAGAAGAGAGCATTGTGGGGAATGCCTTCATGTAAAGGATGGGTAGAGGATTAATAACTACCACAGGAAACTGAGAAAGGATACTAGATTATATTTCATAAGCTCTTTACAAAGCAGGGAAGTGCTTGCCTAAAATAGCAAAGATTACAAAAATACTGAAGCCTCAACAATGCAGAATATTCCCGTATATAGAACATCAAACCCATACAATAAGGGAGAACTGTCATATATAAACTTTGTAATATACTATCTGCACAAGATGATCTCAGTAACAAATGGATCAGAATTATTGGGCTAAGGTGTTTAAATGCTACTTATAGCTGAGGTGGTTATAATGAAATGACTCTAAATGTAAAATCATTAATATTAATTATGTCATCCATGACATAGGAGATAATGCTTGTAATATGAGATGATGAACTTTGAACCTAATGTAACATTTAATTTTGGATAAAATCTCAACAAGGTAGAGGAGACTATTATGTGTCTACCTATATTTTTTAGTAAGTAAAAAAGTATGTTTAATATTTTTTCCATCAAATAATAAAAGCATACAGATTTTTGGTTCTTGGGTTGCACTTATGCATTGTAACATCCTAATTCAAAGTGATGCAGTAAGTTTCCTACAATTTTATGAAAATTCAAGATTCTCTTTTTTTTCTTTGAGTCAGAGGATTCTGTTTGTTCTTCACTTATTATGCCATAAAGATTTTTAATGAAATTTAATTAAAAAGCAAGGCCAAAACTGTTTCACTGAGGTCTGTTAACATAAGAAATTCGGTCTCTAATTGACAGGGTCACTGCAGGAGGAGGGCCGTGAACAGACCGGTAGTCGTCTCTTAACCAGTTCTCAAAGGCAAAACTGGCGAAGCCTCAGCAAACTGCGGTGCCCAGCAACATCAGACACCAGTCCTGGTGAGCAAACCTCAGAGTGAAGGCCACAGCTCAAGATGAGGGCAATTTCCCCTGCACTGGCCTCAACCCCCAGCCTAAAGTGACTAATACGAAGAATAACTTTTATTGTAAGTTAAAAATACAGATACAGAAAGTCTACCCAACAATGAATTACAGTGTCTGAAGAACTTCTATTTTTGACTTGTCCAGGAGACTTTCATCATCAGGCAAAGTGTAGGCAACTCTCTCTTAACCTACAGAATGGACTTTCTCAAACCACGTGTATAAGTGCATATTCTATATATATACAATTATATATGTGTATATATTTATAAATGATTAGATAGTATGTATGGGGTACAATGTAACATGTTACTTATCTTGGGTAGTGATCAAAAAATGTTTGACAGCTATGGCCAGAAGATAAAGACAAATGAGTAACTACATATTGAAAAAAAAAAGACTACATGTATTCCCTGCCTGGAAGCAAGAATAAAACAAACCTTTTGGTTTGTCTTATTGGCCCGATTTTACAGTATTTTTTGATTATCAATAAACTGGACAACTCTTACTAAAAACAAATATTTTTATTATGGCAGCTCTAATACTACTTCATCATAATGAGATAAGTACATTGGGAAAAAGAAAAGGATTCGGAGAAAACATCCAAGCGTACTTTTTCTATGTTGGAGGAAAACAGACTGTCTCCTCCTACCTCATATATGAATTTAGTGTCCTTAAGTTTTGCAGCCTTAAATCCCCATCCATGTCACCCATGGACAGCACTTGACCTCGGAATTTCCCTTCTCCTTCAGGACTTGTGACACTGTCCTCTCCCAATTTTCTTCCTCAATGATTGTTCTTTCTTTGTATCCTCTTTACTCTCTGAATATTTCTCCTTGGAGTTTACTGGTAGTAGACCATCTCTCTTCCTCCTTCCCTCTTTCTCTCTCTTAACTCTACCCAAGTGATCTAAATTCAATCTAACAGTTGACATTTACTACCTTTATGTAGGTATACTGTACCATTTTATATCAATAGATGCAGAAACTAAGGCAAGAGAAAACTTATTAACTTGTCTGAGGTCATACAGCTCGTTAAATAGTAGAGATGGGATTCATACACAGGCAGTTGAGCTCCAGAGTCTTTATTTTACTATGTGGCCTTAGTAGAGTTTCCAGGCCTTGGCATAACTGACATTTTTGGGCCTGATAATTCTGTGCTGTGGGGAGCTGGCTTGTACACTGCAGGATGCTTGACAGGATTCCTGGCGCTAGATGCCAGGAGCACCCCACTCCAAGTCATGACAATCAAAAATGTTTCCAGATATTGTTAAATGTCCCATAGGCGACAAAAATCGCCCTGGTGGAGAACCACTGCTTTACTGGGATAATACTGGGCTGCACTGCCCTGAGACACAGTGCATACTTATAACTCTTTTGCTTCTCTTGCTTATGATACAATTATCATAAATGCAACACAGTCTGTAGACACCAACAGGGTCTATTTTTAAATTCTAGAAAAATATAAACACACATGTAGCCTCTCTCTTTAGGATAATCATCAACATGCTACTTTGGCATATGGAGAAGATTCTGAATTATTTTTAAAATGTGACATCTCCCACTCATCCAAACAAATAATTCTAAAACCTATTCTAATCTATAGAGTCAAAGATTAAATTACATTCTTTTACCTTTAGGGCTGAAATTATAGTTTGCTCAGCTGCTGGTGGGAATGAGCTCTGACTGGAAACCACCTAGAACAAATCCAGTTATAGTTTTGCTTAAGTTATTTATTTTTATAAATACTAATTTTGATCATCACATGATAAAACTGTTTCCACAAGCCACATATAAAATATTATCATTACTTTAGAGTAGTATCTCATACATGTTTTAAAAATCCATTAGTGTTTAGTAGTTAGGATAGGTTTAAAAATGTTTTCCTGTATAAGGCAAATATCTACTTCAAATAACTGAAACATTAAGAATTCTAATAGCTAGCTTTCCTTAATTATAAAGTTTTAACTTGAAAAAGTCAGTTTAAAGTCATATTTACTTATTTCTTAAAAAAAAATCACCCTTTGTAGGCTGACTATAATGTTTAACAAGTAAATGTCAAATGTTTCCCTTTTTACAAATCAATACCAACATTATGAAAATTCTGAAATGATCAATAAAGACATTTAAATCAGGCTAAATAAATACAACTTTGCATTGCTTTTGGTTCTTTAGAGTAATAATTAAAGGAAATGGAAACTATATCATATATTCTTTTCATTTACTTTTGTTATTTATTTTTCTGAGATTTACCTGTTAATAACCCTTTAAATATATTTTGTTGAGTGTGCAAAATACAAATTTTGGAAACCCCTAATTGATAAAAGGACTTGTTAAAAAATTTAAGTAAATGAAAAACTGTCACTTATAATTATTCTAAAATACAATCTAGCATATAAAAGTTCATATTAGAGGTCAAGGTTTTAAGAACATCATCTAACCTTTGGCTTTTTCAGGTCTTCTAACTATCTCTCTACTTACCAAATATTTTGAAAATCATTAATAGAGAGTAAACACAAGCAACTCAAGAATCAAAGAAGGGGTTGAAAGTGTTGCTTTCCTAATAATTATGTTTACAGTTCATCTTAGACATAATATATAAAGGCAAACAAGTTAAAATTCAGTCACTTTTTAAACAAGTATTAGATCAATAGCAAAAAAAATATTTTTTACTCATAAATAGTCTTCAATGATTATAACATACGAGTTCACTGTTTTTAATGCATCTCCTCCCCCACTTTTTTGTACAAAGGTAGAACCTTTCTGACATATTAGAGGGCTTACGAGTTCTTACTAGATTTGCTATAATTTACTACCACCCATATGATACCAAATTATGTGGTTTAATGGGTATAAAACACAAGTAATTTACCTTTAAATCATCTGTTCAATAAACTTAACTATACCAAGCAACCTTGAGGATCTACAGTTCATGTGTTTTAAACTAACTGTACAGACAAAAAGTCATACAAACAACAGAGGCCAGGATCAGACTGTTTAGAAAAAAGTTCATGCCTCAGCTTACTTTACAATCACATTTTCATTGTATTCTTCTGCAAAAAATTAAATAATAACTCATTATTGTCTAAATTTAAGGCAAGAAGAACTTGAAATTAAGTCAAAAGAACTTAATTAAAATAAAGGTTACCTTTGTTACCGATTGGTGCAACTTATATAGTGAATTCACTACTGCCACATTTCTTCTCTGCCCTTCGGTAAGAGGTCCAATCACCTGACTTGCATCTCCTTGGGTGGAGAGCTGTAAGAATTCAACACAAAAAGAAATTACCAAAATGACAGTTCATATTTACTGGGGGGAAGTTCATGGTCCCCTGAAAGAGAAAATGTTAATTGGAAATATTCAGGTCAAGCTTTGGACTTTAGGCATAGCCAGGTACCTCTGTAGATTTAACACCATGGACCTGGAAGCCTAATTAGTCTTGCATAGCAAGAACATCCTTCATCAGTACTTCATAGCTGGTCGACTCCTGAGGTAAGTGCAACCTAAAAGCCCAGGATGTGCTGTTATTTTGATACATCAGCATAGTATTTCTAGGGAATACCTTCTGCCAACAGTTTTTCTATTAAAAACCTGAGAAATAAGCCATCCAAAAAAAGAAAGCAGAGAAGGAAAGAAAAAAGAAGGAAGGGAGGGAGGAAGGAATAAAAGTAAACCTACATCCTATGTACATTTGACAGCCATCATAATAGCCTAATGAAATGAGTGGTAAAAAGAGGGTATTACACTCATTTTTTCGTAGATTAAAAAGGAAGTTGCTTAGGATTATACCATGTATGGATGATCAGTAGGAGTGGTACTAATGCATTTTAGGGAAAAGGACATGGAATTTTTACTGAATTAATCTAAAACTATTATAGTTCCATTTAAGAAAAAAATCCACCTACAAATGATTCTCATATTAATCAGGTTTTAATCCAATCCTCTATAACAATTAGTATTTAAAGGTCAATTAAACTTATCAGGAAAATAAAACATGAGGCAAGTAACTATACATATGGATGCACATCTCAAACATGAAAAATTGGCCTTTTACGGGAGAGGTGAAAATAAGAGCAACTTCCCTTTGTTACAGTGACAAAAATAAAATATGAGAGAAAGAAATACTGTTTTTCTTTCTACTCTCCTTTGATACACACACATAAATTTTCAAAATTAAATTCCCACTTTATCAATTCCTACTTACGGCAACAAAATACAATTTAAAAACATAAAAAACTGCATTTAAAATAAAGAGAATAATCCTTCATTGAAGTTATAATCCATGATGATGGCTTTAAGTCAACATAAAGTTTTCTGACATTAGGTTAAATAACTCCAGCTTATTTTGCCTTTCCTCATGGACAGATAGTTACCAAATTACAATCAGGTTGTGTCCTAAATGGTCATTTGTAAGTTAGTAGGCTGAAAAAAAAAAAAGCTGTATTTTTCCTGTAGAAACTATGTTAAAAATCAATGGTTAGACCTCAGACGAGCCCATATAGCCCAGTTTAATCTATAATGTGGTAAACTAATACTAATAGAAGCTCTGAGCTCCCAGGAGACAGCAGATGATGGGCTCCGAGCTATGGTGAGGGTGGGGAAAAGCTCCTGAAGCCACTTTGGAGACTACAGTGGCAATGGTCAGTGGCATCAATGGTTATCGTAGACTCAGGGGTTAGATGCTAAATATGTACCTGTCTATAATAGGCATTTAGAAACCATGAGTTCTAGCTGTACAATTTTTAAAAATCAATCTCTCTTCTCTTGAGATTCTCTCCAAATAATTTTGAAGTGATAACAAAGAAATGGGAAAAGAACCTTTCTGATGCTATCTTATTTCCACTTATTTTATGTATTCCATATTTAATAAAGAGACAGGCTCACTGCTAGAAAAGGATGGAGGTTATTTTATTGATAATAATTGATCATAGTTTTAGGGTTTAAAAGTATAGAAAGGCCTATTTTACACCTATCAGGATGCTATAAGAAAAAAAGACAGATAATAACAAATGTTGGCCATGATGTAGAGTAACTGGAACTCTTGCGCATTGCTGGTGGGATTTTAAAATGGAGTAGACACTCTGGAAAACAGCCTGGCAGTTCCTTAAAGGTAAACAGAGTGAAAATACACCCAGCAATTCGACTCTTAGATGTATACACAAAAAAAATAAAAACATGTATACAACTATTCACAGAAGCAATATTCCATAGCATAACAGCCTCAAAATGGAAACAACCCAAATGTCAACCAACTGATGGATGGATAAATAAAAATAAGATGTAGTATATCCATACAATGCAATGTTCCTCAGCAAAAAGAAAGGAATGAAGTTCTGATACATGCTACAACATGGAAGTACCTTGCAAGTAAAAGGAAGCCACTTACAAAAGGCCACATATTAAATGATTACATTTACATGAAATATCCAGAATAAGCAAATCCACAGAGACAAAAAGTAGATTAGTAATTGGAAGAGGGGTAAATGGGGAGTGATTGCTAATGGGTAGGAGGTTTCTTTTTGGGGTGATGAAATGTTCTAAAGTTGATTGTGAATATACTAAAAAACAATGATTTCTACACTTGAAATGGGTGAATTATATTTTAATAAAGCTGGTTTTTAAAAAGTATAAAAACAAAAATTCCCACACTACAAGGGTTATCAATGAATACCTTGAGAGCCTAGTGAAAACTAAGGTTAAGATTAGATGGCTCAGTTAAATAAATCTACAAAGTTCAATGAAGAAAATACTATAGTTACAGGAGCAAAACAATGATAATATAAAAGAACTAAAAATGAAATATCACTGTGCCAAAACCAAAGGACAAAATTTAAACATCAAAGTGAAAATATAACACTAGAAGATTGGAAACAAAAATAATATGCTGCTTATCTTGGCCTGACAGCACAGAATAGAATCAGTCCAACACCTCAGCTAAGTGGATCACCCTGTTTCTCTCCAGCACCACTCCTGTCATAAACTTTTTGGGGAAAATAATTTCAAACTTACAAAATGTTACAAAAATAAAAATAGTGCAAGGAACACCCATTTATGCTTTACTCAGATTTACCTATTGCTAACATTTGATCTCATTTGCTTTATTATTCATAGTCTTTCCTTCTCTTTCACACACACACACATGTATATGCATATATTTTTTTCTGAATCATACATACATTATGGCCCTTTGTCCCATTTCAGTGGATATTTCCTAAGCATAGCGCTACTCTTTTACGAAACCTCAGTTCAGTCATCGACTTCATAAATTTACATTGTTAACAATACTTTTATCTGGCATCTGCCATGTTTCCAAAAAGTTCTGGTTTCTTTTAGTGGGAAGTGGTATTAGAGACCAAGATCTGGGCCCTAGGTGTGTTCACTGCTACTTACTCCTGTAAAAACTCTTAATCAATTCAATATTTATATAGATGATTGCTTCAATACCTGGACTCTTACTTAGTTCCTTGTCTTCTTCCCCTTCAAGTTATAAAAACTATATAGTGAATTCCCATATAGTGATAACCTAGACTTCACGATTAACACTCTACAATTTGTTTTATATCACATACCTATCACCTATCTTCAACTCATTTTATATTTTTGATTCATTTCAAAATAAGTTTTAGAGATCAGTATACTTAACCCCAAAACAGTTAAGCATGTGTATAATTAACTGGAATTCAATATTTACTTCCTTTTTTTTTTTTTTTTTACTTTTAAGGTAAAATTTATATGTGATGAAATGCAGACATTTAGTGTACAATTCATTGAGATCTGGTAAACTGCTTAACTTGTGTAATGCTAACCACATCACTCCAGAAAGGTCCTCCATCCCACTTCCCACTCAACCCCACTCTTCTGGTTTGATAAGTCTTGGCTTTTAAGTGGGGCTACATTCACAGACAATATGGAAAGATATTTTTAACGAGTTCCAAAGACAGTATTTCACATATTATTCAGTCTTTTACCAGCTCCTGCTGCCTCCTGCTGTGTTCTTCTTGGGAAAAAATTTTTATTTTTGCTCACACATATTTTCAAAACCACTAAAAGTAAGGTACAATTTATTTTTTCTAACATTTTATTATGAACACTTAAAGACTTGCACAGTGAACACCCACATACTGACCACGTAGATCCTACAACATTTTATAACACTTGCTTATGTTATCCATCCCTCTATCCATTTTATTTTTTTAATATAAATTTATTTTATTTATTTATTTTTGGCTGTGTTGGGTCTTCATTGCTGCGCGCGGGCTTTCTCTAGTTGTGGTGAGCAGGGGCTACTTTTCATTGCGGTGCACGAGCTTCTCATTGCAGTGGCTTCTCCTGTTGCGGAGCACGGGCTCTAGGCACGGGGGCTTCACTAGTTGTGGCAGGTGGGCTTAGTAGTTGTGGCTCACAGGCTCTAGAGCTCAGGCTCAGTAATTGTGGTGCACGGGCTTAGCTGCTCTGCAGCATGTGGGATCTTCCCAGACCAGGGGTCGAACCCACGTCCCCTGCATTGGCAGGTGGATTCTCAACCACTGCGCCACCAGGGAAGTCCCCATTTTATATTTTTGATGCATCTCAAAATAACCTGAAGACATCACTGTATTTGTTACCACTGACTTCATCTCACTGATTAGTTTAATCTATTCTATATCTTTACATAAAGTTTTTTTGGGTATATGAATGTAAAGCTTTTTCCACTCAGCATAATGTTACTGGTTTTCACCCATGTTTGTTCCTTTTTATTGCTGTGTGATATTCCATTGTATGAATTTATCTGAGTTTGTTTTACCCATTCTCCTATTGTTCCTAGAATGTCTGCAATAAAATGAACACTAGACTTGGGAATCTAGCTTTTCTCTACCACTTGCTGAGCAACTGTGGCTTCGATTTCTTTATCTGCAACAGGAAACTAACAATATAGTCAAGACCAAAGTATGCTTTGTAAACTGTAAAATGCCTTAGCAATGTAAGGCACTACCTTTTTTTTTGGCTACGCGGCTTGCGGGATCTTAATTCCCCAACCAAGGATGGAAACTGTACCCCCTGCAGTGGAAGCGCAGAGTCTTAACCACTGGACCACCAGGAAAGTCCCAAGGCATTACCATTTTTATCTCCAGACAATTCTATGTCTGGTTCTCATTTTCTTCTCACTTATCCTTTGCTTAGTCCTTTCCCCTACAATCCACTCCTCCAAGCTCTACCTCACTCAGTACTGGTGAGGGACTACAGGCACAGACTAGGGCTGAGGAACTGGAAACAAAAGCCACTGAAACTATCTAGAGGTACAGACTAAATTATTTTGGCTCCTTTTTGCTTATGGTAAGAAAGCATCTTGTCCAGAGTAGGCATTCTCTATTTCAGAAGCCTCCAGCCATCTTCAGCCATTTTAACTTTTACTTTTTCAAGCTATTTCCTTCATCTGATCTCCTTAAAACTTACTTTTCACGAATTCACGTGTACATTCAGCAAGTAGAAGATGCTCATTAGGTAACTGTTGAATAACTGAAGGGCCAGAATAATGGTTCCTCATTGCTGCTTTTTCAAAGTTCACATTATTTGAGACGAATAAAATTGTATGGAGGTGCAAAAACACAGTTTTGGCTGTGAAGCATTAGGAACTAGGGAACTAGAAAGGTAAAAGCAGTAAGAGATTCAATATTCTAAACTATGAGAAATGTACATACTGGTGCATCATGCTACACTATTTAATAATGTAGCCTGGAAAGACGTCAGAAAGCAAAAGAGCAGCATTTGAGTTTTCAAACACACACACACACACACACGAAAAGAAAGGGACTCCCAAGGCTAAAGGAATCCTTAATAATTAAAATGGTTCCTATGTGCAAACAACAAGACTTACTATTCCTTTTTAAGTTTAATTATCTGAAGAAAGTATTTTTCACAAATTCTAATTCTGTACATCTGCTCACTAGGAACTCTGTGTGAATTCAATGCATGAGAAACAACTGAGATTAAAGTCCTGAAACGATGATAAGTTATACTGTTAACATGAAGAATGTTTTTATATAATTTTTAATTTGTAGATGAAATGACCCCAAGATCGCCCTAACATCACAGCTGAGGGCTACAAGTAAAAGAAATAAAACTGACGATTCAAGAGATGAGTTGGATGAGAGCTTTAAATTTCTATTCAGATAATCTACTGAAAATTACTTTTGGGGAAATTATAAAGTTGGTGATTTAGAAGAATGTCTAAAAAGAACAAGAAAATATATTACGGATTAGTTATGAGTTACATACGGTTAAGTTACTTTCCAGATATTATGGAAATACCACTAGTGTTCTATTTATCCGTAATTTCCATTACTGCTAAGAAATGTCAACGGTACAGGATAACTCCTTTTTATATGGATTTGGTCACAATTCTTCTAAACATTTCTTGCAATCGTATGTAAAACAAATGAGGAAAAACCTATGTATTAGAATTTCATAGGTTTAAAACAGAACAATGCGAAATGTATACTAATCTACAATGCTTCCTGAATAAAAACAAGTCAAAACATTTTTATATTAAATCAGATATTTTAACAAAAACTTTGAAATAAGCTCTGATCAACCTTCAGTTATGGTTGTATCTATGCTTATTTTTCTGAAAGTGGTGAGTGTATTTGGATTACAACTACCAAATTTTAAAAGGTAATGTCATATTTATATTACAACAAATTCTTTTGACCTAATGCATGCTTTTTATCCAATTTTGGAGTTCACAGCAAAAAAAAAATTACACGCAAACGGCAAAGTATTATTAATGTTTTTATTCTAATGGAGTGTATAAAGGGCAAATAGCTAACTCTCCAATTGCACCCCCCACCCCCACCCCCACACACAGAAGACATCAGTAATCAACTGTGGCCCTGTTATGGCCTCGTAACACAGTGCTCCAGGTAGCGACTACAAATCTCTTAGACACAGGAGATGAAATCTATTTGTAATCCCTGAGTGATGTCATATGAGTTTTCCTGGACATCTGGGCCAATGATTCTAAGGGTATTCTATGGTTCACCTAAATGCTTTCTAGGTCAAGAGACGCTGATAAGCAATATATTCCAAGAGCCTCAAAACTGCTGTATCCTTTCATAGCCCGCTATCAGAAATGTATCCTAAGAAAATAGTAAAGCTATATGCACAAGGATAATGTTATTTATAAAACAGAGAAATTGGAAAATACTACATGTCTAAGAATAAGAGAATAGTAGGGTATATGAAACAATTCACATGCTGGAACAAACAACAATGGGAGGTGCTTACGGTATAGTGTTAACTGTAAAAAAACAAACAAAAAAAAAGCAGATTTGTCTGTGCAGCAGTTTTGTCTCAGAAAAAAAACTGGAAAGAAATAAAGCAAAAATATTAAAAAATAGTATGAAGCATTACATAACGTGCAAAATTACCAGAATACTACTAAAAAGCACTGTAGAATTCCATACAATCTAAAAGGTTCATTTGTAGAATACACTTAGAAAGTGTTATACAAGATAATTTCCTCCATTATAAAAATGAAAGATGTACAATTCCATCCCTGAAAGATTTAAGATAATATAAGAAAATAAACTGCTTTGGTTACTGTTTACTTCCCCAAAAGAAGATTTCTGGAAAAGATAATCTCTTTTGATCTACTAATCTGTGACACAGATTAAAATAATTTTTATTTATATTTACTTATCAAATGCTTTCATCATAGATTACCTGGTTTAGAGTAAAGAATAAAAGAATTATAATTAAATATCACTTAGCTTATTATAACATGCCAATTAATCGCATTAAAAATATATACACACACACATTCACAATTAAATTGCTATCTAACATCCCTGACACTAAATACAGTTTGTAATACATTAGAAATTGAATTGCATTTGAAATTCAGACATAGGCATGTTTCTGCAAATCTATATAGCAGGGGACAAATCCACAGGTTTACACAGCAATTCTTCATTTTCCTGGCATGTCAACCTAACTAAACTTCCCTGACAAATAAAATTAATTTTCTTAGGTGCTAAAACTATCAGAAAATATTTTTATGAAAATCTCGCTACACTGTATGTCAATACTTTTCTGGTTTCATAAATAAGACACACTGAACTTATACCTTAAGAAGTCAAATTCTACTTAACCTTTGTATGTGTTCACTAGTGAGTGGTGTTTTTGTGCTATTACACATCTTTATTTTAAAAGAAATTCTATCAGAGCTTCGTAGGGTATATATGGCTGCTTGCCCCTTCACTCATTAAACAGCTTTAGGTTACCATATCTCTTGAAATTTTGTGTTTCCTTTTCCTTTTCCTTTAAATTTTGATGATTTCAAGAATCCTAATCTTATTCTTAAGGTGTCAGTTTCCCCTTTTTGATCTTATCTCCCCTCATCTTGGTCTAACTTGCTGCGAAGTGGGAAGCTAGAGGACTAACCACATGCAAGCTAGGAGACTTCCCCATAAATTAAGTTTATATTTTAGTGCATGGACACTGCGACATCAATTCTAGAAGTTCAAAGGATGTTTTTAGTTCTTTTCTGGTTCTTATTTATATTTCAGACAGTTGAGTTTGTCAAATATTTGACTACTTGATTAAAAAAAGAGGTGTTACTACATATTTGTCTAACTGAAAATAAGGACAGGTACATTCAACTACAGAATAGATTCAATGGTAATGCTACATCTTGACATCAGACTAAACCTTCACACAGATCTAATATCAAAGAGATGACAACTTGAGATGGGTTCCCTTTTGGACAATTAACATATAACTAAAAAGCTTGAAATCAAATCTTGTTTACAGACAAGAGGTGAGTAAAACCAGCACACAGGAATCAAATATAGCTTTGTAATTCAAAGCTGTATTGCTGAGACACCCTGTATTACTGTTAGAAGACCCTTTCATCAACCTACCTTTCTCATCAACCTACCTTTCTCATCAACCTCCTCTATATCTTTTCCCAAGCTCCTGTCCTTTATGTCAAAAACTCCAACCGGCACATGGGATTTGATAACTACAGTGGGTAGGGAAGGCAAACACAATTTGCTAGGAATGGATCACTTGGAGTTTTTACTTTTTTTTTTCTTCAAAGAACCTTACGCTTTTGAACAACAGATGGAGTTTCCACCTACCCATGACTGATCACTGGCTCCTAAAACACCGGCCTTGTTAATTTAACTTAGAATCATAAGTCTGTATATTAATTCTTTGAAGAAGAGAAAACGGTTCGTTGTCAGGTATACTGACCTTTTCCATTTTCCAATAATGAATACTAAGACTAATTTACTAATCAACAAGAAAACTCTTTTCATATACATATATTATAGAGAATAAGACCCCTTTGATTCAAGGTAATTTAGGTTTCATACACATTGAATTTCAAACCACAGAATTTCCAAAAGAAATAAGTTTATTACCCTTAGGGATACAGACAAACTAAAATCTCAGAATCCCACTATTAAGGCCTAAGCTAGTCAAAAATTTTTAAAAAATAATTAGTAGTTTATACATTTGTATATAGACTAGTACTTTCACAGTTTTTGAGATATAAATTCTAATGCAATTAAACCTATAATCTTGTATGCATTATTAATTTTCATAGCAAAGAAGTTCTTTATATATAGTCTAAAGGTAACTTTCAATTTAACTAGTCTTAATAATATAAAATTATTGGTTGGCCAAAAAGTTCCTTTGGGTTTTTCTGTAACATCTGATGGAAAAACCTGAACGAACTTTTTGGCCAACCCAATGTATTATTGAGCACCAAGCTAATGAGCCTCTCTCTAAATATTAATCTTAATAGCATTGTTTATAATGTCAAACCAGAAAAAAAAGGTTAATTACCTGATTGAGAGCAATGATTATCTAAACTACAAATTTATTTTGCAAAATCTGGTGATGTCATTCTATGTTTGTGTTTGCCACAAATGACTATGACTGTCTGAGAAGTCTTTTTCTTTTTTTAACATCTTTATTGGAGTATAATTGCTTTACAACGGTGTGTTAGTTTCTGCTATATCACAAAATGAGTCAGCTATACATATACATACATCCCCATATCTCTTCCTTCCTGCGTCTTGAGAAGTCTTAAGGAAGTAGCTCTGCCATTCTGCGGTGGCCTGATTGACCTCCTTAACCCCATAACTTCCCATTCTGCGAGTGGATTTGTCAATTTCTCTGTGAAATTCCATCCACTTTGTCTTATTAGTCTGAGGCTGTGTCGTAAGGTGTATCATAATTCTTATACCCTCCTAGTAAATTGTTCTTGTTCTCGTTTTATGACCACCCTCTCCCCAACCCCTAATAATGCTTTTTGCTTTAGAGTCTATTTTGCCTGCTGTTAATATAGTTATATCAGCTTTTGTCTAATTACTATTTGCCTGAAATATTTTTTCTCCAGTCTTTTACTGTCATTCTTTATATGTCCTTAGGTTCTAGGTACATCACACAAAACTAAATTTAATTATTAGTTCTATCCAACTTGAGAAATGTCACTGGCCAGTTTAGTCTATTTACATTTACTGTGATCAATGATATATTTGGAATCCATCTTACTATGAACTTTTTATATGATTTTTTTTTTTGCTTCTTTTTATTCTGTTTACTTTTCAACTTTTTACTGAACCGGTACCTTTCCCCATCAATTAACTTAGAATTTATACATTCTATTTCTCTTCTTTCAGTGGCATAATTAAATTGTTAAAATTCATACTCAACTTAAGTCAAAGAATCTATGGCTTTACAGTCCTCCTGAATAACACAAGCATTTTAGAATGGTTTCAAATTCATTATCCTTTCCTCATTGTAAGCTTTGATGTGGACTTGTATTTTAGGGGGTGTTTTTGTTTGCATGTCCCAAACTAGTCACTATTATTTCTTATTTTATGAGACTAAGGCTTAGAATTACCTACATATTTACCAATTGTTTGTGCTTACTATTCCTTTTTGCATTTCAATCCTTCCTTTAGAGTTAGATTTCCTCCTTCGGTGTTCAACCATGAAACGGCTTCCCTCTCACTGAGAGTGAAGGCCAAAGCCCTCACTACATCCTGCAAGGGCTGGCATGATCTAGAGTTGAGGTTAGAGTTTCAAGGATATTAGATGGGCTCACAGGAATTCTAGGAAAGCCAGAGCATTTAGTCAGTCTCTAGTCTCCCAGTATCCAGGAATCCGGGCATATAAGCAAGACTGAAAAGGCAGAGTGCTTAGAACTAGAGGCCCTGGGCAGAAGGTGCCACTTCCCCGTGATATAACCAAAGTCTGCAACTAAAACTGCTTCAAACATCTACCAGACTTCTGTTGGCTTTGAAGCCACTTGCACCTGCCTCCTCAGCCCCACTGATTGTGATCAATCCCTTTGGCTGCTAATTAAATTCTTTCTTCTGTTAAAAACGTGCGTATCGTAAAAAGTGAAACAGAGCTAACTGGAAAGTATAAACTGAAAAACAAAAGTTCTCCCTGCACATCCTTAGTCCAATCCTCCAAGGTCATACACTAACACTTTCTTGTGGTCTTCTGTTTAAAAAAGGAAAAGGAAATAGAAAAGCCTTTATAAAACAGCATTTATTTTATATATCTATCTTATTTACAGGTGGGACTACTAAATGTAGTATTTTCACCTTCTTTTTCTAGCCTAATAATATACCTTGAGACTTTTCCAAATGAGCACACAGAAATCTTCACAAGACGACAAAGTATTTCTCTCACTGATTTGTAACTAAACTCCAAACTATTAATATTTTCTTGAAGCATTTTATTTGTACGCTTAAGAAAGGAAGGAAGAGGATCTAAACTCCCCGGAGTGCAATATTCCTTGTCATTACTGTTACTCTTTTAAGGTTATTAGAATGATTACAGTTAGAAATTAGATTTCCCAACTAAATAGGATTCTTGGCAAAGATAGGGTTTATATACGTTTTGAATTAACAGAAATGAAACATCTATATGCTAAGTGAAATAAATCAAAGACAAATACTGTATGATATAATTTATACGTGGAATCTAAAAAAATATAACAAACTAGTGAATGTAACAAGAAAGAAGCAGACTAACAGATACAGAGAACAAATAAATGGTTACCAGTGGGGGTGAGGGGCAAGATAGGCATAGGGGATTAGGAGGTACAAACTCTAACGTATAAAATAATCTACAAGGATATATTGTACAACATGGGGAATATGTTCCTTATTATGTGGGTGTAGAAGCTCTCAAATTTCATCCCTTTTTGGGAATTCACTTTTTTTATACTGTGATGCCCTAATGCATGTACACAATATTAAAAAATTAATAAATCTGTATTCTTTTTCTCCTGTTAACTTGCCTATTGTCAGTTTATTTCATAGACCCAGCCATCAAACCTAGAAGGGTGGAGGGAAAGTCTTTCTTCCCCTACATGTACATTGATTTTACAGAAGTCACATGTAATTCTAGAACAGGCTTTTGCTTTCATTGATTTTTCTCTATTGGTTTTGTTTTCAACTCTTTGATTTCTGCTCTCATCTTTATTATTTCCTTCTGTTAACTGCTACGGCGGGGCGGGGGGCGGGGGTGGCTTCCCTGGTGGCACAGTGCTTAAGAATTTGCCTGCCAATGCAGAGGACATGGGTTTTAGCCCTGGTCTGGGAAGATCCCACATTCCACGAGCAACTAAGCCCGTGCGCCACAAATATTGAGCCTGAGCTCTAGAGCCTGCGAGTCAAACTACCAAGCCCGCGTGCCACAACTACTGAAGCCCACGTGCCTAGCGGCCGTGCTCTGCAACAAGAGAAGCCACCACAGTGAGAAGCCCGCGCACCGCAACAAAGACCCAACGCAGCCATAAATTAATTACTTAAATAATTAATTAAATTAGGGGGAAAAAAAAGAATCCGCCTGCTGATGCAGGGGACACAGGTTCAAGCCCTGGTCTGGGAAGATCCCACATGTCACGGAGCAACTAAGCCTGTGCGCCACAACTACTGAGCCTGTGCTCTAGAGCCCCCGAGCCCCAACTGCCTGAGCCCACATGCCACAACTACTGAACCCGCGTGCCTAGAGCCCGCTCTCCACAACAAGAGAAGCCACCACAATGAGAAGCCTGTGCACTGCAACAAAGAGTAGCCCCCGCTCACCGCAACTAGAGAAAGCTCGCGTGCAGCAACGAAGACCCAACTCAGCCAAAAAAATTATAAAGAAAATTTAAAAAGAAAATTAAACTGCTATGGATTTAATTTGTCTTCTTTTGCCCTAGTTTCTTGAGGTGGAATATTTGAACAGTAATTTGGGATCTTTTTTTTTTGCCCCCCATATAAGCATTTAATGCTATGTATTTCCCTAAATTAACTGCATCCCAGGAAGTTTGATATGGTATATTCTCATGTTTATTTAATTCAAAATATATTTTTATATTTCCCTTTTGACCCAGAGATTATTTGAAAGTATGTTATTTAATTTCCAAATATTTGAGAGATTTTCCAGATATTTTTCGGTTACTTTGAGGGGAGGGGTCACAGACCTCTTTGAAACCTGTTACAACATTTTTCCAGAAAAAACTCATATAAAATAACATTTTGTAATTTCCTGGGGTTCACAGATCCCCTGAAAACCCTTCACAGAACTCCTAGATTAGCAATTCCTACCCTAAGACATTGAAAACTGATTTTTTAAAAAGGCTGTCCACAAAGGAGAAACATTTTCTGTAGCCCTATCACACTTTCCATATGTACCATTTTTTTAGGTATGTCTCAGAAAATAATCTAAATTGGCACAAGTTCATACTAGTGAGTTTAGTAAAAGTTGGCTGCCCAAAAGTTAGCTGCTATGTGCTTGATATAGTAAAGGGAAAAGACAATCAGTAATTTCTAAGATGCAAATGAGTTCTTTATACTCAAATGCACTGAATTTTAGTTTGCATCCTAACTTTTAAAAGAAAGTGTCTTTTTGTTTGTTTTGTCATTTTTTTCAAATTAAGACTGCTGTTTTTCTGCTGATAAGAGAGAGCAGGAGCACACAAGCTACAGGTAGACAGCAATACATTTTCAGCTTTTCAGCAGCTTGAAGTTACAACTATGTCATAAAATTCAGAAGAAATATGAGAACTAGCCTAGTACCTTGAAAGCTCTCAGAGGCTCCTCTGTGAAAACTGTCTTCCTCTATGGGTACTCCATTTGTCCCTGTTGTCTGGGGGTTTTATAGTTGCCCTTTCAACCATGCCTCCCTCCCGACCACTACCACCACAGCTCTGCAATTTAAAATCACGTCTAATGCTGGTGGCTCAGAGATCCCATCACACTGGATATTGCAAGAGCCAATCCCTGAGCGTGTTTTGGCTTTGGTTCCATTTGCAAGGCCATCTTGCCTCGTGTCACGCTAGGCTGATACCTATGGCAGCCCTAGGAGGTAAATATAGGTTTTCTTTCTATCTTATTTGTAAGTGTAGCTATATCTTTGTCATTATAAGTATTTGTATGACATTATAAGTATTTGTATACTAGGGAATAGGGTACTCTGAGTGAATCACAGCCTAACCCTGACTAAATGCTGACAACTTTCTCTCCCAGAAACATACTTTAAAATAGTATAATTTGAAGTATACATTAGAGAATTAAATTATATTCCTATACCTTGAAACAGGGATAAGATTATACCTTCTTGATCACTAAGATGCTTGAAAAGATATAAAAGCTCTATAGTTTTAAGATCACTTCCAATCCCGGTAAAAATGGACCAGGTAATTCAGATTAATCCTGTCAATGGCAACACCTAGAAAAGCTGAATTATATATTTAAAAAACCCTCATGGTATCAAAGTGCTAACATGGCAGTGAAAACTCATGGGGGCCTGATCCAAATGCCCAGTTTCTTTTCAAGTCTCTTATTACTTCTTGTACTTTCTGGAGTTGACATGGAAAATTCTATTTGTTTTATTTGTTCACATTCTGAAATAAAGGAAGACATAAATGAAAGTATATTTTGTAATGAAAGACATAAGGAAAAATAGGAGAGGGGAAAAATTAATATTATATGCTTGTGGTAACGTAAACAAGTTTAGGACAACAAAGATTCGAGAATACAATATATGATAAGGGAATAAATATATGTCATCAAATAAGGCCATACAGAAAAAGGCTCATAATTTTTAAAAGTAAATTAACATTAATTAAAATCATTAAGTAAATTATCATAGTAATGAATTTCTATCTTCTTTGGGCTATGAAGCTGATAGTCATATGCCATAAAAATTTCATACACACTTAGGAGTAAATATTTGCAAATCATGTATCCATACAACTCAACAGCCAAAAACCAGTCTGACTGAAAGATGGGCAGAGGATCTGAAAAGACATTTTTCAAAGAAGATACCCAGATGGCAAACAGGTACATAAAAAAGTGCTCAACATCACTAATCATCAGAGAAATGCAAATCAAAACCATAAAGAGGCATCACTTCACACCTGTTAAAATGGCTGGTAAGAAAAAGATAAGAAATAACAAGTACTGGAGAGGATGTGGAGAAAAGGGAACCCTGTGCACTGGTGGTGAGAATGTAAACTGCTACAGCCACTGTGGAAAACAGTATGGAGGTTCCTCAAGAAATTAAAAACAGAACTACCGTATGATTCAGCAATCTGAAGAAAATGCAATCACTATCTGGAAAAGATATATGCACCCCTATGTTCACTGAAGCATTATTTACACTAGCCAAGATGTGGAAACAACCTAAGGGTCCATGGCAAATGAATGGATAAAGAAAATGTGGTGTATATGTATAATGGAATATTATTCAGCTACAAAAAAAGAAAGAAATCCTGCCATTTGTGACAACATGGATGGACCTTGAGGGCATTATACTAAGTAAAATAAGTCAGATAGAGGAAAACAAAAGCCTTTGATTTCACTTATATGTAGAATCTAAAAAACAAAACAAAACAAACTCATAGATACAAGAGAACAGATTGGTGGCTGCTAGAGGTGAGGGGTAAGGGGTGGGAGAAATGGGTGAAGATGGTGAAAAGGTACAAACTTCCAGTTATAAGACAGTAAGTCCAGGGATGTAATGTACAGCAGGAGGACTACAGCTAACAATACCGTATACTGAAAGTTGCTAAAAGAGAAAATCTTAAAAGTTCTCATCACAAGAAAAAAAAAAGTTAGGCTGTGCACCTGAAACTAATATAATGTTATGTGTCAATTATATCCCAATACAAACAAATATTTTAAAAATTTAATACACACTATTAGGATTCAAGAAGGGAGATTAGGCCATTGGGAATTAAAAACAAAAGCTCATTAACTCTTTTTTTCTGTTGTCAAGTTCCCAACTTGGCTTTGTGATAGATGGCATAATCGGCCCCAATCCTTCATCTCTTTCTGCAGCCATATCTTTTGCTATTTAGTATCGCACTGTGGCTGGGTTGCTTTGGTGAGCCACACTTACGGGGCTATTTTCTCTCTCGTGCCTCTGCCTTCACTGTGAAACCAAGCTCAGAATAGCCTGCTGCAGGATTAGAGACATGAAGAACAGAGTATTAACTATGGTTAAAGCCAGCCTAGATCAGCAGCTAGCCTAGTGTGGAGTAAACCCAGCCAAAGTCAGCAAAGTCACCTAGCTGCCCCTCACAGGCCCCAAGACGTATAAGCAATAAATGCTTATTGCATGCAACTCAGATTTTGTAGCTATTATACAACAATTTTGTGGCAACAGTTAAACAGACTTTTGAGCAGACTTTAACTGACGACTGCATTTTTAAATTTCTGCTGAAAATATTTGCTAATTACAACACCATTATTTGACATTTCTCTCTGTCTTCACTATGGCCTACTGAATCTTAGACAGCATGACTACTTACTACTGACCTGACACAGCCCCCAGAAAATCAAGCTCTTATGAGTCTGGGAAGCAAGTCAGAGAGCTGTCTTAATGAAAAGAAGGAGTGATCCTAAAATACACCAACATAAGAAGAGAGGTAGCAAAGAGTGGAAAGCTGTCTGAAGAATCAAGAGGGTAGGTAACCCAAAGGATCAGTGTATTTGTATTACAGCTAAAGTGCGTTTGGTTCAAGAGAATCTACCGATACGTTTCCTCTGCTTGCGCCTAACATAAAAACTCTTCCAAGTGATTTCATATTTTTTTAAAAATCTTCTACTTGAATGTTAATAACACAGGCTATTACCATATGATATTATATGGAGCAGTATCCAAGTAGACGACATTTAAACCTGCATTAAACAATCCTTTTAAAACTAAAAAAGTTAAACTCCTATGTTTCTATATCATCATTTAAATATCACACATGCAGGTTTTCTTCCATTATAAGAATGTCAAGTCTCTAAACTACTTGTTAATTATACAAAGAATAAAGTGTATATTTACAAAGCTTTTAAAAAACCCTACTGTCGTCTAGAGCTACTGACCTCATCATACACAGCTACTGATCTGCTCAGAAGCTGAAACCTCCCCTTAAATGTCATCCTTATTATTGTTTCAAATGGTCTGCAATCTAATTAAATGCCAATCCACTTTTTCACAATTTATAACATTTGACATTTATATTGGGATTCTATATGTCATGCCCAGAAACCATCAGATAATAGTTATTATTAGAAAATGCCCTAACAATGTACCTTTTAAAAGGAATACTTACTAGTATTGTTTGCCTATAATTTTGTTATCACAGTAGTTTGTAAGCCTATATATTACCAAGGTATCGCAATAATTCCCTTATATAATACTTTAATTTTCTTTTAACATATAGAGAACAAGGAAAACACTGATTCAAACTTGTGGTTGCAAGGTCTAGTGACATGTTCTACTAAAGTTCACATTTCAGAACTATACAAATTACCAATATATCACCATTATATAATCAATTTGTTCAATCATAAAATATTATGATATATACATCTATAGGTGTGTGTGTGTGTGCATTTGGAATATAAAATTCTACTTAGTAAATTAATTATAACTTCACAGCTGCTGTCAAGACAAACAAGTAAGAATTCTTAAATGAAGACAGTCTAAAAAAACACTGATCTCATTTTCACGAAAGAGCACCTTGGAAACATACTAAATTAAATACATGTTAAGGAAGTAAACCCTAAGACTTATAACTCACATGTGCGAATTCAAGGCTAAATCCCTGTTATTTCTAAATTAAATCACTAAACCATCTAAACATCTGCTACCATCTGAATGTTCGTACCCTCCGCCCACCAATTCATACGTTGAAACCTAATGCCCCAGGTGGCCGGAGTCTTTGGCAGCTGATTAGGTTATGAGGGCAGAGCACTCATGAATGGGATTTGTGCCCTTATAAGAGATGCTTGAGAAGGCCCCCTTGCCCCTTCTACACTGTGAGCTCACAGAATAAAGACAGCCATCTATGAACCAAGAAAGGGGCTCTCACCAAATACCTAATCTGCTGACGCCTTGATCTTGGACTTGCCAGCCTCCAGAACTGTGAGAAATAAATTGCTCTTGTTTATAAGTCACCCAGTTTAGGGCATTTTGTTACAGTAGCCCGAATGGACTAAGACACTATCCATTAAGAATAGAGAAGTAAACTATGATACGTAAGTATACTATGCATGTATTAAAATAGCAAATATAGATCTCTATGTTATATTGTAAAGTGGGTAAGTAAATCACAAAACAATACTACTTAAGTAAAGAAAGAAAGATGTATTTGTGTTGTGGTACAAGAGAGTTTTTTTGTTTGTTTGTTTGTTTTTGTACGCAGGCCTCTCACTGTTCTGGCCTCTCCCGTTGCAGAGCACAGGCTCCGGACGCAGGCCCAGGGGCCATGGCTCACGGGCCCAGCCACTCCGCGGCATGTGGGATCTTCCAGGACCGGGGCATGAACCCGTGTCCCCTGCATCGGCAGGCGGACTCTCAACCACTGCGCCACCAGGGAAGCCCAACAAGAGAGTTTTAAAGCTTGGTCTAGACTCAAATCGGAGTCTGAATGCTAGTTTCAAGACTTGCCTGCCGGCATTGCACTTTTAGGAGTCTATATCGGCCAGGCTACTAAGCTTTCTCAGCCTGAATTCCCACTTTGTAGTGGCGGATATTGATACTTCCATTTCAAGGGTTGTTGTGAGATAAATGAGATAATACATTTTAATGCCTTGGCACAATCCAAGCAACTATAGATGTTTAATAATGGTAGTTATTTTTACGACCCTATCCTAACCTTAAAAAATGAATTCTCGGGCTTCCCTGGTGGCACAGTGGTTGGGAGTCCGCCTGCCGATGCAGGGGATGTGGGTTCGTGCCCTGGTCTGGGAAGATCCCATATGCCGCGGAGCGGCTGGGCCCGTGAGCCACGGCCACTGGGCCGGCGTGTCCGGAGCCTGTGCTCCGCAACGGGAGAGGCCGTGGCAGTGAGAGGGCCGCATACCATTAAAAAAAAAAAAAAAAAAAAAAGAATTCTCTGGTACCATTTAAGAGTCAGAAAGAAGGATGTAAGGATTTGTCCCTATAGAGCTTTAGGTTTTTATGACATAACTCTGGTGATTAATAACAAAGAAGACTTAGAAAAACAAATACATGTGTAATGATAAAATAATTTCAGATTATTATAAGCAAATATATGTACTATGTATATAACTCATATATGTTTTATTCTACTATATCCTAAGACATTCAAATAATAAGGTTGAAAAGAAAAACATACAGCTTTTTTAGGCATATGAAAGAATATATCCAAAAACACATAGTGAGTTTAGATGGTCATAAAGATGGTCTACACAAAGGATCAACTTGAGAAATCCTTTTACCATCCTTTCTCCTGATGTGAACTAAAGCTATAGTTAAGCATGTTAAATGTTCCGATAGCCAAGAAACTTCCACAACTAACCTTTAGGAAAATAAATTTAGGATTCTGGAAAGCTGCTCATTCTACATTTCAAGTTTTGTATTTTCAAGTTGCCCTTTTAAAAAACACACTGTTGTTAAAATTCTAGCTTTCCTTTATTTCACAGCTTAAACATTCATTAATGATATGATTTCTGTTACTTTTCAACCTTGTGGACTTGAGACTTAAATATCTCACCTACAGGGCTTCCCTGGTGGCGCAGTGGTTGAGAGTCCGCCTGCCGATGCAGGGGACACGGGTTCGTTCCCCGGTCCGGGAGGATCCCACATGCCGCGGAGCGGCTGGGCCCGTGAGCCATGGCCGTTGAGCCTGCGCGTCCGGAGCCTGTGCTCCGCAACGGGAGAGGCCACAACAGTGAGAGGCCCGCGTACCGCAAAAAAAAAAAAAAAAAAAAAAAAAAAAATCTCACCTACAGGAAGAACTGTCCCTTTATAGACTTATACCAAATTTCAACTAAACATTTCCACTTACAGATAGAGTAGATATTCTACTTTAAAACATGTTTCAGGGCTTCCCTGGTGGCGCAGTGGTTGGGGGTCCACCTGCCGATGCAGGGGACATGGGTTCGTGCCCCAGTCCGGGAGGATCCCACGTGCCGTGGAGCGGCAGGGCCCGTGAGCCATGGCCGCTGGGCCAGCGCGTCTGGAGCCTGTGCTCCGCAGCGGGAGAGGCCACAGCAGTGAGAGGCCCGCGTACGGCAAAAAAAAAAAAAAAAGAAAAAAAAGAAAAACATCTTTCAATCCTTCTCTCACTAAAGATTTAACACTTGGCTATTTTCTTCTAAATGTTTTCAGTGAAATAATTATAAAGGAAGAGGAATATGGTAAGATCAAAGAACAAAACGTGTCAAATTTAAAAACATAGAGGAGGGGCAGAAAGTGTTATTAATAGCCAAAACACAAGAGATGAACATTAGAAGTTACTTGTCATTACTCAATAATATTTAAAATAATAAACATATGATGCTGTTTGAACTGTTATTTAATGCTTAGGCTTTCTTTAAACATTAAAATGAAAGCAGAAAAGTAAAACGACCTTAAAAAAATTCACTTAAAAAAAAAAAATTTTAAGAAACTGTGAACCAAGATGGCGGAGTAGAAGGACATGCTCTCACTCCCTCTTGTGAGAACACCAGAATCATAACTAGCTGCTGGACAATCATCAACAGGAAGACACTGGAACTCATCAAAAAAGATACCCTCACATCCAAAGACAAAGGAGAAGCCACAATGAGACGGTAGGAGGGGCACAATCACAGCAAAATCAAATCCCATAACTGCTGGGTGGGTGACTCACAGACTGGAGAACACTTATACCACAGAAGTCCACCCACTGGAGTGAAGGTTCTGAGCCCCAAGTCAGGCTTCCCAACCTGGGGGTCTGGCAATGGGAAGAGGAATTTGTAGAGAATCAGAGTTTGAAGCTGTAAGGCCAACTGGCCCGAGGCAGGGGAACACAATCAGATTCACCGGTTGCATCAGAACGAAATTCTCCAGACCACCCAGTTCCAGAAACTGCCCTGGAGACATTCCGGACCACCCAGTTCCAGAAACTAACCTGGGGACTTTGAAACCAGCCCAGCCTTCCCGCCTTTCAAGGGGCGGGACTAACGGTCCCCCAGGATACCCGAAAAGACCACCAAATAAGGAATACCCTGCGCTCTCCCAGATTCACCACACCCCTTTCCCTTCTTCCCCTATAAAATCTTGCCCAACCCTCGCCCCGGCGCGACTTCTCTGGCCCCCTTTCTCTCGGACCAGTGAACCTCGCCCGGGAGCGCTCCCTAATAAAGCTCACTTGAAGCCTTCCCCTGTTTCGTGATGCCGTTTGTTAAGATCCGACCTTACAGAAGCCTAGTGGGATTTGACTGCAGGACTTCGACAGGACTGGAGGAAACAGAGACTCTAGGAGAGCACACACAAAGTAGTGTGCGCATTGGGACCCAGGGGAAGGAGCAATGACCCCAGGGGAGACTGAACCAGACCTACCTGCTAGTGTTGGAGGGTCTCCTGAAGAGGCAGGGGGTGGCTGTGGCTCACTGTGGGGACAAGGACACTGGCAGCAGAAGTTCTGGGAAGTACTCCTTGGCGTGAGCTCTCCCAGAGTCTGCCATTAGCCCCACCAAAGAGCCCAGGTAAGCTCCACTGTTGGGTTGCCTCAGGCCAAACAACCAAGAGGGAGGGAACTCAGCCCCACCCATCAGCAGTCAAGTGGATTAAAGTTTTACTGAGCTCTGTCCACCCACCACCAGTCTCTCGCATCAGGAAACCTGCACAAGCCTCTTAGACAGCCTCACCCACCAGAGGGCAGACAGCAGAAGCAAGAACTACAGTCCTGCAGCCTGTGGAACAATAACCACATTCACAGAACGACAGACAAGATGAAAAGGCAGAGGGCTATGTACCAGATGAAGGAACAAGATAAAACCACAGAAAAACAACTAAATGAAGTGGAGATAGGCAACATTCCAGAAAAAGAATTCAGAATAATGATAGTGAAGATGATCCAGGACCTCAGAAATACAAAGGAGGCAAAGATCGAGAAGATGCAAGAAATGTTTAACAAAGACCTAGAAGAATTAAAGAGCAAACAAACAGAGATGAACAATACAATAACTGAAATGAAAACTACACTAGAAGGAATCAATAGCAGAATAACTGAGGCAGAAGAACGGAGAAGTGACCTGAAAGACTGAATGGTGGAATTCACTGCTGTGGAACAGAATAAAGAAAAAAAAATGAAAAGAAATGAAGACAGCCTAAGAGACCTCTGGGACAACATTAAAGGCAACAACATTCACATTATAGGGGTCCCAGAAGTAGAAGAGAGAGAGAAAGGACCCGAGAAAATATTTGAAGAGATTATAGTTGAAAACTTCCCTAACATGGGAAAGGAAATAGCCACCCAAGTCCAGGAAGCACAGAGAGTCCCATACAGGATAAACCCAAAGAGAAACAAACCAAGACACATAGTAATCAAACTGGCAAAAATTAAAGACAAAGAAAAATTATTGAAAGCAGCAAGGGAAAAATGACAAATAACATACAAGGGAACTCCCATAAGATTAACAGCTGATTTCTCAGCAGAAACTCTACAAGCCAGAAGGGAGTGGCATGATATACTTAAAGTGATGAAAGGCAAGAACCTACAGCCAAGATTACTCTACTCAGCAAGGATCTCATTCAGATTCAATGGAGAAATCAAAAGCTTTACAGAAAAGCAAAAGCTAAGAGAATTTCAGCACCACCAAACCAGCTCTACAACAAATGCTAAAGGAACTTCTCTAAGTGGGAACACAAGAGAAGAACCTACAAAAACAAACCCCAAACAATTAAGAAAACGGTAATAGGAACATATATATCAATAATTACCTTAAATGTGAATGGATTAAATGCTCCAACCAAAAGACACAGGCTTGCTGAATGGATTCAAAAACAAGACCCATATATATGCTGTCTACAAGAGACCCACTTCAGACCTAGGAACACATACAGACTGAAAGTGCGGGGATGGAAAAACATATCCCATGCAAATGGAAATCAGAAGAAAGCTGGAGGAGCAATACTCGTATCAGATAAAATAGACTTTAAAATAAAGAATGTTACAAGAGACAAGGAAGGACACTACATAATGATCAACGGATCAATGCAAGAAGAAGATATAACAATTATAAATATGTACGCACCCACCACAGGAGCACCTCAATACATAAGGTAACTGCTAACAGCTGTAAAACAGGAAATCAACAGTAACACAATAATCGTGGGGGACTTTAACACCTCACTTACACCAATGGACAGATCAATCAAAATGAAAATAAATAAGGAAACAGAAGCTTTAAATGACACAACAGACCAGGTAGATTTAATTGATATTTATAGGACATTCCATCCAAAAACAACAGAATACACTTTCTTCTCAAGTGTGCACGGAACATTCTCCAGGATAGACCACATCTTGGGTCACAAATCAAGTCTCAGTAAATTTAAGAAAACTGAAATCATATGAAGCATCTTTTCTGACCACAACGCTATGAGATTAGAAATGAATTACAGGGGAAAAAACATAAAAAACACAAACACATGGAGGCTAAACACTACGTTACTAAATAACCAAGAGATCACTGAAGAAATCAAAGAGGAAATCAAGAAATACCTAAAGACAAATGACAATGAAAACGTGACAATCTAAAACCTACGGGATACAGCAAAAGCAGTTCTAAGAGGGAAGTTTATAGCTATACAGGCCTACCTCAAAAAACAAGAACAATCTCAAATAAATAATCTAATCTTACACCTAAAGGAACTAGAGAAAGAAGAACAAACAAAACCCAAAGTTAGAAGAAGGAAAGAAATCATAAAGATCAGAGCAGAAATAAATGAAATAGAAACAAAGAAAACAATAGCAAAGATAAATAAAACTAAAAGCTGGTTCTTTGAGAAGATAAACAAAATTGATAAACCGTTAGCCAGGCTCATCACGAAAAAGAGGGAGAGGACTCCAATCAATAAAATTGGAAATGAAAAAGGAGAGGTTACAACAGACACCACAGAAATACAAAGCATCCTAAGAGACTACTACAGGCAACTCTATGCCAATAAAATGGACAACCGGGAAGAAATGGAAAAATTCTTAGAAAGGTATAACCTTCTAAGACTGAACCAGGAAGAAATAGAAAATATGAACAGACCAATCTCAAGTAGTGAAGTTGCAACTGTGATTAAAAATCTTCCAACAAACAAAAGTCCAGGACCAGATGGCTTCACAGGTGAATTCTATCAAACATTTAGGGAAGAGCTAACACCCGTCTTTCTCAAACTCTTCCAAAAAACTGCAGAGGAAGGAACATTCCCAAACTCATTCTATGAGGCCACCACCACCCTGATACCAAAACCAGACAAAGATACTGCAAAAAAAGAAAATTACAGACCAATATCACTGATGAATATAGATGCAAAAATCCTCAACAAAATACTAGCAAACAGAATCCAACAACACATTAAAAGGATCATACACCATGATCAAGTGGATTTATCCCAGGGATGCAAGGATTCTTCAATACATGCAAATCAATCAATGTGATACACCATATTAACAAACTGAAGAAGAAAAACCATATGATCATCTCAATAGATGCAGAAAAGCTTTAGACAAAATTCAACACCCACTTATGATTAAAAACTCTCCAGAAAGTGGGCAAAGAGGGAACCTACCTCAACATAATAAAGGCCATATACGACAAACCCACAGCAAACATCATTCTCAATGGTGAAAAACTTGAAAGCATTTCCACTAAGATCAGGAACAAGACAAGGATGTCCACTCTCACAACTATTATTCAATACAGTTTTGGAAGTCCTAGCCTCAGCAATCAGAGAAGAAAAAGAAATAAAAGGAATACAAATTGGAAAAGAAGAAGTAAAACTGTCACTGTTTGCAGATGACATGATACTATACATAGAGAATCCTAAAGATGCCACCCGAAAACTACTAGAGCTAATCAGTGAATTTGGTAAAGTTGCAGAATACAAAATTAATGCACAGAAATCCCTTGCATTCCTATACACTAATGATGAAAAATCTGAAAGAGAAATTTAGGAAACACTCCCATTTACCACTGCAACAAGAAGAATAAAATACCTAGGAATAAACCTACCTAGGGAGACAAAAGACCTGTATGCAGAAAACTGTAAGACACTGATGAAAGAAATCAAAGATGATACCAACAGATGGAGAGATATACCATGTTCTTGGATTGGAAGAATCAATATTGTGAAAATGACTATACTACCCAACGCAATCTACAGATTCAATGCAATCCCTATCAAATTACCAATGGCATTTTTTTTATGGAAGTAGAACAAAAAATCTTAAAATTTGTATGGAGACACAAAGACCCCGAATAGCCAAAGCAGTCTTGAGGGAAAAGAACAGAGCTGGAGGAATCAGACTCCCTGACTTCAGACTACACTACAAAGCTACAGTAATCAAGACAATATGGTACTGGCACAAAAACAGAAACATAGATCAATGGAACAAGATAGAAAGCCCAGAGGTAATAAACCCATGCACCTATGGACAACTAATTTATGACAAAGGAGGCAAGGATATACAATGGAGAAAAGACAGTCTCTTCAATAAGTGGTGCTGGGAAAACTGGACAGCTACATGTAAAAGAATGAAATTAGAACACTCCCTAACACCATACACAAAAATAAACTCAAAATGAATTAGAGACCTAAATGTACGACCGGACACTATAAAACTCTTAGAGGAAAACATAGGAAGAACACTCTTTGACATAAAGCACAGCAAGATCTTTTTTGATCCACCTCCTAGAGTAATGGAAATAAAAACAAAAATAAACAAATGGGACCTAATGAAACTTAAAAGCTTTTGTGCAGCAAAGGAAACCATAAACAAGACGAAAAGACAACCCTCAGAATGGGTGAAAATATTTGCAAACGAATCAACGGACAAATGATTTATCTCCAAAATATATAAATATCTCATGCAGCTCAATATTAAAAAAACAAACAACCCAATCCAAAAATGGGCAGAAGACCTAAACAGACCTTTCTCCAAAGAAGACGTACAGATGGCCAAGAAGCACATGAAAAGATGCTCAACATCACTAATTATTAGAGAAATGCAAATCAAAACTACAAAGAGGTATCACCTCACACCAGTTAGAATGGGCATCATCAGAAAATCTACAAACAACAAATACTGGAGAGGGTGTGGAGAAAAGGGAACCCTCTTGCACTGTTGGTGGGAATGTGAACTGATACAGCCACTATGGAGAACAGTATGGAGGTTCCTTAAAAAACTGAAAATAGAATTACCATATGATCCAGCAATCACACTACTAGGCATATACCCAGCGAAAACAACAATTCAAAAAGACTCATGCGGGCTTCCCTGGTGATGCAGTGGTTGAGAGTCCGCCTGCCGATGTAGGGGACATGGGTTCGTGCCCCGGTCCAGGAAGTTCCCACATGCCGTGGAGCGGCTAGGCCTGTGAGTCATGGCCGCTGAGCCTGCATGTCCAGAGCCTGTGCTCCGCAACAGGAGAGGCCACAACAGTGAGAGGCCTGCATATCGAAAAAAAGAAAAAAAAAAAGACTCATGCACCCCAATGTTCATTGCAGCAGTATTTACAACAGCCAGGTCATGGAAGTAAACTAAATGCCAATCGACAGAAGAATGGATAAAGAAGATGTGGTACATATATACAATGGAATATTACCCAGCCATAAAAAGGAACGAAATTGGGTCTTTGTTGAGACGTGAATGGATCTAGGGACTGTCATACAGAGTGAAATAAGTCAGAAAGAGAAAAACAAATATTGTATATTAACGCATATACGTGGAACCTAGAAAAATGGTACAGATGAACCGGTTTGCAGGGCAGAAATTGAGACACAGTTGTAGAGAACAAATGTATGGACACCAAAGGGGGAATGTGGCTGAGGGGTGGTGGTGGTGGTGTGATGAATTGGGCAACTGGAATTGACACGTATACAGTGATGTGTATAAAATGGATGACTAATAAGAACCTGCTGTGTAAAAAAAAAAAATGTGATCAAATGTTTTTTATTGGAATGAATCAAACATAGACCATGTTTACTGTCTAAAAAACAAAATTTTAAGTCTGGAACTTTCTGTTACCCTTTAGCATTGTAGGATGGTAGGCCTGAGTAATTTAGGGTCACAGACTATTTGACCAACAGCATCAATTCAATCCAATGTTTTTGATATATTTTAATTTTGTTAAAGCCTTTTGCCACCACTGCCTTAACTGAAGTCACATGTTACATTTACCACTGCCCCTGCCTGACACAGAAGAGTGATATATTTTCCATACATATGCTGGCTCTTCTTTATAATGTTGTTTTCAGGTGGGACCATCTCATAAGGATATTTTTTTCCTGACACTTCCAGTAATTACACTGAACTAACTCTACTGGATATAATACCGAATTTCATTTATAGCAATAAACCATGTTTTTCAAAGTAATAAGTATCATAATAAAGCTTCTATAAAAAAAAGTTTGAGAGAAAAATTAGTCATCTAATTATCTACAAAGAGCTTCCATGGTCTCTGTAGGGCCAGTTTTCAATAAACAAAGTTAAAAAAAAAAGATGCTTCTAAATTATTTGTCAAGACTGCAAGAATAATTGAGTAGAAAATAGCACCATATTAATATGCAAACACAATGGAGCCATCCATTGGAAGTGAAAGCAGGAAGTCTCATGAAATGATTGTTAGCACCAAGGATTATTTTATGCAAATTCCTTAAGTTCAATTTGTTACCAACCTACTCTAAAAATTATTCCAGAACCAACTAGAACTACTAGGATATAGGTAAAGCCAGATTACAACTGACCCTTGAACACATGGGTTTGAACTGGGAGGGTCCACTTACCTGCAGATTTTTTTCAGTAGTAAATAATACAGTACTACATGATCCGCAGTTGGTTGAATCCACCGACACGGAAGGGATGACAAGGAGAAACTACGAATACCGAGAGCTGACTATCAATTACACATGGATTTCTGACTGCAGGGAGGGTAGGTACCCCAACCCCCAAGTTGTTCAAGAGTCAACTGTACTTCATTTTACAATGTTTCAATTGGAGCAGTCAGGGAAGCCAAACAACAACAACAAAAAAACATGGTTAGCTATCCGTATAATGACAGTAGAGATACCACATTTTGGCACATTCTCTAAAATTAGTCCATCAATGACAGTTAAAGATGTACTAAAGTCCTACTCCTTGGATTTCAGTTAGCATACATATCTACTAGTTAAATATGTATGCTTAACTTTAAAACATTAATGTAGAGAATTAAAATTATGATTCAGGCATGCAGCTATTATTTTAAATATATGCAAACAGCTGTTTCAAAAAGAGTAATTTTGGAGCTAAACTTCCAGTCTAGGGCTCGAACCTTTAGAAAGTAAATCAACATCTTTCTTTTACAGTTTTAAGCACTGCACTTCCTCCAATCATTTTCTAATGGTTCAAGTCAATTTCACACTAAGTAACAGCACATGAATGATATCTGCGGTGAGGGGTCTCATAACAGGAAATTTGATCAATCTGAAATAATTACACTTAAAAATATATATAATTTAGCCCATAAAGTGGCACATGCATTTTTTTAAAAGTCTTATAAAACCTGCCTGCATTTTTTAAGTGTAGCAATGGTAGGAGGGCCAATTTTTAAGAGGTAACATTTTTTTCTGGTTTAAATTCATAAGAAAGTTTCAAAAATTCACTATAAAATTTTCCAGTAAATTAATATTCAGTCAATTCAATATTTATAGTTAGTCAAGTACTGTATAATTAGTAATTTTAAACAAAATCATTAAAGTTTACAGAAGGGACTATCACTTACCAGCTGCTCTGATTTTACACCATACAACTTGATGGTCTTTGCCACGTTTTTTGACACAGCTAATGTGAGGTCTGCATCAACAGCAGCTACATTTAGTTCACTGGAGAAAACAAAAACAGACTTTAATTATTAGCAACACAGTTCATCAACAAAGTAAAGAGCAACATATAAACCTAATCCCAATAAACAATGTGGTGATTTTTTTTTATAGATTTTACTGGTTGCCTCCAAGAACTGATGGATTGCACTGTTTCATTTTCCCTCCTAAATTCAGCATTAGGAAAAAGTGCTCTAAGACTGTCTGGTTAATGACCAGTTTCTCATTAATAAATGCATGTCATGTGTGAGTTCAGGCTGTGATTAAGAGAATAAATTGTGTGCAGATTTTTCAAGTAGCACTCTTGTTAATACTGATAAGTGCAATTAGAGACACTGCATGTCACAGACATCTGCAAGGAAATGACAGCGCTTGAATGGAAATAGTAACCTTGGAAGGACAAAGGCTAAAAATATAAATTACACGATACATAAAGATACTCAGTTTCTGTAGAAATTATGCCAATTCATGCTATTTTGATAAAATAGCTTTTTAAATATATCAAAAGCATAACAAGGATTTAACTTGATATTTTAAAAATTTGGATTCTTAAAGTATTTCTCTGTCATGCTTATTTTCAATTTAACATTGGATTAATTGGGACATTTGAGGTAATTGCAAAAAAAAGTATTTACAAAGACCATGAAAGTTAACTTTTTTAAAGTTAATTTTTAATTAAGAGTTAAAAATTGCATGAAAATGCATATACAAGTAGAAAAGCAAGAAAAGTAATTATTGTCTCTCAAGTAGCAGAATAAATCTTGGCACTTACCAGGTTGCCTTTATGAAGAAAGTGAAGGACTTTAAAACAACATTAGTGCTTACTATGTGTGACAAAAATGCCCTTTCGTATACCAGTGAGACATAATTTTATTAAAGTTCACTTTCACATTCTATTAAACAATGGCATAAGTATGCTTCTTCAAGTCCCACCTTACAATTGATCACAGCATTGTCAAACTGCACCGGGGAATGGGTGCAGTCCATAAACAGGTAACATGTCCATAAACAGGTAAAGAGATCAAGTTCAATCCATGACCAGTTTTGTCACTACCGTATGAAACAAATAACGGAGACATTAGGGTATAAACGTCTTCAGTCAGGACTTTGGAAAGTCAAGATAACTGTGGAAAGATTTAGGATCAAGATGCTGGGCAATTTCAATGCTGTATTTAGATAGATATGCATATTATACCTGTGGCTTTTTAGTTGTACTCTCACATGCCTCAGAATCACCATCTTCAAATTTGTAATCTAAAAGAATCTAGACTTTTATACCTTGGTTCTATATTGCCTAACTACTAATTTTACTCCTCAAAATGTTCACCTATAAATAAATGTATAGACCTACTGTTACGACAACTTGTTATTATGACAGGAACTGAGACAGTCTCAACTGCAGATTAACCTGGGGGGTCCGTAAAATGTCTAAAAGCAACAGTATAATACATTGTCCGCAACCATTCAGGTTGCACAACCATATCCTCTGCTAGGATATCTTCCCTTTTGAGAGTTTTAAAAGCTGTCACATTCACTTAGAAAGCTTAAAATAGCAAACACAAGTAGACTAATCAGGATTATAATCCTTGTACGCCATGAAGTACTTTCTGGATTTAAGATTAAAAAAGCTGATCTCCATGCTTTAGCTTCTCAATTTGTAAAATTTTTTAATATTAACTTTCCTACGTAATATCAGAAATTTACTATGGCATAAAGAATTAGGTTGTTTTACTTTGTATCCTTGACAAGATACAGAATAATGATAATTGACTATTTTTAGACTGTATTTAAATGGTTTTATTAATTGGAATCTCAAGTATTGATACTTACTACATGTGCACTCACTCAATGCAAAACTCTTGGTTTAATTTCCAGACTAATTCTTTGAATGATTTGAGATAAATTAAAGATGTACTGCCATTATACATCACTAACAAATGTGGCAGGCATTTTGCGGCATGCCGCTACATGAAAATACATACCTTGCTATAGTTTTAATGATACCTTCAAGTTCATCGGCAGAAGGAGGATTACGACCACCAGGGGGAAAAACCAAGTTGATCGGATCAAAGAGTCGAGATAAGGATTTTGATAGATAAGCAGCCTCATAGGGTTGTAGTGAGTCTTTCAAAGCCTTTCCGGGACTGTGGGAACAAAGTTTATTAAAAATGAACTTAAATTATACAAAACTAAGTGCTAGTGTATCAGGTTGTAAATGCCTTTCTTAAAAACATATCTCCTATATAAAATGTAACTCTATATGAAGAAAAGAAAAAATTTTGTTTAAAAATGTATAAATATATTTACATAATCAAATGCTTATTAAGAACTAAACATTTTAATTTATACATAATTCCTGGGCATAAATGTTATATAATATGCACCAGTACCTACTGTAGTAAGTTTGTCGCTTAAAACTAAAGGAGTAACACTGTAAAATCTTATTAATTCTAATGGGGCCATGCCTTCACTTAGCATGTTTCTATAGAGCATACAAGAGAGGCAAGTCTGCAGAGACCTGCTCCCACAAGCTCAACCCTTTTCACACACAACAGCTGCCCTCTCATAAGCTCAGTGCCTAAGAGGGAAGTATACAGGTGCAGGTTTTTATCAGCCTTCTGATGCCAAAACTGATACTAACAAGAATGAGGACAAAATAAAAAGTGCTTGTGCAAGTCCCACAATCACCCAAATACTCCTAATTGTAGTTCTAAGTTAATTTGTTTTACAACATTCTTCACAAACTAAAATTTAGCCTACTAAACACTTCTTTCCTCCTCAGTCCTCCTATGTCTTCAGTTATTTCTGTTGATTTTCATTTACTTGTCCAACTATTGGATCTTGTATTTTACCTCTGACAATTACTATCAAATACCTATAACCATATAATTAACTCTGTATCTTCTCACATCACCCCTGTTTATGATCCTTCTACTGGCCTTTCCATTATCTTAAACAAACAAACAAAAACAAATCCCCCTTAATCCTAAATGTTCATTTTGAAAACATCTGACCTACTCCTTCAGGTATAGGAAACTTGGCTCTCTCCTTTTCCACCTTTGCTGGTCAACTGACAAGACCTAGAGGTCAGAACACTCTTGGCTCCTACATCACAATTCCATACTTATCTTAACACTTTCTCATTCAATAAGTATTTCACTCAACACATAGTTCCTGAGAATACTATGTGCCAGCCCTCACTGAGTGCTGGGAGGATAGAGATGAAATTTGCTTTACAGTCCAGTGAAGAAATGTGCAGGTAAAGTGTGAACTATAATAACTTCCATAACAGATGATGAGAGAAAGACCACAATGGGAACAGGGAAGAACTAGTGTCTAAATGTGTCTGAGGCAATCCTCTACTGAAGTCCACGCCAGCTATTTAAATGTCTTCCCTATTTTTGCTCTGGTCATTTACTGACCTTAAGAAGCCTCTTCTCTCTTCTGCAGAAATTTCAGCACTAAATTATAAGTACTAACATTCTTCTTCTCCAAGGATCCTTCCAAAAGGTCCTGCAGCTCTACTCCAACACCAAAGTTGCCAAGGCCCAGCTGGCTATCTGCCAGCAGCCACTCCTCAAGCAGCTCGCACGGGAGAAGCAGCTCTATGCCAAGATGTTTGAGAGGCTGGCTGAAGAGGAGAGCAAGACCAAGGCTGTGGTCGTTGCAGGAGAGCAGCCTGCTGACACAGAGATGGAGGACGAGCAGAAGGATGACCCGGCAGGGGGCCAGCCGCAGGTGGGGGCAGAGCACAGCCTCCCTCAGCCCTGCTCCAGTGGCTGCCTGCCTCCCCTGCTCCCTACCTTACTCCACCCTGTTAGTTTTGGAAAACCTGAAGAATCTGGGCGGGGGGGGGGGGAGAAGGATCCTTGGTGATTACAATGTCAAAACAAACAACTTTTCTAAAACCTGTCCTGTACTAGAAGTCTACTTTCATTTTAGCTTTACTATGGAGCTTCCATGTTTGAGTCATTGTTTTGAACTGCTCTACCTGTGACGTCTCCAAGCTCGAAGACAACTGTCCACGCCCCCACTTGCCGCCATCTCCTTCCCGCCTACTAATTCTCTTAAATGTCTACAATTTGCCAGGTACTTCCTAGATGCGGGAAATGTAGCAATGAAGTCAGTTAAAAAAAACTCCCTGTCCCCTTAAAGAGACTTCTGAGAACACAATATTGTAAATCAACTCTACTGCAATAAAAACTAATAAAAAAAAAAAAGACTTCTGAGAAACACACAAAAAAAGAAATAAAATTTTTAAATGAGTTAACTACGGAATACAATGGAGAGTAAAAAATTCTAAGAGAAAAAGGAAGTAAGGAAGCCAGAGACCGTTTTTGTTTTTAATCCAATTTTACATAGGGTGAGGCAAGGGAAAGCTTCCTGAGATGATGTGAGGGAAAAGAGGGAGCAAGTTATATAGATTTCCAGGGTAGGCGCTTTCTATAGGAAGAGAACAAGCGCAAAGGCCCTGAGAAGAGACTTAGACCTGGCTGCGTTTGACAAAAAGTTAGAGAAGCAGAGCACTTAAGTGACAGGAGAACAGTACAAGATGAGGTCTAAGAGAAAACAGACGGAACAAATCATGCTGGGCTTTGTATATCAATAAAAGTGCTAGATTTTACTCAAAAGAACTTGCTCTTTGACCTTACAGTGATCAGCGCTACGGAACCCTACGCTCATCCTCCACCGTTTCAAGGTGCTCTCATTAGCATCTTGATTTTTCTAATTTACCTTCCTTTCAAAGCTCTTACGAAGAAAATCTCAGTTAGATGGTCTCTGTATCTGCCGCTAAGCGTTCCACGTATTGCAGAGAAAAAGTAAACTGTTTCTATTAAATGTTTATGCAAACCTCTTAATTTCAAGAGACCTGAAGCTCCAGGTATTAAAATTCTACTTCTGCAGCCCTTCACTCTCCACAGCTGACCATCTGCCTCAACTTTACACTAAGACCAAAACCAGTGGCAATGATCTTACTAGCTTATTTTTTCCTTTGTAACTTCACCTACCCTCAGCAATTTTCCTTTTATCCCAAAGAAAAAGTAGCTTTATTCCTTTGTTCATATCAAAACCTCTCAGAAGAATTACCTACCTCCTTCTTTCCCGTTCTCTCTTTTTCTAAACTTCTTTATCAAGATTTAATTTACATTCAATTCAACCATTTAAAGTGTATAATTCAATGGCTTTCAGTATATTCAATATATATTCAGTATATTCATGGTGATGTGCAACCATCACCATGCTCAATCCCAGAACATTTTTATCACCTTCAAAAGAAACCTCATAGCCTTTAGCTTTAATCTTTTACCCCCCCCCACTCACCCCATCCCCAGCCCTAAGCAACCACTAATATGCTTTATATCTCTATAGATTTCCCTATTCTTAACTTTCATAGGAATAGGATCATACAGCATATGGGCTTTATATCTGGCTTTTTTCACTTAGCATAATTTTTTCAAGGTTCAGTCATGTTGTAACATGTGTCAGTTCTTCATTCCTTCATTCATGTGTGGATATATCACATGTGGTTACCCATCTGTCTGCTGATGGACATTTTGGGTGTTTCTATCTTTTGGTGATTATGAATGCTGCTATAAACATTCATTACAAATTTGTGTGTGAACACATTTAAAAAATTTTTTTTAATTTGCTTAATATGCTTTGTTTTTATTGTGATAACATATACATAACAGATGGGTGTTGTGCACAATAAGGAAGCACCCACCTATTGATCTCATCTGTCTGAGGCTTCACTTCAGCTAACTGGCAGCTGAGGGCAGGATGAGAAATGCTGCGGTTCTGCTCTTCTTAGGAAGAAAGCCCTCCAGTTAGGAGTGGCGGGGGAGGGAGCCCTTTGTTCTTGGCTGTCACAGTCCTGAGTGGAGCCTATGCCTTGATGAGCTGGGAAGAGGGAGGGAGGAACAACAGTCTTGGTTCTAATATCACAGGCTCTTATGGAATTCTTTCTACCGAATTTTCATAGACTTTCTTGAGTCGATGATTTTTCATTTGCTGTTTGCTTTTAAAACCATTTCCAGACACGTTAAATTGTTTGGTTTTTAATAGTTTTCACCAGATTCACTGTGGGGTGGGTCAGCGGAGTGGGGACGGCTGTCATCCCAGAAGTCAATCTCCTCCCATTCTGTCTTTCATCAATTCTAATAATGCTTTGTATCCACCATTCCACACCTAGGCCTTGAACAACCTTATTTTGCTATATCTAGAGGTCACTTCTCAGTCCTAAGCTTCTTCAGCTTTTCAACAGCATGTGACACAGTTCACCATTCCTCTTCTGACTGAAATGAACTCATTCTTTGGGGTTCCACATAACTTTCAGTTTTCCTCCTGTCTCACCATTTTTTTTCCTCTTAGTCTTGCAGGCTGCCACTCTTCTGCACAATCTATAAATTTTGGAGTGCATATTTTGGGCCAAAGTTCCCTTTTCTCTTTATATATATCTTCCCTATGGAATCTCCTCCAGTCCCATGATTTTTAAAGATCTGCATAGTGATGACTCTCAAATATGTATTTCTAGCCCTGATTCACATTCAACTACCTTTTCAACAAAACAATTTGCATCTTTGATTCAACAGTTTCAAAAGAAAAACCTTAACACTACTCGATGGGGAATTCCCTGGCAGTACAGTGGTCAGGACTCCATGCTCTCAACGTGGAGGGCCTGGATTCGATCCCTGGTCAGGGAACTAAAATCCCACAAGCCGTGTAGCATGGCCAAAACACAAAAAAAAAAACCCACAAACAAACAAAAAAGAAACAAAACAAAAACCCACTACTCGATGAAACAATGTCTTCCAATCATTAGGCTTCTCCCAACTTGTCCACACATATCCTTGATTCTTCTTTTCCTCTCAAATGTGATCTACCAGCAAGTTCTACTGGCTTGCCCTCTAAGCTATATCTCGAATCAATTCGACCAGTTCTCACCATCTCATCCACTCATCCTACTTCAAGCCATTATCATTTCTTGTCTGGATAAACAAAACAGCTTCTCTTTCCCTGTGGTGACACTCCCCCTCAGTTGTCCACAAAGAAGCCGGCATGCTAATTTTTAAATGTTTATCAGTTCATCTCATTCCTCTGTTTAAAAGCAAAGGTATCCAGTGTTTTGAATAAACTCTAAACCCCATATCATGGTGAATAAAGCCCTACATGATCTTACGTTTCCCCTCCTCTCCGACCCAATTTTTTATCCCCCCCTCTCCCTCATTCATTGTGTTCAGCTTTCTATTCCTCAACCTCCCCATCTCAATTTTCTCAGGCTCTAAATCTGCTCTTCTTTCTGCCTGCAAAAATCTTACTCCGAATCTTCCATAGTTGATTTCTTCACATTATCTCGATCTTGGGTCAAATGTTACCTTTTCATAGAGGTCTTCTCTGACCACCCTATATAAAACACTGTCACATTATCTTGTTTTATTTTCTTCATAGTAAGAACAGCTTTCAAAAATTCAGCATAAATACTCAATGATGAAAAACGTTAACCTGGTTATTTGTGCCTTGATTCTATTCAGATTATTCTAAGGTCTCGTTCCATTCATTATCTCTTTTCTTCACTTTCTCTCTCCACTGGCTACTTCTATCTATAAAAACTCTCAGCTTTCCCTCTATCATTAAAAACAACAACAAAAAACTTTCCTTTGGCTCAGCTACCATGGTCAAATTTATGTTTGTTTCTTGCCTCACTTCTCAAAAGAATATATAAATCATATTGTCATTGTTTCCTTATTATATCGTCATTATTTTTTGGTTTCTTAGAAGAATACAGGTCATAAGTCTTCTTCCCCACCTCACTGAAGTCAGTCTCCAAAAGGCGAAAAGGATGTCCCAAAACACAGTGGTATTTTTTATTCTGATTTTTTTTTCTACATTGCATTTACTGCCTTTCCTCTACCCCCACGAGTAACATATGCTCATTTTAAGTAAAAGCAGAAAATACAGAATAAAAACTCTACCTCTTGGACATAAAACTCTATTACCTTGTGCTATGTATATTTCCAGAGCTTTTCAGTGCCAACATATGAATTTAAAAATAAAACTAAACCAGAAATACAATGATACTATGTATGCTATTTTGTATACTTAAAAAAACCTTAATACATTACAAGATTTTTCAAGATCAACAGAAAACTTTTCAGTCTTCTTGTCCCCTCTTTCCATTAGTCCTCACCTAATCTCCATGTTTAGCATCAAAGAGTAACTGAAGAGAACAACAGCGTCTCCTTCTATCATACCAGCCTACCCTTACGCCACTTGTTTTCCCAGTCAAAACTTCTATGTCCTGTATTTTACCAGTCAGAACTTCTTACTACAGTGGATAAAATTCAGCTGTAAGTGTTCAGAATAAAAGATTTTTAAGATAAACATTAAAATAGCACTCATAAACCTAACCTTTTTCTTACAAGGTCAGTGATCAGAATCTACTGTTACTTGAGTCAGTCTCATCACAATAAATGATTCTAGTGTTTAAAGATGGTGTGCAAGCCAATCAATTGATTTGGTGCTCAAAGAGAAATCTGAAAACAATACTCTTTTTCAATTTAGGAGGAAAGCTAGCTGGTTTAAGCTTATTGAGATGGTATTATTTTTCTGATGTGGCTTATAAATATGGCTACCTATACTGTACTTCATGAATAATCTAAGAGATTTTCAGGTTTAATTTTGACTGTACTTAGGTTTTTCCCACCAGATTGAGAATCTATCCCAGCGTAAGATTTATTTCCGCTATAGTTCCTGAACACACCATTTCCTTTTATATCACATTTATGCCAGTGGTCCATCAATAATGATGCTGTCTGATGTAATTACAGGTTATCTTATAATATCAATTAAACGATAATGACCACATATGCTCATCTCTTAGCTTCTATTCACCTTAATTGGTGATATACTTTAAAATGAAGCTTAATCAGGAACCAGGCTGCTCAACTAAGGATAAATTTCGACTTCTTCAGTTAAAAGTGTTGTGAAGTCTTTTAAAGTAAATAAATGGATAGTAATCATTACAAGTATTCACAAAGATTAGCGTTTTCCCATTTTCTAACTTATAATAAAAATAAAAGACAAAATCCTTAACAGGCCAACAAACAGGTTTGATTAAACAAACATACTCATAATCTGGCTTCTTTGGTATGAATATGTCTTGTGTATCATCTTCCATGTGTTGTAAGTCAGCATAGAGGTCTACAGTTCCACTGCAATTAAAATTTCCTTGAATACTTTGGCTGTATTGTTGAAGACGCTTCCATAAGTCATTATAAAGACGCAATAATTTAGGGTATTCTCCTTCAAATGCCTGTTTCAAAAACATAGAAGCTGCCAAGCAAAACAATAAAATGATTAGATAAATGATAAAAAAATTAAATGTAGCAAATAAAAATTTCTTTTGTATGTGAAGATGGTGCCAGAAATAGCCTATACTATAGGACAAACCAAAGATGTGTTCTAATAAGGTCTTTCAAAATAATGCCAGTAACAGTAATTTTCCTCCCAGACCACTTACTGCACGTGATATGTGGACCATATATTTTGAAACTTAATCTACAAGGAAATAGACAAATCAACAATTACAGTTGAAGATTTTCTTTCTCTCAGTAAATGATAAAACAAGTACACAGAAAATCAGTAATTGACATCTATAGAATACTTTATCCAAAACAGCAAAGTAGCCATTATTTTCAAGTACACGTGAAACATTTACCAAATTCAACGATTTCTGATAGAAACAGTCTAAATAAATTTAAAAGGTTCCAAGTCATACAAAGTATAAAAACCAAAACAGTTTTAGATTAGAAATCAGTAACAGAAATATTTTTAAAATCCTGGAAATTGTGGTTTTGATTTCCATTTTGCTGATGATTAGTGATGCTGAGCATCTTTTCACGTACCTGTTAGCCATTTATCTGTTGTCTTTGGAAAAATGTCTACTCAGATCCTTTGCCCATTTTTTAACGGGATAATTTGATGTTTTGCTATGAGTTGTATGGGTTCTATGTATATATTAGATATAAACCCATATACCTGCAAATCAGGTATATGATTTGCAAATATTTTTTCCCATTCAGTAGGCTGCCCTTTCATTCTGTTGATGATTTCTTTTGCTGTACAGAAGCTTTTTTGTTTGATATAGTCCCACTTGTTTATTTTTCCTTTTGTTGCCTTTGCTTTTGGAGTCAAATTCGAAAGAAAATCACAATGAGATATGACTATATACCTGTTAGAATGGCAAAAATTTTAAAAAAATCAAATGTTGGTGAGGATAGAGGAACTGAAACTCTTGTATACTGTTGGCAGAATGGAGAAATTGTATTATCATTCTGCAAAACAGCCTAGCATTTTCTTAAACTGTTAAAGATATACCCACCACATGGTCAAACTATTCCTCTTCTACATGTTTATCCAACAGAAAAAAAAGTATATGTCCATATACAGACTTCTATATGAACATTCAAAGCACCTTTATTTGTAATAGCCCCAAACTGGAAACAACCCAAATGTCCATCAACAAGTGAATGCATACACAAACTATAGTATATCTGCACAATGGAATACTATCCAGAAGTAAATACATAATACAATATGGATGAATCTAAAAACAATCATGCTGCATGAAAGACAAATAAGAATACACAATACATGCTGTATCATTCAATCTGTACACAGCTCTAGGAAAGGTAAACCAATAGATAGTGACAAAACCTGGTCAGAATTTGCCTGAGGAAGAAGAAAGGAGATGGCGGGGAGAGGAATTACAAAGGGGTACATGGAAACTTTTGCAGGTGAGAAATACATTCACTGATCTTGAGTCGTGATGCTTTCATGGGTGTGCATATATGTCAAAACTTACCAAACTGTACACTTTATGTTCAGTTTACTGTATACCAATTATACTCTAGTAAAGCTGTTTAAAAAAAAAATCTTGGAGAGGACTTCTGTGAAATCTCTCCTTGCTGATGAAGAGGCCATTCACCATGGCCTGAGTGTCCCCACACATTCTTGCAAGTTATGTCAATGCGAGGCCCTGGTTGCTCTTCATCCAGGCCATTTATCAGGTTTGCATTTGTAGCAAGCAACCTTGAAACATGAGGTAACTTTGCCCTGCACACGAAGAGCAGGCTTGCTTACTGCTTATGGCAAAAGCTGTAGATTGTCCAAGCTTAAAGTTCTCACCTGTGACACAAACTCACAGCATACGTACCATTCACATGGGCCCAAACTGTGTTTCCCCAGGAGGCCTGGAGGCATGGGGAACCAACATACAAATATGCCCATACTCACGTGGCTTGCTATGCTGTGAGTAATAAAGTTCTGCTCTGACCCAGGAGTCTCATGTCTTCTGACAATATTCAGAACATTTTGGCAGGCTAGCCTTTTTAAGTAGGGTTAAAAATCTCAGATCCTTCACGGTTCTTGAACTCCTCTAATCTAAATCATATTCCTTTTGTTATATTCTCATAACACTCTGTTCTTTGTCTTCTTTGCATTTACCACAATTTCTAATTTTACTTGTTTAAAGTATGTTTCCCCTACTTGACCGTAAACTCCATGAGGACAAGGACAATACTTGTTTTCTTCAATGCATATTTGGTACTTAACACAGTGCCTGAAATAGTAGAAATTAAATAAATATTTCTTAATGATAAACTAAGTTTTGCTTTTTAATGGACAGTATACTCACTTTCACAGAATTCTTATCTGTATAGAACAAATCACTGCTGAGGGTTTCAGAGAGCTGAACTTTGACTATACTGTCTCAGTAAATGTGACTGACTAATCAATTCTAAGATACTTAAGTCAAACATATTTAAAGCTTACAAATATATATTGTGGTAAATCCCGAAGCTAAATTCTACCTTACTTTCTTCTATAAGTGGTTATCAAGTATTCACATCAATTACCTATAAACCTGATTATAATCAATTATTTTTTTGATAAATGTAGAACATACACTGCACATCTTAATAATCTAAGAAATCATTTATAGATAGAAAATGACAGTTACTAATTCCCAGTTACTTAGTAATTCATTACTCAGAGCATGCCCTGTGTGAGCAACTCTTCTTTTTGAGTAATAACTAGTGATTCCAACACAGCACTAACATGAAGATGAAATTCATCTTTATTCCAGTACCTTCTTTTATGATGATTTCTCCATAGCAATGAACACTATAAGAAATTATTTATTAGTTTGTGTTGATCATGTTCCTCCTTTAGAATGCAAGTTTAATGAAAACAGGGATATTACTTGACTTGTCTCTGTATTTCCTTTACCTAGAGTAACGCCAGGCACTGAATTATTGCATGAACAAATGAACTGAAAAAAGAATGAAGAGGGGTCTAGGTATGGAATTAAATCACTTCTCCAGATTCTAACAGTCTAGACTTAATTGCCTCACTACCCCCAGACCCCCTGGTTCAACTCTGATGTTTGCGTAATCCCAGAGTTGCAGCACACACAGCTCTTGCCTTAGTCTTGAGCAGCTGTGCTAAATATCAGCCTGTATATATGCTTCTGCCACTGCATCTCCCTGTGTGAAGACTGAATACCTCATCTCTCAGCCACTAACTGGGGTCCTGACCAAGAATAGGCATCACTCCTTAAAACTCCCACCAACCTTCAGACAACCAAATTCTGGTCAATGTAAAAACTGGAAGGTAGGGCTCCCCTGGTGGCGCAGTGGTTGAGAGTCCGCCTGCCGATGCAGGGGACGCGGGTTCGTGCCCTGGTCTGGGAAGATCCCACATGCCGCGGAGCGGCTGGGCCCATGAGCCATGGCCGCTGAGCCTGCGCGTCCGGAGCCTGTGCTCCGCAACGGGAGAGACCACAACAGTGAGAGGCCTGTGTACCTCAAAAAAAAAAAACTGGAAAGTAGATTTATCCACTCAAAACATATTTGTTGAACATTTACTATATGATAAGTACTGTTGTAAATGTTGCATATGCAGCAGTGAACAAAATAAGCAGAGTTCCTACCCATGAGGAGTTTATATTCTAGTGAAGGAGAAAGACAATAAACAAATCAGTATGTAACAGAATGTCAGGCAGTGTTAAGTGCTTTAAAGAATAATAAAGCAAGGTTAGAGAACAGACAGTGATAGGGAGTCGTAGTCTATTTACTGCAGACAGGGAGGGCCTCTCTAAGTGAAGCAAGGATATGACCCATCTGGATATCTGGGGAAAGAATGATTCAGATGGAAGAAACAGCAAATGCAAAGGACTTTAGGTAGGTTATCCCAGTAGAGGCCGCTGCTCTTATTTTAGCAACTTGTCAAGCTCTTTAGATACCTTGACCTGAGAGGGTCAGCCTCCACACCTAGGTTGAGTCCCTCTTTTTTAAGTACATTGCTACTCATTTCTAGTTCACTCCTTTCCTAACTGGCTCAATTCCCAATAAAAACTGTCAGCCTTGCACATAAATCACCTAGCACTATGAAAGTAAAGGAGGCTAGTAATATACTGGGTTTAGTATGTCTTGGAAAATATTATCTGCTTCATAATTGAATTAGATATCTATTGCTACATAAGAACTTGCCACATATGTAGCTGTTTATTTTTAAAAACACTCATTTATTATTTCATAGTTTCTGTGGGTCAGAGGTACTGGGTCCTCTGCTTCAGGGTCTCTAACAAGGCTGTAATCAAATTGCCAGCCATGGCTGGAGTCTCATCTGAAGGTTCAACTGGGGAAGGATATGATGCCAAGCTCATGTGGTTGTTGCCAGGATTCAGTTCCCTATGAAATGAACTGGATTTAGGGTCTCAGTTCCTAGCTTGCTGTTGGCAAGGGGTCAATCTTAGTTCCTCGCAAAGTGGACCTCCCCAATATGGCTGCTTATCTCATCAAAGCTTGTAATCCATGAAGGCAATAGAGGGAGCTTGCTAGCAACATGGAAGTTATGATCTTATGTTACCTAATCACACAGGGACATCCCCCTTGCATATTCTATACCTATAGAAGGTATACCTAAGCAAGTTGTACCTGTACTCAAGGGGAAGAGATTATAGAAGGGTGTAAATGCCAGGAGGCAGGGATCACTGGGGACCATCTTAGAATCTACCTGCTCCAATAAAATGAACCATACTTTATTCACATCAACAAAAATTATATAAAAGTCAAATATTGAGGGCCATACAGCAGTCTGATAAACAGCTACTTTTCAAATACTGATATATTATAGACTATATTACTCCTTCCTAATTAAGACAGTTTCATATTAAAAAAAACCTGTTTAAAATATTGTTGAAAAAACAGAAATAGTTTTCTAGAAAAAACTAGAAATAGTTCAGAAGTAAATTAAAGTACTGAAGTGAAATATGGGTAAGTCAGTTGTACCCAAGTTAATGAGTTTTCCTATTACTCATAAAAAGAACTTTTCCTATCGAGTCCCAGAAATCTACTATGGTCCAAGACATATATTAAAAGCAAATGAATATTTATATGAACTAAAATTGACTGTAAATAATTTTATTGAGGATTAATATGCCTTCTGATTTAATTTTTAAATTATGATTTAATAAAACTAAAATCAGAATAGAAAAGAGACCTTTTTAAAACTCAAAGAAATCCCATTTAAGATGAACAGAAATTAAAATTCAAGTTTTAAATGGAAAATCTGATCAAAGCCTAAAGCATTAAACTTTGAATGAAGAATCTGAGTTAAAACACACACACACACACAAAACCTAAGATTAGCCACTTACAAACTATATACACAAATTATATATACACACACACATAATTAGGATGGAATAACTGTCTGAAAATAACTGGCTATGGTCCCTAGGTTTTGTTTTGTTTTTTCATAATAGCAGCACAAAGTCATGGAATCCAATACCAACTGGGTATGCTATGGTGGTATTCTATACCACAACTTTTCCTTTTAGCAGGAATATAAAGCATACACATTCTCCTCCAACTTCTTAACTAGTTAACCTTGAATGCACTTATGATATGAAGATGACCACCCTTGTTATCTCACAATAAAAATAACAGTCACAACAAAAATAAAGGTCACCTTCAACTTCTTACCAGCGATTCCCCTATAAATGTTTCTAGTCTTCAACTAGAACAACTGTCCATTCTATACAAGACTAATTCTTCAACTTCCATGCTTAATCTCATCCCATTTCATCTCCTCCAAGACTATTATTCTCTTCTGTATTTTCAGCTTCCAATGAATTAAAAAAAAAGATCGAACATGCTCTCATTGTATTAAAAAAAAACAAAAATACAAATAACATGGCAAATGCTTCCCCTTGATCCTTTAACAGTTTACTTGTAGCCGTTGCCCTGTCACCCCTTGCAAGTGTAGTCTACACACACCTCCTTGCCTCCTCCAGGCTGCAACCAGACTTCCAACTGCCACAGTGCTATGGAAACTGTTTTGGGAAAAGTTACAGTATCATTCTGACTGCCAAAAACAGTGGGTACTTTTCTAATCTCCTCTCACTGGATCGCTGTTGATGACTCTCTCCTTTGTGAAACTCTCCATAATCCCATTCTCTCCAGGGTTTTCTACTCTACTGATTTGTTTTTCTTACTCTTTGTTGACTTCTTTCCTCTGCCTTAAATATTTTCCTTGAAACTTAAAAAAACTGTTACTATAGAATTGAAACATATAATATGAAGAGAACCTCTACGTATCCATAACTTATCAACTTGATCTTGTTTTATCTATAACCCTACCCAATCCTCCTCCACTACTGCCAGCTATTTTGAAGCAAATTACAAACATCATGTCATCCATAAATATTTCAGCATGTATCTCTGATAGTAAAGACTATTTTAAAAAAAATAACCATAGTTCTCCTATCACACTTTACAAAATTAACAATCAGCGATCGCATATGCATGATAGACCTGTGATTTTTTTTTTTTTTGGTTTGTATGATTTAGGACCCATAAATAGTCCATATATTATAATTAGTTGATATATCATCAAGCCCCATCTATCGTTCCTCTCTTTCCTTTTATTCCTTTTAATTCTTTATTTAAGAAACTGGGTCATATATCCTATACAGCTTCCCACAGTGTGGATTCTGCTGATTGCACCCTCTGATCCCTGTATTTACTGTAGATTATCAGCTGGATCTAAAACAGTACATTTCAACCTTGGCTGCATATTGAAACAACTCTGGAAGCTTAAAAAGATCCTGGTGCTTGGGTTTCACCCCAGAGACTTTAATGTAATTGCAGTCTAGGCTTTGAGATTTTTTTTTTTTTTTTTTTTTTTTGCGGTACACGGGCCTCTCACTGTTGTGGCCTCTCCCGTTGCGGAGCACAGGCTCTGGACGCGCAGGCTCAGCGGCCATGGCTCACGGGCCCAGCTGCTCTGCAGCATGTGGGATCTTCCTGGACCAGGGCACGAACCCGTGTCCCCTGCATCAGCAGGCGGACTCTCAACCACTGCGCCACCAGGGGAGCCCTAGGCTTTGAGATTTTTAAACATACTCCAAGTGATTCTAATGTGCAACCAAGTTGAAAACCACTGCAATAGATAAGAGATTTGATCTGATTCCAGGGTCAATAATTTCCGGTAAGCCTACTGCATATGTAGCATATGAACTGGTGTACCATTTACCTTTTTTATATTAACAGTCTACTAATAATCATTGCCCAGATCTACTAAGAGACTGCAAAATGAAGATACTGTAACATTCTTTGTACATTTATTACAGGTGATATTTTTATAAATAAAAACTTATGAAATCAATTATTCAGTTTCTCTGAGATACCGTTTGTAGGAAAGGCAGGAAAAATGTTTTTCTTTCCCCTTTATTTACCACTTTTCAAAGTAAGGAGTAGTATCATCAAGGGTAAGCAATAAGTATTTCTTCACTTACATCATTATGAATTCATGGATTTAGATGTACATGATGGATTTAAATCACTTGTGATTGTTATCCTTATTGATGTTAAATTTATTCCTTCTCTGGTAGATTATCCATTCAAATTGCTTCCTGAGTCCTATTAACTCAATCCTAATAGGCTTGGTCTTCATATCTTCCTTGCTTTCAAGTATATGGGGTTACAAAATTATCCTGCACATTTCTTGCCCCAGACCGAAAATCAGTCATTTCTCCAAGGACCTTTAATTTCTTTTAATGGGAAATCAACTTTTAAAACCACAGCATCGGTGTCAGAAGGGTTCAGTACTAATGAAAGGGTCACTATTTCTACGGCTTTTCAGTAGACAGAGCTATGAAATGTATGCAAATCAAATAATATATATATGTATTTTAATATCTTTATTGGAGTATATTGCTTTACAATGTTGTGTTAGTTTCTGTTGTATAACAAAGTGAATCAGCTATATGTATACACATATATCCCCATATCCCCTCCGGCTTGTGTCTCCCTCCCACCCTCCCTATCCCACCTGTCTAGGTGGTCACAAAGCACAGAGCTGATCTCCCTGTGCTATGCAGCTGCTTCCCATTAGCTATCTATTTTACATTTGGTAGTGTATACATGTCAGTGCTACTCTCTCACTTTGTTCCAGCTTACCCTTCCCCCTCCCCGTGTCCTCAAGCCCATTCTCTATGTCTGTGTCTTTATTCCTGTACTGACCGTAGGTTCCTCAGAACCATTTTTTTTTTAGATTCCATATATATGTGTTAGCATACGGTATTGGTTTTACTCTTTCTGACTTATCTCACTCTGTATGACACACTCTTGGTCCATACACTTCACTACAGAAAACTCAATTTCGTTTCTTTTTATGGCTGAATAATATTCCAATGTATATATGTGCCACATCTTCTTTACACAATCGTCTGTCGATGGACACTTCGGTGGCTTCCATGTCCTGGCTATTGTAAATAGAGCTGCAATGAACATTGTGGTACATGACTCTTTTGGAATTATGGTTTTCTCAGGGCATATGCCCAGCAGTGGGATTGCTGGGCCGTACAGCAGTTCTGTTTTTAGTTTCTAAGGAACCTCCATACAGTTCTCCATAGTGGCTGTGTAAATTTACATTCCTACCAAAACGGCAAGAGGGTTCCATTTTCTCCACACCCTCTCCAGCATTTATTGTTTGTAGATTTTTTGATGATGGCCATTCTGACAGGTGTGAGGTGATACCTCATTGTAGTTTTGATTTGCATTTCTCTAATGATTAGTGATGATGAGCACCCTTTCATGTGTTTGTTGGCAATCTGTATATCTTCTCTGGAGAAATGTCTATTTAGGTCTTCTGTCCATTTTTGACTGCATTGTTTGTTTTTTGGATATTGAGCTGCATGAGCTGCTTGTATATTTTGGAGATTAATCCTTTGCCAGTTGCCTCATTTACAACTATTTTCTCCCATACTGAGGGTTGTCTTTTCGTCTTGTTTATGGTTTCCTTTGCTGTGCAAAAGCTCTTACGTTTCATTAGGTCCCATTTGTTTGTTTTCATTTCCATTTCTCTAGGAGGTGGGTCAAAAAGGATCTTGCTGTGATTTATGTCACAGAGTGTTCTGCCTATGTTTTCCTCTAGGAGTTTTATACTGTCTGCATTACAATAAGGTCTTTAATCCATTTTGAGTTTATTTTTGTGTATGCTGTTAAGGAGTGTTCTAATTTCATTCTTTACACATAGCTGTCCAGTTTTCACAGCACCACTTATTGAAGAGGCTGTCTTTTCTCCACTGTATATTCTTGCCTACTTTATCAAATATAAGGTGACCGTATGTGCGTGGGTTTATCTCTGGGCTTTCTATCCTCTTCTGTTGATCTATATTTCTGTTTTTGTGCCAGTACCATATTGTCTTGATTACTGTAGCTTTGTAGTATAAGCTGAAATCAGGAAGCCTGATTCTTCCAGCCTCATTTTTTGTTCTCAAGATTGCTTTGGCTATTCAGGGTCTTTTGTGTTTCCATACAACTTGTGAAATTTTTTGTTCTAGTTCTGTGAAAAATGCCATCAGTAGTTTGATACAGATTGCACTGAATCTGTAGATTGCTTTGGGTAGTATAGTCATTTTCACAATGTTGATTCTTTCAATCCAAGAACATGGTATATCTCTCCATCTGTTTGTATCATCTTTAATTTCTTTCATCAGTGTCTTATAGTTTTCTGCATACAGGTCTTTCGTCTCCCTAGGTAGGTTTATTCATAGGTATTTTATTCTTTGTGTTGCAATGGTAAATGGGAGAGTTTCCTTAATTTCTCTTTCAGATTTTTCTTTACTAGTGTACAGGAATGCCAGAGATTTCTGTGCATTAATTTTGTATGCTGCTACTTTACAAAATTCATTGATTAGTCCTACTAGTTTTCTGGTAGCATGTTTAGGATTCTCTATGTATAGTATCATGTCATCTGCAAACACTGACAGTTTTACTTCTTCTTTTCTGATTTGGATTCCTTTTATTTCTTTTTCTTCTCTGATTGCTGTGGCTAAAACTTCCAAAACTATGTTGAATAACAGTGGTGAGAGTGGGCAACCTTGTCTTGTTCCTGATCTTAGTGGAAGTGGCTTCAGTTTTTCACCATTGAGAACGATGTTGGCTGTGGGTTTGTCATATGTGGCCTTTATTATGTTGAGGAAAGTTCCGTCTATGTCTGCCTTCTGGAGGGTTTTTACCATAAATGGGTGTTGAATTTTGTCAGAAGCTTTTTCTGCACCTACTGAGATGATCATATGGTTTTTCTCATTCAATCTGTTAATATGGTGTATCACATTGATTGATCTGCATATATTGAAGAATCCTTGCATTCCTGGGATAAACCCCACTTGATCATGGTACATGATCCTTTTAATGTGCTGTTGGATTCTGTTTGCTAGTATTTTGTTGAGGATTTTTGCATCTATGTTCATCAGTGATATTAGCCTGTAGTTTTCTTTTTTGTGACATCTTTGTCTGGTTTTGGTATCAGGGTGATGGTGGCCTTGTAGGATGAGTTTGGGAGTGTTCCTCCCTCTGCTATATTTTGGAAGAGTTTGAGAAGGATAGGTGTTAACTCTTCTCTAAATGTTTGACAGATTCGCCTGTGAAGCCATCTGGTCCTGGGCTTTTGTTTGTTGGAAGATTTTTAATCACAGTTTCAATTTCAGTGCTTGTGACTGGTCTCTTTATATTTTCTATTTCTTCCTGGTTCAGTCTCAGAATGTTGTGCCTTTCTAAAATTTGTCCATTTCTTCCAGGTTGTCCATTTTACTGGCATATAGGTGCTTGTAGTGATCTCTCATGATCCTTTGTATTTCTGCAGTGTCAGCTGTTACTTCTCCTTTTTCATTTCTAATTCTGGTGATTTGAGTCTTTTCCCTATTTTTCTTGATGAGTCTAGCTAACGGTTTATCAAATTTTGTTTATCTTCTCAAAGAACCAGCTTTTAGTTTTATTGATCTTTGTTATTGTTTCCTTCATTTCTTTTTCATTTATTTCTGATCTGGTGTTTATGACTTCTTTCCTTCTGCTAACTTTGGGGGGTTTTTTTGGTGGTTGTTCTTTCTCTAATTGCTTTAGGTGTAAAGTTAAGTTGTTTGAGATGTTTCTTGCTTCTTGAGGTAGGACTGTATTGCTATAAACTTCCCTCTTAGAACTGCTTTTGCTGTATCCCATAGGTTTTGGATCACCGTGTTTTCACTGTCACTTGTTTCTAGGTATTTTCTGATTTCCTCTTTGATTTCTTCAGTGATCTCTTGGTTATTTAGTAGCGTATTGTTTAGCCTCCATGTGTTTGTATTTTTTACAGTTTTTTTCCTGTAATTGATATCTACTCTCATAGCATCACGGTTGGAAAAGATACTTGATATGATTTCAATTTTCTTATATTTACGAAGACCTGATTTGTTACGTAAGATATGATCTCTCCTGGAGAATGTTCCATGAGCACTTGAGAAGAAAGTGTATTGTGTTGTTTTTCGATGGAATGTCCTATAAATATCCATTAAGTCCATCTTGTTTAATGTAACATTTAAAGCTTGTGTTTCCTTATTTATTTTCCTGTTTGGATGATCTGTCCATTGGTGAAAGTGGGGTGTTAAAGCCCCCTATTATTACTGTGTTACTGTCAATTTCCCCTTTTATGGTTGTTAGCATTTGCCTTATGTATTGAGGTGCTATGTTGGGTGCATAAATATTTACATTGTTATATCTTCTTCTTGGATTGATCCCTTGATCATTATGTAGTGTCCTTCTTTATCTCTTGTAATAGTCTTTATTTTTTTTTATTTTTATTTTTTTTGTGGTATGCGGGCCTCTCACCATTGTGGCCTCTCCCATTGCGGAGCACAGGCTCTGGACGCGCAGGCTCACGGCCATGGCTCACGGGTCCAGGCACTCCGCGGCATGTGGGATCTTCCCGGACAGGGGCACGAACCCATGTCCCCTGCATCGGCAGGCAGACTCTCAACCACTGCGCCACCAGGGAAGCCCAATAGTCTTTATTTTAAAGTCTATTTTGTCTGATATGAGAATTGCTACTCCAGCTTTCTTTTTTCATTTGCATGGAGTATCTTGTTCTAATACCTCACTTTCAGTCTGCACATGTCCCTAGGTCTGAAGTGGGTCTCTTGTAGACAGCATATATATGGGTCTTGTTTTGCATCCATTCAGCCAGTCTATGTCTTTTGCTTGGAGCATATTTAATCCATTTACATTTAAGGTAATTATCGTTATGTATGTCCCTATTACCATTTTCTTAATTGTTTTGGGTTTGTTATTGTAGGTCTTTTCCTTGTCTTGTGTTTCCTGCCTAGAGAAGTTCCTTTAGCATTTGTTGTAAAGCTCGTTTGGTGGTGCTGAATTCTCTTCATTTTTGCTTGTCTGTAAAGGTTTTAATTTCTCCATCAAATCTGAATGAGATCCTTGCTGGGGAGAGTAATCTTGGTTGTAGGTTTTTCCCTCCATCACTTTAAACATGTCCTGCCACTCCCTTCTGGCTTGCCAAGTTTCTGTTGAAAGATTAGTTGTTAATCTTATGGGGATTCCCTTGTATGTTATTGTTGCTTTTCCCTTGCTGCTTTTAATATGTTTTCTTTGTATTTAATTTTTGATAGTTTGATTAATATGTGTCTTGGAGTGTTTCTCCTTGGATTTAGTCTGTATGGGACTCTCTGTGCTTCCTGGACTTGATTAACTATTTCCTTTCCCATATTAGGGAATTTTTCAAGTATAATCTCTTCAAATATTTTCTCAGTCCCTTTCTTTTTCTCTTCTTCTCTGGGACCCCTATAATTCAAATGTTGGTGTGTTTAATGTTGTCCCAGAGGTCTCTGAGACTGTCATGAATTCTTTTCATTCTTTCTCGTTTACTGCTCTCTGTGGTAGTTACTTCCACTATTTTACCTTCCAGGTCACTTATCCGTTCTTCTGCCTCAGTTATTCTGCTATTAATTCCTTCTTGAGTATTTTTAATTTCATTTACTGTGTTGTTCATCATTGTTTGCTTGCTCTTTAGTTCTTCTAGGTCCTTGTTAAACTTTTCTTGTATTTTCTCCATTCTATTTCCAAGATTTTGTGTCATTTTTACTATCATTACTCTGAATTCTTTTTCAGGTAGACTGCCTATTTCCTCTTCATTTGTTTGGTCTGGTGGGTTTTTACTTTGCTCCTTCATCTGCTGTGTATTTCTCTGTCTTATTTTGTTTAACATACTGTGTTTGGGGTCTCCTTTTTGCAGGCTGCAGGTTTATAGGTCCTACTGTATTTGGTGTCTGCCCTCAGTGGGTAAGGTTGGTTCAGTGGGTTGTGTAGGTTTCCTGGTGGAGTGGACTGGTGCTTGTATTCTGGTGGATGAGGCTGGATCTTGTCTTTCTGTAGGCAGGACCACATCTGGTGGTGTGTTTTGGGGTGTCTGTGAACTTAGTATGATTTTAGGCAGCGTCTCAGCTAATGGGTGGGGTTGGGTTCCTGTCTTGCTAGTTGTTTGGCATGGGGTGTCCAGCACTGGAGCCTGCTTGTCGTTGGGTGGAGCTGGGTCTTAGCATTGAGACGAAGATCTCTGGGAGAGCTCTCGCCGACTGATATTACGTGGCGTCCGGAGGTCTTTGGTGGTCCAATGTCCTGAACTTGGCTCTCCCACCTCAGAGGCTCAGGCCTGATACTTGGCCGGAGCACCAAGACCATGTCAGCCACACAGCTTACATGTAAGTGGGTTAAATTCTCCAATCCAAAGGCACAGGGTGGCCAGCCTTCTGTGCTCCGCTTGGTCTTCCAACCGGGCATTGTCCTCCGTGCCTGGTCAATATGGATAGTCTGCTTAGGATCCAGGTCCAGCTGCATTCCCTAGCATCTAGAAGAAGCAGCCATCGTCCCCATCCTCTCCTATCCCTGCCGCAACTTGTCACCAAATAATATATTTTTAAAGAAAAAATACCTTATCAGTTGATCTCACCCATTTTTATATGTTGTTTCACCTATGCTGAAAATCCAGACTCAGTTTGATACCAACATAATTATTTATTTACACCACACCACACAAACAACTGTCTGAATATAACAATAACAATACTATCGATAACATGGTTATGGAAAAGAGGTAATGTGTTTTTTGGGAAGTTCTTGTTATCCTATAAGTATATCCCAGTAGGGCTATAAAAAATCATTACTGTGGGGCTTCCCTGGTGGTGCAGTGGTTGAGAGTCCGCCTGCCGATGCGGGGGACAGGGGTTTGTGCCCCGGTCCGGGAAGATCCCACATGCCGCAGAGCAGCTGGGCCCGTGAGCTATGGCCGCTAAGCCTGCGCGTCTGGAGTCTGTGCTCCGCAACAGGAGAGGCCACAACAGTGAGAGACCCGCATACCACAAAAAAAATAATAATAATAATAATTACTGTGTTTAAAAGTAAAGTAGTCATAAAATAGATAAACAACAAGGACCTACTACTGCTGTATAGCACAGGGAACAATATTCAATACCTTGTAATAACCTATAATGGAAAAGAATCTGAAAAAGAATATATATATTCAATTATATACATATAACCGAATCACTTTGCTGTAGACCTGAAACTAACACAACGTTATAATTTAAATATACTTCAATTTAAAAAAGAGGTTTTAAAAAAAAGAAAGTAAAGTAGTCAAATGAGTAAAGTAAAAAGTCAAATGAAAGACTGCCTCTCTGTGTGGTTATGCCACCAACTGGACACATTATTGCATTAATATTTTACTTTTAATTTTTAGTAATTTCTTCTTTCATTTTAATTTTGTTTTATAACTATATAAAATATTTATATAAGTTCAAAACTAAATCTCCACAACAAAGTATACTCATAGAAGTCTAGGTTCCATCCCTGTCCTCTCCTATGTATTCTTCACACACTCCCTCCCCCAACTACTGATAATCATTTTGTTCTGGATTTTATGGTTTATCCTTCTATTTGTTAAAAATATGGGCCAAGGGCTTCCCTGGTGGTTCAGTGGTTGGGAGTCCGTCTGCCGATGCAGGGGATGTGGGTTCGTGCCCCAGTCCGGGAAGACCCCATGTGCCGCAGAGCGGCTGGGCCCGTGAGCCTGCACGTCCAGAGCCTGTGCTCCACAACGGGAGAGGCCACAACAGTGAGAGGCCCGCATATCGCAAAAAAAAAAAAAAATATATATATATATATATATATATATATATATATATATATGGGCCAAAATGTGTATTTACTTATACCACTCCCTTTCTTATTAGCACACTGTAGACATATTTCTCTATAACTTGGAGATTGCTCCATAGTAGTATAAAAAGATATTCCTCATTCCTTCTTTTTTCTTTCTCATTCCTTTTTATAGCTGCATGGCATTCCATTCTATGGATGCACCATAGTTTGTTTACCTAATCCCCTAGTGATGAACATTTGGGCTGTTTTCAGTTTTTTTTCCAAATAATGATGCAATGAACAGCCTTGTGAATATGTCTCTTCATGCTTTTCCTAGTTCATTTATGGAATACATCCTTAGAAGTAGAGTTGCCGAGTAAAAAAGCAACTGCTTACATAATTTTGTTATAGATACTTATATACTTCGTTAGGTAATTTTGTTAGAAACTCCCCTCTATAAGGTTTGTATGCTAATTAGCATTGCATTAGAGTGACTATTTTCTCATAAGCTTGCCATGTGTTATCAAACTTTTTTTTACTTTTTTGCTAGTTTGATAGATGAGAAATGGTGTTTCTGTATACTTTTATTTTGCATCTTTCTATTTATAGGTGACACTGAGCATCTTTTACAAATGCTTAAGAGATACCTACACTTTTTTTGGCAGGGTTGTTGGCCTTTTTCTTCTTATTTTAGAAGCTTTTTATATATTAGTGATACTAACTCCTTTTCTTTGATATAAGTTATAAATATTTTTCTAGTTTGTCATTGTCATTTTATTTTGCTTAAGGGTTTCTTTGCCATGTAAATTTTTTAACATAATCAAATTATCAATCTTTTCATCACTGCTTCTGGATATTAAATCAGAGAAGCTGCTTGTTCACTTGTGTTCCTTCTGGCACTTGAATGGTTTCATATTTCACATTTAATTCTTTGATCCACTTGGAATTTACCCTGCTATGTGAGCAAAGTGGGGATTTTTTTTCTCTTAGCTCTTTTTATCTATATCTCCTCTTCAACTCTAAGCACTTTATTCATTTCCATAACTACTGGATCACTTTTATCCATTCAACAAATCTCCATGGAAGATTTAATTAAATATCTTAGTCTCATATTTGCTTTCTTCTTTTACCTCAGTGAAAACTGCTTCATAGTTTATAACTAATGATATAAAATGCTCACTGTAAAAAATCAAATAAAGGCATAAGGAAAAAAGTAAATGTTACCTGGTATCCTATTATCCTACAATAATCATGCTACCATTTTTTCACCATGCTTCTGAGTCCCTGTTTATCACATATATATACTGTTGTTTGTGTTCTAAAAGTACTTCATATTTTAGGGTCTCATTTACCTTATAAGTGCTTACTATTTTTTTAACGAGAAGTATTTTTATTTGACAGATTGGTTTTCTCCTCAGATTTTCTAATACTTAAAGCCTTTGATATTAACACTTTAGGGATCCATTTCAACAGGATGTTTATTTTGTATTAAGCACTGCACTATGTGATAGGAATGTAATATGGAATAGAAGTACACAGAGACGCTTTCTCTAGAGCCTAATGGGAGATACAGCGAGGCAAGGAGGTGAGCCAGTACAATGCAGTGGGGTAAGGACTGAAACTGGGAACATGTCAGAGTTTTGTGGGAGCAGATAGAGGATATCATACCCATATTTGAGTGTGTGTATGGGGAAGGAGGCGTCAAGGAACACTTTATTTCTAAAGTGAGAATGGAAAGATGAGTGTGACTTTTCCAGATGAACCGGGGATATAGACATGTGTTTCAGGTATTTGTAAATACTGAGAAGAAGGAGGGTGATTCATTCAGGAACAAAAGCTCAAGGACAGAAATTTTAAAAATTAAAAAGGAAAGAAATGATTGCTAAAGAGAGGAAGGGACCAGAGAAGTCAGGTTGGGACTGTATCCTGAGAGTAACAGGGGTAAGAAGACTGGAAGAAGAAGAGTTGTTAAGACCAGTGCTCCCATCTTAACAACTAAAGAAGCCAGAGATATTGTTTAAAATTCAGGCTTGCCCCATACAGAGAACCTCTGCTGGACAAGAGGGAAACTGGAAAAGCTTTCAGTGGTTCGTGGAACTGGAGTGACAATTTTTAAACTTAAAGATTCTCAACCCAAGCATCCTATGGAAGATTTACTTAGTTACGCAGTTGCAGGGAAGCTGGGGAACTAGGTCTAAGCTTCAAAAAGCACGGGTCAAAATATCCTTCATATTTCTGGAAACCTATCTTAGGAAACAAAGACCACCTGGGGGGAGAGAACATGCTACCAACAGAGGCAGGTCTTCCTTCCCATGAAGACATTCACCAGATTGTGCAGTTTCATGTGGCAGGAGGCTAAAAGAGCTTGTCTGAAAGCCACTGGAGGACAGAGAAAGATAACCTCAATATTTCAGGGCTAAGGCAACAAAGACCCTCCAACTTCTCAATTAAAGGCCTGGGAGAAGCATGCCTTAAAAAAGGGGAGGGGCTTCCCTGGTGGCGCAGTGGTTGAGGGTCCGCCTGCCGATGCGGGGGACGCGGGTTCGTGCCCCGGTCCAGGAGGATCCCGCATGCTGCGGAGCGGCTGGGCCCGTGGGCCATGGCTGCTGGGCCTGTGCGTCTGGAGCCTGTGCTCCGCGGCGGGAGAGGCCACAACATTGAGAGGCCTGCGTACCGCAAAAAACAAAAAAAAACAGAAAAAAAAAAGGGGGAGAATTAGAGATATACTGAGTCCTATTAAAAGTGCAACTACCCCAAACCAACCCAATCCTAGAGTGAACTGAAATGGTCATACAAAGGGAGAGAAAAGAAACCAACAAAATACTTCATAATATGCAAATAAAATCCTATGAATCAGTAAGACATACAATTCTATAGAAAATCAACAGACGTGTAAAAGAGCATATGCAAATGGCCAATATATATATGGAAAAATGAATAATATCATTAATCATAAAGGAAATAAAAATTAAAGCTACAATGTGATTTGACTAAACATCCACCAGAAAGATAGAACAAAAAACAGAAAATAGCAAGTGATTAAGGCTGTGGACAAACTGGGACTCTCATATACTGTCAATGGGAGTTTAAATTGGTACAGTGACACCGGAAAACTTTTTGGCAGTGTCTACTAAAGCTGAACATATGCATACTCTATCACCTACTATATTCATTTCCTATAGCTGCCGTAACGAGTCACCACAAACTTGGTGGCTTAAAACAATATGTGTCTTATCTTGCAGTTCTGGAGGTCAGAAGTACAAATTTGGTCTCACTAAATCAAAATCAAGGTGTCAGCAGAGCTACTTTCCTTCTGGAGGTTCTAAGGGAGTTTCTACTTGACCTTTTCACCTACCTCCATTCCTTGGCTTGTGGTCCCCTTCTAGCAGTTACATCACTCCGACCACTGTTTCCACGATTACATCTCCTCTTCTGACTCTGCTACTGCCCTCTTACCCTTCTAAGGCCCTTGATGACTACACCGGGCCCACTCAGAAGATCCAGGATAATCTCTCCATCTCAAGATCTTTAAATTATATCTGCAAAATCCATTCTGCCATGTAAGGTAACACATGCAAATTTCTGGGAGGGCTATTATTCTGTCTACCACACCTACCTATTTTCCATTCCTGGGTTTATTCCCAATAAAAAAGGACAGAATTGTCAGAGGTAGCATTATTTAAAATAGCTTAAAATGGGAAACCACCCAAATACCCACCTATAGTATGGTGGATAAACTATAATATGGCATATTGACCGAATGGTTTATTTTACAACATTGGGAATGACCTACAAGGACACGCAACAACATGGAGGACTCTTAGAAACATGGAGCGAGAGACGTCAGAAAACAAGCACAAGATTAAAACTGGATGATTTTATCTGCATAAAATAGCAATAATTGGGCTTCCCTCGTGGCGCAGTGGTTAAGAATCCACCTGCCAATGCAGGAGACATGGGTTTGAGCCCTGGTCCAGGAAGATCCCACATGCTGTGGAGCAACTAAGCCCGTGTGCCACAACTACTGAGCCTGCTCTCTAGACCCCGCGAGACACAACTACTGTAGCCCACACACCTAGAGCCCGTGCTCCTCAACAAGAGAAGCCACTGCAATAAGAAGCCTGCACACCACAACGAAAGAGTGGTTCCTGCTCTCCGCAACTAGAGAAAAGCCCGCATGCAGCAACGAAGACCCACCACAGTCAAAAATAAAATAAATGAACAAAAATAAAATAAATGAATTATTGCTCATTTAAATAGCAATAATTAAAGCAAAAAAAAACCCAAACCCATCTCTACCATCAGAAATTAGTGGTTACTCTTCTTAGGAGAAGAAGAGGCAGAAACTAGAAGGGGGCATGAGGGGAGCCAGGTATATTCTGGATTCAGGTAAAATTCTGGTAATATTCAGGTAATATTCTGGTAATATTCAGGTAATATTCTGTTTCTTGATCTTGATGCTGTTCTTGATCTTGGTTACACAGCTATATTGAGATTTGAAATATTCATTTAGGTATATAAGTATGATACACATACCTTTTCTTTATGAGTACAGTTGGCCCTTGTACAACACGGGTTAGAGCTGTGTGGGTCCACATACATGTGGATTTTTCAATAGTAAATACTACAGTACTACACAATCTGCAGTTGGCTGAATCTGCAGGTGTGGAACCACAGATCTGGAGAGCCGACCATAGTGATACATGGATTTTTGACTGCACAAAACGTCGGTCCTTCTAACCCCCATGCTGTTCAATGGTCAACTGTATTATACTTTAATGAAAGTTTTTTTTTTTTTTTTTTTTTTTTGCGGTACATGGGCCTCTCACTGTTGTGGCCTCTCCCATTGCAGAGCACAGGCTCCGGACACGCAGGCTCAGCGGCCATGTCTCACGGGCCCAGCCGCTCTGCGGCATGTGGGATCTTCCCGGACTGGGGCACGAACCCGTGTCCCCTGCATCAGCAGGTGGACTCTCAACCACTGCGCCACCAGGGAAGCCCCAATGAATGATTTTTAAAAAGAGAAGTCAATGAAAGACTTTTCAAGTCTTTTAAGATTTTTGCAGTTTTATTTAGATATAATTGACTTATAACATTTATTAATATGTACAACATAATGATTTGATATATCTGCAAGATTTTATCAGAGAATTATATGATCAAATTTGTCCTGTCAAAGAAAGTTTCTAAAAAGTTGCTCGATGACTAGACTTAATTTCTGCCAGGTTATACAAACTTTCAGTACTTTTAAAAAACACTCCTCTCAAGTTCTCAAATCTAGAGACTTCTCTTTTTCAGCAAGCTCCAAGTTTTCTTCTTTATGTGCTACATGGTGCTCAGGATGGTCCCTTGTAAACTCATTAGAGCTCTGTAGCAAAAGAATACTTCAGGGGCTTCCCTGGTGGCACAGTGGTTGATAGTCCGCCTGCCGATGCAAGGGACACAAGTTCGTGCCCCGGTCCGGGAAGATCCCACGTGACGTAGAGCGGCTGGGCCTGTGAGCCATGGCCGCTGAGCCTGCACGTCCGGAGCCTGTGCTCCACAAAGGGAGAGGCCACAATAGTGAGAGGCCCATGTACCACAAAAAAAAAAAAAAAAAAAAAAAAGCTTCAGTTGCAGGGATCAAAATTCTAAAAGGTACTTAAAATGAGGGTGTGAGATCTATCTCCTAAGTATATATATTTAAGTTGTACATTAACTTTTAGGAAATGCATCACAGGGACTTCCCTGGTGGTGCAGTGGTTAAGAATCTGCCTGCCAATACAGGGGGCACAGGTTCAATCCCTGGTCCAAGAAGATCCCACATGCCGCGGAGCAACTAAGCCCATGTGCCACAACTACTGAGTCTGTGCTCTAGAGCCCGCGAGCCACAACTACTGAACCCACGTGCCTCAACTACTGAAGCCCTCACGCCTAGAGCCTGTGCTCTGCAATAAGAGAAGCCACCGCAATGAGGAGCCCATGAACTGCAATGAAGAGTAGTCCCCGCTCACCGCAACTAGAGAAAGCCTGTGCACCACAACGAAGACCCAATGCAGCCAAAAAAAAAGAAATGCATCACAGTAAAATCTCATTTAACATGGACACCATTCTAACATTTTTTTTAATCTACACTAAAGTATTCATAATTGTATAGCTTGTTTATCTCCCTATTTCAAAGGAAGAGTGGACTCCCAATTTATCACTGTATCTTTAAAAAGGTAAAGATAATCAGTTTTAGCATATATTTTAAGTCTTAAAGCTTTCTATATCTTCTAATGTGCCTATCTCCTAAAGCATTTCTCTTATTCACACTTGATTTTCCAAAGCACTACAGATATATACCATGTAGCTTTCTTAACTGTATGAATCAACTCCTTGAGTTGCTTAAGAGTTTTGATAGATTAATATTACACAAAGGGTTTTAAAACAGATTTACTTGCCAGAACATTTTAAGCATATTTCAAAAAATGTTTTTAAGTGCTTATGCTATTATAAAAGGGCACTGGCATCTTTTCTTCCTTGCTTCCTTCCTCTTTTTCTTTCGTCCTTCCTTCCAGTCCACAAGCATTTATTGAAGCCTTACTGTGTGCTAGGTACACTTTTAGCCATTGAAGATACTACTACCATGACCAATATAGTATTCCATGTCTTATGGGGAATTAAATTCTAGTGAGAGGAGGGAAGAGTTCAGACTAAATAAATAAATAGTGTATTAGTAAGTGATGAGAGCTATGGAGAAAACTAAGGGGGATAAGACATTCTGGGAAAATCACTTTATAAAGAAGAATTATGAAGTCATTTCAAAGAGTTCAAAATGGTAATGTTTATTTTGCTTGTTTCTATTGAGACTTGAAAAATATATGTATCATAAGCCAACAGGTTGGTGAACAAACATTATCTGGAAACTACAATGAGAAATAACAGACATAAAGCTTAGAAATCATCTTGGAAATAACTATCAGCCACAGATAATTAAAGCAGCACATTTCCTACAGAAGCTATTCTGAATATTCACAGTGACAAGTTCAGGCCCCTTTCCTTTTAAATAAAGTAAATTCACTGTCAAACCCCTAGATTATATTTTATTATATCTAATAGAACTTATTTTTATTAAGCATGAACATTTAAAATCAGAAGGAACATGTTTCTAACTAGGAAATTTTTCCTTTAGATATTTTCTGCCAAATATTACTTACTTAACACAATCTGTTACACTGTATATAATCTTCAACTCTGCAGATGATTGCATCTCCTTTATATTGCCTGTCTATAATTTTAAACAATTACTACAGTACACTCCAGGGACTATATGTGCTATATAAATGGACTCTGTCTCTTTCTCCAGCCTTGAAGCTGGGCAAATGCAGACCTTGTAGGCCTGTAGGGTGCAGCCTAACAGGTTCTCAGGTGTTTATCACTTTATTTTAATTTTGTAGTATTTTTCCTCAAGGAAAAGGATTAGAGAGAATATATCTGTTCCTCACACAAGACTGGGAGGAGTGCCTGTTCCTGAAAGCCAAACTAAAAAACCTCACAATTCACAGAGTATCTGGTAGAGTCTAGCCTCTGTAGTGGGAAATAAGTAGCTCTAGACTAAACACTGCTCAGGTTTTGCCAAAAAATCTAAAAAACAAGACTCAAAGGAACCGAATTGTTTTTTAGTAACTTGACAGTACCCTAGAGTAAGAATACTTAACAGGAAGACAAAAGTATCTAGTACTAAACAAGGTAAAATTCATGTGTGATACTGAATCACAAATTATTAGACATGCAAAAAAGTAGGAAAAAATATCAATGAGGAAGAAGAAGAAAATTCAATCCACCAGACCCAGAACTGACAGAGAGGACTGAATTAGAGACAAGGGCATTTCCATTCCAGTCGCACTCCCTAGAGTTATACTCTCTTAATATCTGTGTGACTTGTTGGGATGAAGTTTACGTTATACAATTACTAAAAATGTGCTAAATCAACCAATAATAAACAATATTGGGAGATGTAATGGTTAAAGGTTTGAAATATTTCAAGTATCCTAAGGTTATTTCTTTGGTATGTTCCTACCACATTGAGAGAAAAAAATATTCAAAATGCCAATTAAGTTTACTCATTAAAGAAAGAAAATAAAATACTGTCTACAGGGCTTCCCTGGTGGTGCAGTGGTTAAGAATCCGCCTGCCAATGCAGGGGACATGGGTTCAAGCCCTGGTCCTGGAAGATCCCACATGCCGTGGAGCAACTAAGCCCGTGCGCCACAACTACTGAGCCTGTGCTCTAGAGCTCAGGAGCCACAACTACTGAGCCTGTGTGCCACAACTACTGAAGCCCGTGCACCTAGAGTCCGTGCTCTGCAACGAGAAGCCACCGCAATGAGAAGCCCCCGCAATGAGAAGCCCGCACACCGCAACAAAGAGTAGCCCCTGCTCGCTGCAACTAGAGAAAGCACACGTGCAGCAACCAAGACCCAACGCAGCCAAAAATAAATTAATTAAATAAATAAAATTAAAAAAAAAAGAGAGTAGGAATATACCAATCTAAAAAAAAAAAAATACTGTCTACAACAACTCCAAGGTTTTGTAAAGGCTTTGAAGTGATAAAGTAAAATTTTAATGAATGCTTGAAAACAGCAACAATGAGCTTTTACATTGCTTTCTTTTATTCTAAAAACTGAGGTTTTAATGAATTTTGTAATTATGCTTATATATTTCGTAGGTCAGTTTACATCTTTGTGTTTTCCTACTGGTATGTGAGTAAATGTATTCCACAACTGGCTTATAGTGTGAAAGTTAAATATTAAAGAAAACTTCATCATAACTGGTTTCATGAAAAACCATTACTTTCATACATGGAGTAAGAAACTATTGAAAGGCTGTATTTATATAATACTATATTTGAATATTTGAAAAATTACCTCCTAAAACTGATAAATCAGACATTTTTCAAAACTAAAAACTTTCGTCATTTGGAAGATACTGTTAAGAAAATGTAAAGGCAAACCACAGACAGGGGACTATATTTGTAAAACATACATCTGAGAAAGGACTTGGAATCAGATATACAAGGATATTTTAAGACTCAATAATAAGACGACAAGCAATAAGCTAAAAAAATTAAATAGAACTAAAAAGTCAGTAACTTTGATGAACACTTAACCAAAGAAGATATACAGATGGGAAATAAACCTATGAAAATCTAGTCTTTAGGCTAGTGAAGTTAAAACCACAATGAAAGTTCACTGAACACTCACAAGAATGGCTAAAATTAAAATGACAGGGCTTCCCTGGTGGCGCAGTGGTTGGGAGTCCGCCTGCCGATGCAGGGAACGTGGGTTCGTGTCCCGGTCTGGGAGGATCCCACATGCGGCGGAGCGGCTGGGCCCGTGAGCCATGGCCGCTGAGCCCGCGCGTCCGGAGCCTGTGCTCTGCGGCGGGAGGGGCCGCAGCGGTGAGAGGCCCGCGTACCGCAAAAAAAATAAATAAATAAAAAAGACAATATCACGGATTGATGAAAATATAGAAGAATTATCATACATTGTTGATGGGGATGAAAAATGGTACATCTATCTTGGGAAACAGTTCAGCAGTTTTTTAAAGTTAAACATATACTTATCAAATGATCAGGAAATTCCACTCTATGTGTTTACCCAAGAGAATGAAGACATATGTCTACAAAAGACCTGTATGTAAATGACTGTAGTAGCTTTATTCATAATAACCCCAAACTGTAATAAACCAGTTATTCCCCCAACTGGAGAATAGATAAATTGTGTATATCTACACAATGAAATTCTAATCAGCAATAAAAAGAAATGGACTACTGGTACATGCAACAACATGAATAAACCTTAAAATAACTACGCTGCTATACAAGAACTCATACTGCATGATTCCAGTTTTATGAAAATCTAGGAAAAGCTAACTTATACAGACAGAAACCTTATCATTAGCTGCCAGGAGCCAAGAGGTAGGAATAGGAGATTAACTATAAGAGTACATTAGGGACATGGGGGTGGGGTGTTGGTGATAGAAATGTTCTATATCTTTTTTTTTTTTTTGCGGTACGCGGGCCCCTCACCGCTGTGGCCTCTCCCGTTGCGGAGCACAGGATCCGGACGTGCAGGCTCAGCAGCCATGGCTCACGGGCATGGCTCTCCGCGGCATGTGGGATCCTCCCCAACCGGGGCACGAACCCGCGTCCGCTGCATCGGCAGGCAGACTCTCAACCACTGCGCCACCAGGGAAGCCCTGTTCTATATCTTAATTGTGATGGTGGTTATAAGGACGTAAACATCTGTCAAAAATTCATAGAATTTTCTGCTCAAAGTTGGTGAATTTTATATATGTAAATTACATCTCAAAAAAGCTGCCCAAAACAGATACCTAAAGCAGGGAGAAGCACAGTATTCTTTGAGTAGGGTGATTTGTAGAAGTAAATAGAATGAATCAGTCCTAAATAAACCCTCTGCTTAAGTTCTGTCTGGGCACACACAAATGAAGACCTTCTCTATGGTCACTGCCTTGCTGCACACTCCTTTAGAAGTAGAAGTAGGGAAGCAAGGTAGTGTGGTTAATTCATTCTGGAGTTGTCAGGGACTAAATAATGCTTACATTATTAGGTACTTTCAGTAACTGTGAATAACAACTACATACAAACTCTCAAAACACTTTTAAAAGGCCTAGGTACATTCAATGCTCTTACATTCAGTGATTAGACAAAAACACTTATATGATATTAGCTAGTTTGTATACTTCATTGTTTAGAACTACCCTGTGTGCCATTATTTCATGACAAAAACAAACTAAGAAAAATTTGTTGGATTATATTTGGTTAAGCAACTTTTAATTCATGATGTGGGTATTTCAGCTGTTCATTCATCAAATCTTCATTTTAACAATAAAGGAAAAGCTATAAGGTCTCTGCCTTTTAATATCTCTTTGTTAGGAATTAAAATACTCTACAAGCTTTAACTAAATTCTTCAACATCAATCACCCTTTACATAGGAAAAATTCAGGTTCCTCTGACTGAATTATGGAGAATTAACTTATTCTTCTGGAGCATTTTATTTCACATCCTAAGTATTTTAAAAGTGTAAAAAAAGAATTTATTGCTTATATAACTGAATATATAGGTAACATAAGAAATGACAATTAGCCAGAAGTTTTTAAAAGATGTTTTATAAATAGAGCAAAACTTCTTGATATTAAATTTTAAAGTAACTGAAAAACTGTGAAATCAACTTGCAAAATAAATACTGTACTTACAGTTTGTTGCTGTCTGAAACTGAGAAGAAAGTGCCTGAGTAACTGAATTCCAAAATGTGTATAAAATTTCAGCGTGTCCATCCTATGACCCAAAAAAAGGGATGTATTATTTTTTTTAAATTACAATGGATAAGACATAGCATTGAAAAAGTATTAAAAATGTATTTCAGTCTATCAAACAATGGAATTATTAAGTAACTAAGTAGAAATATATAGATTAGTCAAATCATGTCTCATGTCATCATCGTTCTCTGCTACATACTAGCTGTGTGAGCTTGGGCAAGTTGCTAAATCATTCTGTGCCTCCCTGCCCTCTGTAAAACGGAGATAACAGTACCCACACTGCAGGATTATTACAAGGACTTTAAAAGTTTATTAAAGTAAACTCTTGGGACAGTTCTTGACATATAATAAATCTTCAGTGAATGTTATTATTATTACAATTATTATCATCATCATTTTATATACAGAAGGCAATTTTTGTTACCATAAGAAAATGAAGAACAAGCATGCTTAGACCAAGAGTGACCACCAAGATACAATTCACCAATTACGAAAGAGAACTGCCTGAAGTATAGACACAATTTTGTTTTTGTTTTTTTAAGTCACAGGAATTCCTATTACTCAGCTTAGCAGGATACAGTCACTCAACTATTAATACATATTTTAGAAAGTAATTACTAAAAGGAAAAGATAAAGATTAGTTTAAGTGTCATTTGTTAAAACCGGACAAAGTATTTTAATACTGTTAAAAGAAAACGACACTTACAGAAATTCTACCAAGCCCTTTAAGGTACTTCTACATGTGTGATAATATTATATCAAATTGCCGTTATTCTATTTTTGAAGTACAACAATGCCAATTACACATGGTTCACCCTAGTAACATAAATATGTATAATGTTCAAATATGACTACTGTCATAAAAAAGAATAATTAGGAAATTCATTCATTCTGCTTTAGTTTTGTACTTGCAAAGAATGAAATTCTACTTTTCAAGGTTATAAGAAAGAAAATGAGCAATGAAAAATACTGATTTCTCATTTTTGTGCCTATGCACATATCTATTTTCCTTGTTGTTTGTTTCTTTCATAAGTTTTGTTTTGAATTCAAATGGGTATTGTGTATCATAAAAAGGCAAATCAAATAATTGCTAATTTCTTATGCAGTGATCACAAAATAGATTCAGATTACCAAGATTTTATGCAATATGTGTATTGTATATCAAACACTTTAAAGTGGATGTTTTTCCAACAAGGACCTACAGCACAGAGAACTATATTCAATATCTTGTAATAACTTGTAATGGGAAAGAATCTGAAAAAGAATATATATACATATATAAATAAATGAGTCACTTTGCTGTACTGAAACTAACACAACATTGTTAATCAATTATACTTTAGTAAAAAAAAATAAAGTGAATGTTTTTCATCATATTAAAGAACCATTTTAATACATCACATTAACAAAATGAAGGACAAAACCACATGATTATCGCAACTGATGCACAAAAACGCATTTGACAAAATTCAACACACTTTCATGATAAAACCACTCAACAAGCTAGGAACAAGCTAGGTAATTACCTCAATATATTAAAGGTCATATATGAAAAGTCTACAGATAACAACATAATGGTAAAAATCTGAAAGATGTCTAAGATGCAGGAAATTTGGTGACTATATATGCTTCTACATACACACACATACATACACTTTAAAAAGTAAACTTGGGTCAATCTTGCTTAAGCATACAAATACAAAATTCTCACATATAATAGCAAATTGATTTCAGTATTTGAATTATCTACCTCAACAAGTAGGATTTATGTCAGCAAGGTACCCATCATTAAATATTAGGAAATATATTAATATAAGAGCCCAATGTCTCCAGAAGGAAATCTACAGGATCATTTAGCTGAGGTAATAAAAGGCAATTAATACCCTTTAATTAACAAAATAATACCCAGTCCTCATATGTTTTAAGTTCATAGAAAACAATGCATGAAACGATTCTTATACTTTTAAAATTATGATAAAAATCACAAAATTTACCATCTTTACTGCTTTTAAGTGTACAGCAGTGTTAACTCTATGTACCTTGATGTGCAACAGATCTCTGGAACTTTCTCATCTTGTAAAACTGAAACTCTAAACCCATTGAGCAACAACTCCCATTTTCTTTCTCCCCCCAGCCCTTGGAAACTACCTATCTACTTTCTGTTTCTAAGAATGTGACTACTTGAGATACCTCATGTGAGTGGAATCATACAATATTTGTTTTTTTGTGTGACTAGATTATTTCATTTAGCATGATGTCCTTAAGTTTCATCCATCTTTAGCATGTAACAGAATTTCCTTCTTTTTTAAAGACTTAATAATATTCCATTGCATGTATGTATATACGTGTGTGTCTGTGTATCACATTTTCTTTATCCCTTCATCCATCGTCAGACACTTGGATCGCTTCTATCACTTGGCTATTATGAATAATGCTGCAATGAACATGGCTGGGCAAATCTCTCTTCAAGATCCTGTTTTCAATTCTTTTGGATATACTGTGTATCTCCAGAAGTGAGATCGCTGGATCATACATTAATTCTGTTTTTAATTTTTTTGAGGAACCTCCACAGTTTTTCTTAGCAGCCGCATGATTTCACATTTCTATTAACAATATACAAGGGTTCCAATTTCTCCACGTCCTCACCAACACCTGTTTTCTGGTTTGGAAATAGTCATCCTAATGAGTGCAGTAATACCTCATTATGATTCTGATTTGTACTTCCTGATGATTAGTGGTGCTGATCATCTTTTAATATGCTTGTTGGTCATTTGTATGTCTTCTTCAGACAAATATCTATTCAAGTCCTTTACACACTTTTTTAGTTGAGTTGGGTGGTTTGTTGTTGTTGAGTTGTAGGAGTTCTTTGTATATTATGGACATCAACCCCTTACCAGATATATAGTTTGCAAATATTGTCTCTCATTCTGTAGGTTGCCTTTTCATTCTGTTGTTTCCTTTGTCGCACAGAAGTTTTGAAGTTTGGTGTAGTCCCATTTGTCAATTTCACTTTTTGTTGCCTGTGATTTTGTGTCATATCCATGAAATCACTGCCAAGTCCAATGTCATGAAGATTTCCCAATTTTCTACTCTGAATTTTATAATTTTAGGTCTTACATTTAGGGCTTTAATTCATTTTGAATTAATTTTTGAATACAGTTTAAGGTAAGGGTCCAATTTCTTTCGTTCACACATGAATATCCAGTTTTTCCAGCATCATTTGTTGAAGAGACTGGTAATATAAAGTTTGTGTGACCCTTTGTATTCTATATACCATTATTTGTTTTATTTTATCTGAAATTCATACTGTCGCTATTGCTTTCACTTGAGAAATGTTTATCAGTCTATTTTTATTCTTGTCATGTCGCTGTTTTTTGACTCTTATAAACAAAGTATTCTATTTTTAAACACTGTTTTACCTTTTAATAAGAAATTATAAACCAAATATGTTTAATTAATAGGTTGTTTCTGCTTTTATCATCTCATTTTATGCTTTCTTTGTGTTTTCTTTGTTCTGTGGATGATTTTTGTTAGCTTTTATCTTCTCTAGAGGCTTTTTCTTTTATTTCTTTTGGATGTGTCATTATCTATTCCTACAACTAACCATAAATTCCTTTGATGCAAATCATCTTTGTAATTCACAGAATTACTGAAACAGATTTCTAGAAATAACAGGAATTCTTCAAGGCTTTTTAGAATTGCCAAAGTAAACAAGAAAATTCTAACTCCTAGACATGACCTTTTGAAAGAAAACGTAGGGTCCCAGATAATCTGGCTACTTCTTCCTTTTTAGTGACAAGTCACTCAAAACTTCTAAGCCAAGAAGTATGTACTTTTAACTTAATCAGAGAAGAACTCAAAGTGTCCATGCGTTAGAATGTATTTGAACGTTGGCTAGGAAATTAACATTTTCTGAATGTCCATTATGTAACAGGCACCACTGAATGTTATCTCATTTAAACACTACAACAACCACCAGAATGTAAGCTCCATGACAGCAGAGGTCCCATTTTGTCTTTCTTACCACTCTAATTTCAACATCGAGAATGTGACCAGGACATAATAGGCACACAATAAATATTTACTGAAAAAATGAGTGGAATGATCTTATAAGATGACATTTTTAGTCCCTTTCTAGAGTGAAAACAAAGGTCAAAGAGAAAAGGTGACTTGCTTAGAATTATACAGAAAGTAGTACAGTAGTACAAAAGTAGTAGAGCTGGGATTTGATCTAAGGTTTGTTTGACTGATATATTAAAGTATTAGTCCCCTTTAACTTGACTTACAAAGCCTTATATGACATGATTGTCCCAGTCTACTTCTCTTGTTACATACCACTGAGGTCAAAGATCCAACCTGCACAAATTCCTTCAGGTTGCTGAAGGTTCTTCTGTAGTTTCTCCCAGTTACCGGCTTTTAATCCAGCACCTTCATCAGAGTCAGTTTAGGTGTCTCTTCTCTTTGTTCCCCCAGGTTTGGTGCACTCTGTTATATACATCTATAGCATCCCATGTTCCCCACCATAATTATATTTTCCTATTTAAATATAGGAAAAGAGCGGTGGTTAAGAAGAGGAACTCTGAAAGTAGGATATTAAGGTTCAGATCCAGTCTCTACCACTTCTAGAACCTGTGGGGCATCTGAGCGAAGACAATCTAGGCCACTAAATATGTACAAATCTCTGGCTTAAGAACAAGATCTAAGCTGGAGAAAGAGATTTAGGTGTTATCAGCTTCTGGAGGTGGTAGAAACTATTAACATGTGTGAGCTTTTCCATAGATTGCATGTGGCATGAGAGGAAAAGAATGTTGTGCATAGGACCCAGGGGAAAAACACTACTTAAAGGTTGGGGAAGAAATAATTTAGAGTGGAGAAAGAGAAGTGGTGGAGTTAGTTATTAAAAAAAAAAAAGATTGGTCACAAGTTAGTGATTGCTGAAACTGGACAATGGGTACACAGAGAATCACTGTCCTATACTTTGGTTCTGTATGTTGGCTTCTGTTTGAAATTTTATGAATAAAATGTTTTAAAAGGAAGGGTAGGTGGAGAAGGAGGAATCAGTGAAGAATTCTGAAGAGATGTAGTATCTGTGAAGGAGGAAACCAGTATTAGAAGTAGTTATTACCTCTAAGGAGTGAAGTAAAAGAATCTTAGAAGTGAGTAGAAGGATTTGGTAGTTGGGTCATTAAAATTCCTTTAGTAACAACTGTTTCAGTGGAGCAGAAGCTTGATTTCAGTGGTTTGGAGCAAAACTGAAACAAGAAAGTAGAGACACAAAGTACCTTATGGAAATCTGGGCATGAAGGGAAGAAATACTTTGAGGGAGATACAGGACCAAGGATTCTGTTCTGGTTTTGATTTTAGATGGTAGATCCCTGGGAGGAAGTAACTGGGAAAGGTTGATATTGGAGAAAGCAGAGAATGTCCTAGATAAGGATAAGATGTAGAATGTGAACAAAAGTAGAGGGGTAAGTCTGAGAAAAGAGAAGATACAATCAACCTCTATCTTTGATACAGAAGGGGAAGGTGAGGATCAGTTCAGATAAAGATTTTATAAGACACTGAACTTAATGAGACAAGGTCAGAGGGAACCAGACATAACTAAGTTACGATCAAAATAGAAGAGGCAGTAAAAGATTTAGCAACAAGTCTGTGCCAGAGATCTCTGTGGAGAGATCACATTGTGAATGAGAAAGCTTGCAGACTTGATCAAAGAAACCAAACAGATGTGAATTTTATATTAGCTCTTAATCATCTTCTGGATAAAAGCAGAGGGATCCTGGGGAAGCAAATATAAAGCAAAGAAAAAAGTTATCTTTACTGGAAAATAGCCTTCAGGGAGAACCATTTTGCTGTGTCTGATTAAAAAAGAAGGAAGGTACAGAAATTCAGAAGGGACTTGAAGATGAACATCACAGTACAAAATGAAAAGCCAGAAGAACTTCAGTTAAAATCAAAATGTTGGCTTTTATATGTATATTGTTCAAAGATAAAGCAATATTTACAGTACAATCTACTTGTTGTTTTTTTAAAAATGGGGGCTTAGATAAGGTGGTAGTGGGAGGAAGTGAAAAGTAGTCGGATTTCAGATACCTTTTGATGATAGAACAGATAGGACTTGTTAAAATGCATAGAGCTAAATATTATAGGAAAACCATATACAAAATGTTAACAGAAGTTATCTCAGGCTTCCCTGGTGGCACAGTGGTTAAGAATCCTCCTGCCAAGGCAGGGGACACGGGTTCGAGCCCTGGTCCGGGAAGATCCCACATGCTGCAGAGCAACTAAGCCCGTGCACCACAACTACTGAGCCTGTGCTCTAGAGCCCGTGAGCCAAAACTACTGAAGCCCGCATGCCTAGAGCCCATGCTATGCAACAAGAGAAGACACCGCAGTGAGAAGCCCGCGCACTGCAACGAAGAGTAGCCCCCGCTCACCGCAACTAGAGAAAGCCCTCACGTAGCAATGAAGACCCAATGTAGCTAAAAAATAAATAAATAAATAACTTAATTTAAAAAAAAAGAAATTATTTCTGGGCGATAGGATTAAACATGATGTTTCCTTTATTTTTTTAATTTTTTGGAAGAGTAATTAAGATAATCTAATTTAATTCTAAAGACACGAATAAATTCTTGATGTGAAAAATTCAATACTGAAACACACATGGTAAAAATTTAAAGCTTCTCTTCAAACTCAAATCCCTTATCCCACACTTTTCCCTAGAGATCACTGTTAAACTACAGTGCTAAAGGGTTTTAAAACCCTTTCTAGAGTTCTCAACCTTTCTTTTCATATTGCCCCTCCAAAAAGAAAACTAAATAATTAATTATATACATATTGTATAATATGTAATAATTATATAATATGCATATTATATACATATAATAAGCATATTATATACAATAATTATATACATATAATATGTAATGATACATATTATATAATTTTATAATATAACCACTTAATTTAAATTTAACTTAGTTTCTCCCTGATGACAGATGCTAAATACTAAGGAGTAAGATTTTGTATGGTAGGACTGAACTCTGGAGACCACAAGCCAATGTAATATATAAGACGTTTTTGTGCCTCCCCTCTCCCTCCAAAAAACAGAACTTTTTCTCCCTCTTGGGGTCAATATTGCCCTTGTTGAGAACGCATGGTGGACTGGTATTTTAAATAGATTGTCACTCAAATTAGATTTAGTATGAACCACAATCTCCTCCAAACTTTTCCCCTGGCTTCCCTCACCATATTCTCTTTGGTTTCATCCTCCTCTTGAGATACTCCTTGTGGCCTCCTCTATTACAATGTTTCCCAAACTCACTGAATGTAAATATTTTTAAATATACATTCTAATATATGTTTACTTATTTGTTTAAAATTATATACAAATACCACTGTATTAATAAAATGTGTGCAATATAAAATGTACGAAAATAGTTTAAAGGATAAAACTTGTAAAAAGGACAGGCAAAATTTATAACTATCTTCTTACATGTCAAAATGTATACACACTTTGGAAACCAGAGTTCTACATGAGTTTTATATGTTGCATTTTCGAGGTAGATTTCTTTTCTCTCTATAGCCGTTCTTTCCCATTACCATGGCTTTGATTGCCAATATGAGCCGATATCGTCCAAATTTAAGTCTCAAGCAGAGGCCTCTCTTCTGAGCTCCAGACTCCCATATTAAACTGCCTAACTGACATCTTCACTTGGATGTCCCATGAGCACCTGAATACAGAGCTTATCTTCCCTCCTAAATGTGCTCTTCGGTTTATGCTCTCAAATGAAGTTACTCCTATCTACTAGAACCCTGTCAAACCTGAACTAATGATATTGTCCTTGATACCTTCTCCTCCATCTCACCACTTTTAATCCATCACTAAGATTTGTCAGTTTTATCTCCTGAGTAATTCTCAAATCACTGCAATTCTCTCCATTTTCATCGGCATCAATGTAAATTACTGTTATAGGCTGAGTTTTGACCCGACACAATTCATATGTTGAAGTCCTAACCCCCCCATACTTGAAAATGTGACCATATTTTGAGATAGGTCTTTAAAGAAGTAATTAAATTAAAATGGGGTCATTAGAAGGTCCTTATAAGAAAAAGAAATCTGAAACACAGACACATACAGAAGGAAGATGGTGTGAAGACACAGGGAGAAGACAGCTCTATGGACATTTGTATACAAGTCTTTGTATGGATATATTCTTTCATTTCTCTTGAATTAATTACTAGGGGTATATTGCTAGGTCATATAATATATGTATGTTTAACTCTTTAAGAAACAGCCAAACTGTTTTCCAAAGTGGTTGTAAATTTTACACTTCCCTTCAGCAGTATATGAGAGTTCCAGTTGCTCCATATCCTCACCAACACTTGGTATGGTCAGGTCTTTTAAATTTTAGATATGTGCTTAATTGACATCTATCTCTAAAGTGTCTATTCAAATCTTTGGCCTATTTTTTTTTTTTTTTTTTGATGATACGCGGGCCTTTCACTGTTGTGGCCTCTCCCATTGCGGAGCACAGGCTCCGGACGCGCAGGCTCAGCGGCCATGGCTCACGGGCCCAGCCACTCCGCGGCATGTGGGATCTTCCCAGACCGGGGCATGAACCCGTGTCCCCTGCATTGGCAGGTAGACTCTCAACCACTGTTCCACCAGGGAAGCCCTGGCCTATTTTTTTAAGCTGGCTTTTTTTGTTTTCTTATTGAATTCTGAGAGTTCTTCAGACATAAGTCCTTTATTAGATATGTGATTTGCAAATATTTTCTCCCAGTTTATTCCTTATCTTGTACTCTCTTAATGGAGTATTCTGCAGAACATAAATTCTTAATTTTGAGTAAGTCCAAAATATCAATTTTTTTAATTTATGGACAGAGCTTTTGGTGTTGCATCTAAGAAATCTTTTTCTACCCCTGAGTCACAAAGTTTGTTCTGTTTTCTTCTATAAGTTTTAGAATTTTAGGCTTTACATCTGGATATCCAAATGTTTCAGTATCACCTGTTAAAAAGACTACTGGGTCAAGATAGAATTGCCTTTGTAACTTTTTTTGAAAATCAATTTTCCACATATGTGTCAGTGCATTTTTGGACTCTCTATTCTGCATCAATGATCTATGTCTCTAACTTCATGCCAATTCCACATTTTCTTGAATATGGTAGTTAAGTCTTGAAATTAACAGGTATTGTTAGCCCTCCAATTTCGCTTTCCTTTTTCCAAGTTGTGCTGGGTATCCCAAGTCCTTTGTATTTCTGTTTGAATTTTAGAATCAGCTTGTCAATCACTCCAAAACACCTGTTGGGATTATACGTCAATTTAGGAAGAAGGAACATCTTAACAACAGCAAATCTATCAACACATAAATAAGGTATCTCTATTTCCTTAGGTCTTCTTTAATTTCTCTCAGCAATATTTAGCATTTTCAGCTTCCAGATGTTCAACTTTTGACACATTTACTCCTAAGATTTCATATTCTTTGACGTTACTGTATATGGAATTATTAAATTTCAATTCTCAATAGTTCATTGCTGATTTTTTTTTTGGCGGTATGCGGGCCTCTCACTGTTGTGGCCTCTCCCGTTGCGGAGCACAGGCTCCGGACACGCAGTCTCAGCAGCCATGGCTCACGGGCCCAGCCGCTCCACGGCATGTGGGATCTTCCCGGACCAGGGCACGAACCCGTGTCCCCTCTATCGGCAGGTGGACTCTCAACCACTGTGCCACCAGGGGAGCCCTACAACTGATTTTTGTATATTGACCTTCTATTCTGTAATCTTGCAACATATCACTTATGAGCTCTAGTAGCCTTTTTGTAGATTCCATCGAGTTTTTAACATGGATAATCTTATCATTTGTATATAAAGACCATTTTACTTTTTCATTTCCAAACTGGAAGCCTTTTATTTCTTTTTCTTGTTCATTGCACTAGCTAGGAAAATGCTGAACAGAAGTAGTGAGAGCATAAAGAATCCTTGTCCTCTCTAAATTTTAAGGGGGAAACATTCAGTATTCACCATTGTATATGATTTTACCTGTTCATGGTTCCTAAATGCCTTTTATCAGGTTGAGAAAGTTCTATTCCTAGTCTGCTGAGAATTCTTATCAGAAATGGATGTTGGATTCTGTCAAATACTTTTTCTGCATGTATTGAGATGATCATGTGGTTTTTCTTTTTTAGTTTGCTGACTTTCCTTTTCCAATTAGCCTCAAACTAAAGCCTCATTCAATCCTCCATAATTTTCAACCTCTCATTTGTTCCATACTCTTGTCTGTATGCTGCGTTCTAGATAATATCATCAATTCTAACTGCCAGGCTAATTCATTTCCTGGTTTTACGTAACATCTGTTTAACCTATCTGAATTTTTTATTTCAATGATCTAATTTTTAATTTCTAAATGTTCTACTTGGTTCTTCTTTAAACCTACCTGATCATTTCTTAAGTCACTTATTTCTCATTTTTTATTCCATTCTTTATTTCGAAAACATATACAGGTATTCTAGATTCTTTGTCAGTTAATTCTAACATCTGAAGTCCATAGTGTCCTTCAGAAGTTCTTTCGGAGTCTAAAACCTGTCTTGAATTGTGTTTATTTTTCCTGCTGACTCTCAATCATGCTTCTAGTTTATTTATAGGACTGGTGATTTTTAACTGTGAGCTCATAGTTGGCTGACCTTAACATGTGGAGAATCCTAATAGCTAAAACTAGAAATGCTTTCCTCTTCAGGGGATCTGCATTTGTTTGTGAGAGTAGGTACTGTTACCAACCAAGGACCATGTCTGCCGCAGTCACAGGTCTCAGCTTAATGCAAGACTATCAGGTTCGTTGTTCCACCTTGCTAGAGCCTAGTGAACTGATCCCATCATTGACATGGACATTTGACTGCAGGGCAACTCCAGCTTTTGCAATGACTTAGAGCTCACAAATCTCCACTACAGTTTCAACTACTTTATCTGCTTATGTATATCTGTATATACATATGCCCCTCAGAGATTCTCTTACTTTCTGCAGGGCCAACAGTGCATTACAAATTATGCTTTTCTTGGGGCTTCCCTGGTGGCGCAGTGGTTAAGAATCTGCCTGCCAATGCAGGGGACACGGGTTTGAGCCCTGGTCCAGGAAGATCCCACATGCCACGGAGCAACAAAGTCCATGTGCCACAGCTACTGAGCCTGAGCTCTAGAACCCACAAGCCACACCTACTGAGCCCGTGTGCCACAACTACTAAAGCCCGTGCTCCGCAACGAGAAGCCACCACAAGGACAAGCCTGCGCACCGCAACAAAGAGTAGCTCCTGCTCGCTGCAACTAGAAAAAGCCCGCGCGCAGCAACAAAGACCCAGAGCAGCCAAAAAAAAAAAAAAAAAAAAAAAATTATGCTTTTCTAACTTATCTAAAATTTGTTTTACTGCAGGGAGAGGGCCTTTAAAAATAACTGGTCCCCATGTTAGTAAAGCAAAAATCTAACCTTTATAGGTAAGAGAATTTATTGACAATACCTGACTTAGACATGTAACTGGCTGCCACTTGATTTTTTAATCAAATTGCGATGCCACTGATAAATGAGTTCAACATTTTTCTCATAATATTAAAAAGATTCCTAATTTGGGTGCCCTACAATTTTTTCTGAGTCTTAAATGCTATAATTAAATCATCTGATACATCTAAAAGGGCAAAAGAAAACATTCTTTTTCATAGTTGAAATCCTCGTTAGTACTAATAGCTGCGCAAAATGGTGAACACATTCCAAATATAGCCTAATGCGTCCTACACACATGATTAAAAGATTCTGTTCAATGATAAAAAATGCTGGCTTAGAAAATGAAAGTATCATATCTACACTCGCACATATAGCTAAACTGGCTTAATTCTGCAGATGAGAATCTACAACCTGTTTTCCACCGTATGGATCCTGAATAACTTCTCAATAATTTGCTACACTCACTTTCAAAGTGTTATATATAGTACTGATGATTATATAGTGATACTAGAACTTTTAACAGGTTTTAAAAGATACCAAAATTGAATTTCTCATGTCTAATGAACAGTCTAGAAATCTAATTTAAAATGAGAAGATTTATCCATTCAAGTAATCTTTGGAAATACAATATAAAAAGGGGAAAGAAGTATATCCCACACTTAAATGCCATAAAGAATTAATATGATAGGTATAAAGGTGTCTGCAACTTTATAGTATGAACTGAAAATAACAGGCTAATTTTACAAGTTAGCCAGAACATTTATTAAATTAAGCAGAAGCAGCATTAGTTATCTTAATTAAGGGAAAGTTTTCAAAAGGCTTTACATTAACACTGTATTCTTAAGATTTATTATACTTGATATAATTGGCCCAGTTTTATTTTATACTCAGTGCATTTATGCCCTCTTTACGCTATGATGTATTCTTTATAACATGATAAACATCTACTACAAAACCTCCTGAACTAATAAAGCATTCCAGAAACTATCATCATGTAGGTTTTTTTCTCCTCTTGTACATACCTAAGATTAGACTCTGAATACTAATATGTACAGTTCTCTCTATCATCTGAAATCAGATATCTTAACAAACAGCAAGGCAGATTTGGCAATATTAACCTCAAAACTAAACGTTTTTAAAGTAAACCCATTTTTTTGCCTACTAAAAGAAGATAAATGATTTAACAATTCTCACAAGACCTCACAGAACAGAATGAAGGAAAACCATCCTCGCTGTTTTTATGACTACAGAATTACCAAATGTTAGATCATAAACCCATGATTCTTTAGTAAAGTGAGACATATAATCATGACACATTCATAGTAAATCCTTGATACTGCCTTATTTAAGGAAACAAGATTTCTTAAATTTCTAATTCTCAGCATGAATATACATGCATATCATGTTATTAGAACTGTTTAAAAAAAAACTGACCTTCTCACACAGTAAGGCTTTTTATTACCATGCACATGGTAACTTTATGACCCCTAAATAAAAGTTTCAAAGTTTAAAAAAAAAGACTGAAATAATAATCATGATAGAAAATTAATGAGCCCATCTCTGAATTAAGTCTACATTATCTAATTTTCCTTCAGAAAACCTCAGCTTATAGGTAGTATTACCACCTCCATTTGATACGTGATGGTCTTAAAGATTATAGGACCTATCCAAGGTTGCATAATCAATGTAGGAAATCTTAGCTCTGTCTGATACCAGGGCCCAAGGACCCAGCTCTAAATCACTGTACTGTCCTGCCTTTAACACTATTTGAAGAGGTATTCAGAAATGTAACCTTGAAACTATTTGGCTGTCCAAATGCTAAAAAAAACTATACTTAATCCTATAAAAATTACCTTAGAATATTTTAAGATATTTTAAGCACTTGGATTGACTGTAACAGATAAATTTTAAATAATGAGCATGGCAAGGCAGTTCATTTGCCTACAGATAAAGTCTTAGGAACTTAACTAATCAAGTTTCTCCCATAAATATAATTTTTTTTAAAAAATCCACAAGGAAATATAAATTAAATCAATGAGATACCACTACATACCTATTAGAATAGCTAAAATCCAAAACATTGACAATATCAAATGCTGACAAGGATGTGGAACAACAGGAACTTTGTTTCTTTCTAATGAGAATGCAAAATAATACAGCCACACCAGAAGACAATTTGGCGGTTTCTTACAAAGCTAAACATAGTCTAACTATAAGATACAGCAATCACGTGCCTTGGTATTTACTCAAATGAGCTGAAAATTTATATCCACACAAAAATCTGTGCATGAATGTTTGTAACAATTTAAATCATAATTGCCAAAAAATGGAAGCAACAACACGTCCTTCAATAGGTGAATGGGTAAACAAACTAGGTATATCCACAGAGTAAAATATCAGTCAGTGATTAAAAAAATGAGCAATGAAGACACGAAGAAACCTTAAATGCATATTACTAAGTGAGAGAAACCAGTATGAAAAGGCAACCTACTGTATGATCCCAATTACATGATATTCTGAAAAAGACAAAACTCTAAAGACAGTAAAAAGATCAGTGGTTGCCAGGGGTTAAGGAGATAAGTGGGAGAAGGATGAACTGGTGGAGCATAGAAGATTTTTAAGGAAGAAAAACTACTGAACCTCTTTTGCATGATACTATAAATGGTGGACGCAGGAAATTATGTATTTGCATAATGCATTATGCATCTTGCATTGGTATAGTACATTTGTTACAACTGATGAACCATGACTGATATATTATTAATAATTAAAGTCCATAGTTTACATTAGGATTAGCTCACTATGTAGTACATTTATAAGTTTTGTATAATGCACAAGAGATGTTATGATAACCTAGCAAGTATCAGATGTATTTTCTGCTCAATTTTTTTGTACACCTAAAGCTGTTCTAAAAAATAAAAATCATTACTTTTTAAAGAAATCTACAGGTATTGAACTACAGCAAAAGAATAATAAATTACAAAAATTACTTAACAAAGGAAAATGTAAAGTACAGTTTTGTTTTGTTTTGTTTTGTTTTTGTAGAAAAGAAACAAGTTGGCAAGAAGTCAAACACGGAAATTCCATCACACTTTATAGTTAATTACAGAAGCATTAGAATTAAGTGGTTTAAAACAAAGAAACCTGGAAAATTAATTCTTAATTTTCCTACTTGACATGAAATTAATAGTGTAATTTCATTTATATTTAAATTATAAACCAAAGAGAAAATATCTATTAATTTAGCTTTCAGTGAATTTCAAAATGTGGACTACAACTTATAAAAATGTAATACAGGGGCTTCCCTGGTGGCACAGTGGTTGAGAGTCCGCCTGCCGATGCAGGGGATATGGGTTCGTGCCCCAGTCCAGGAAGATCCCACATGCCGCAGAGCGGCTGGGCCCGTGAGCCATGGCCGCTGAGCCTGCGTGTCCGGAGCCTGTGCTCTGCAACGGGAGAGGCCACAACAGTGAGAGGCCCGCATACCGCAAAAAACAAAAAACAACAAAAAAAATTTAATACATAAATTTAAAAAATCTGTTCTGGTAGATTGCAATCTAAAAAAAAATTACTTGCTAGAAATTATCTTCCTAGGAAAAAAGCATTAATTTCTACATAGATATTGTAGAAAGCATATGACATAAATTCTAAATCATTTCATCTTGAATTATTTACACTGTTTTCATTTTTAAAAAATATATTCAGAGGTTTAAAAGGCTAAACCACTAAATTAAAAAGAACTTTCAATACCAGGATATATCCTTAAAAATCTTGAAGCTGCAAAAAAAAACCTAGTAGTGTAAGAACATTCTGTTTATAACATTTTCCTCAAAAACAGATTACAAAATGATTTAGAGATCTTGGTTCAGAAACTGCTCTTCAATGACCCAAGATATATACCATCACCTACTCAAGTTTAAAATTTTATGCAGATTTTAAGGATTATTATTTGGGCCTCAAATCATTGTAAAAATCCTATACTTTTTATAAAGGTTCTACTGCCACTGATAATTATTTTAACTAAATAATACTCTTACATTGTAGTTATATAATTAGCAAAAATATCTGTTTACAGCTTTTTAACGAAGGAAAAGACTAAAGAAATTATAGCAAATATAGTAAATTTTATGTGCTATCTTTGCAATTTATGACATATTTTCCTTAGAGTATTTTTACTTCTCTTTTGTCCTAGAGTTCCCAAAATTGCAGGGTCACAAGTTATTCTGGACTTTCCAAAAAAGACTGATCTATTCTGAATATAGATGAGTATACTGAATCCCAAGAGGGACTAAATTTTTATTCATAAATATCACCTTATAAGAAAAAACAACAACTAAACTGTAAAGTTACATTAAAATTTATAATAAATGTAAATATGTATGTGTGTATTGTGTACGACTACTGTCTTAAAAAACGTAAGAAGGATATTTGGAAGAGCAATCTTCTCTGGCTTTAATTAAATAAGAAATATTTTTAAGTAAATGAAAAGGACGAATACAATGAAAGCATATATCCCTATTCCTCATAATCCTTTTTAGTTAGAAATAATTCAGATGCATTTAAAACCTCGCCCAGTGTTCATCCAGTATAATAACTGTTGACAAGAACTGATATGTGAGTTTTTATGTAGAAACTTTGCCCGATGCAGCAATATCACAACAACTTTCATATATAACATACAGCAGTCTTAATTATATTAATTAATTATATTCATCATGCTACACATTACATTCCTAGTATTTATTTATCTTGTAACTGGAAGTTTGCACCTTCTGACTGCCTTCATCCAATTTCCCCTTCCCGGCTCCCCTCTGGCAACCACCTGCTTGTTCTCTGTATCTGTAACTTAATTTCTATTTTGTTACGTTTGTTCATTTGTTTTTTAGATTCCACAGTATTTGTCTTTCTCTGTCTGACTTGGTTTATATACTGTTACTATAACACATCACAGCCACAAGCAGGACTATGTACTGAGTGCTATGAATCCTCCTAGCAAATCACCAAATTTGGGGGTGGTTTTGGAGATCCCCAACACAGGAAATAAAATATTTAAAATTCTGAACTACAAAGTAAACTACCTACACCTCGATGATAGAAACTTAGAGAATCTTTTTCTTTGGCGCACTAGGTGTTAAGATTTAATGAACAGAATATCTAGTTATTCCATTCATCACTATCAAAAACATATCAAAATGAATGAATAAAATGTGGAGTCAGGGATTTCTATGCATGGAAGGAATTCTTGTGCCCACGAGGCCAGTAGATTGGTAGATGACAGAAGGGAGACTTTAGAATATGAAAAAATAATACATTAAAGTGCTTTATAGGAAAAATTAACAACTGAATGGATTTTACCATCTTCAGAAAAGACTTTATAAGGCATTATAACAACCACTAATTAAATCTCTTATATGCCAAAAATTTTTATCTTATTCTCTATCGGGACTTTAAAAAACTTTTACAATAAATCATTTATATTATTAAAAAATGGGAAATTACTATATGCATTTGAGAAATTATTCTATAAATAGTATTAGCTAGCATCTACTCAATAAACAAACATGCAAAGAAAATTTGTGGTTGTCAAGAAATATACTTCCCTTTAGCTATCTAACACGTAGCCTCTCTGTCAGACAGGAACACAAATAATGCTGGCTCATTATCTTCCTGCATTCTTTTATAAAGAGATAAAAATACTTTCATTTAAACATACCTTAACTATTTCTTCAATGAAACAAATGTGAGAGACAGGGTCTCTCTTCTTGGCTAATATTTTTTGCAGATGTTGTACCTAAAAAGGGCGAAGAGAGGGAGAATGTATATAACTGAGTATTTTCAAATGAAACAAGTATTAAGCATAGGCATTAGAAACATTAAGGGAAGGGAAAAGACATTTTGCTAGAGCCCTTACATATATTATAATTAGCTCATGTAGGTATTCTGAACTCTCAGAGATTTTAAGAAACCTGCCCAAGGTCACACAATTTAGAATAACCAGGAATTAACCCATAATTAATGTTATTTTCACTCTCTCAAATATTTACCTGGCCACAAACAGTAAAAATATGATCCACAAGTTTCTCCATATTGGTCCAAAGGGAAGCACGAAACGCTGCAGTGTTTCCTGGGGCTGGCATGGTAGATCGTCCAGGTGCCCCTGGTATGAGCAAGAGAAAAACATGAAAAATAAAAATTTCCAAATATAACAAAATGTACTGATACGTTATTATGAAAAGCACATACAGGCTAAAAGATGAGAAGTTCCTTTTTGAAGAAATTATAATTTCTCATAAGTGACATAAAAAAGAATCTTAACCTTTTGTGTTTAAGAAAGGAAAATACGACCCCACACACACACACACACACACACACACACACACACACACACACACGCACGCACCCGCCCAGGAAGGATAATACAGAAAACAGGAATTAATAAGAAAGGTTTCCTAGAAGGAGGAGTTGAAGAGGTGGGAGGTAGTACCAGGTGAAAGGAACAGGAATAAAAGCGGTGAGTCTCTGTGAACCATACAAACGTCTTATATGCTGATGTTTCAAAATAAATTTAAATTTTAAAAGAATAAAAAAGCAAACTCTAAAACTAAATACAAACAAATACAGTAACACATAAAACTAATGGTACTTCAAATTAATAATACAACCACCACACACAGGAAAATAATTAATTCAAGTAATTTTTAATTACAGCATCCTGACTTTAGTAAGATATATTTTAGGGGCAAAAAAAATCACAAAGAAATATTGTATTTTACTTAATAGATGTGTTGCTTGATATTGTAATATTGAATTACAATATATTCAATATTCAAAATTCAATATTACAAAATTATATTCAATATTCAAAATTACAATATTACATATATTCAATATTATATATATTATATATATTCAATATATAATATTGAAACTAAGTCTATTTTAGAATGGTGCAAATGAAGGTTCTCACTATAAACAGAACGAAGATACAAATGAGTAATGGGAATTGGAGGTATCTGTCAATTCTGTTCACTAAAGGACAGAGAGATGACAACTCCTTAATAGAAATGAGCATGCCTGATATCCAAATTTCAATCTCTATGCACCATTCCCCAATAAAAGAAGCCAAGGCTTACTGAAGAAAAAAGTGATTCCGTACCTGGAGCGGTAAAAACAGAAGGTGAACCTGGTGCATACTGGGCCAGAGAGCAAAAAAAGCGTTCAAAGTTTGAGGAAAGAAGCATTCCGAAAGTCGACAGAAATAACAAGATGGTGAATAGTTATTCTAGATAATAAAGATATTACAAGCAAAGAAAACTAGAGACCACTACCTCATGAACACAGATGTAAAAAGCCTCAACAAAATATTAGCAAATAAAATGTATATAAAGAATTTTATGCCATAATCAAATGGGATTTATCCCAGGTATGTAAGCCTGGTTCAACATTCAAAAACCAGTTTACAGGGCTTCCCTGGTGGTGCAGTAGTTAACAATCAGCCTGCCAATGCAGGAAACACGGGTTCGAGCCCTGGTGCAGGAAGATCTCACATGCCGCGGAGCAACTAAGCATGTGGGCCACAACTACTGAGCCTGTGCTCTAGAGCCCGCGAACCACAACTACTGAGCCCTCATGCCATGACTACTGAAGCCCACGCACCTAGAGCCCGTGCTCCGAAACAAAGAGAAGCCACCGCAATGAGAAGCCCGCACACCACAACAAAGAGTAGCCCCTGCTCACCGCAACTAGAGAAAGCCCGCGTGCAGCAATGAGGACCCAACACAGCCAAAAATAAAATTAAATAAATTAAAAAAAAAACAGTTTACATAATCCATCACATCAGCAGACTAAAAAAAGAAGAATCACATTAATACATTTGATCATAGTTGACAAAATCCAACAGCCATTAATGGTAAAAACTCTCAATAAACTAAGTATAAAGGGAATTTTCTCAATTTAATAAAGACTATCTATAAGAAGCCTGCAGCTAACATCATACTTAATGATGAGAAATGTTCCCATTAAGATCAGGTACAAGGCAAGAATGTCCCCTTTCACCACCACTTTTCAACATTATACTGGAAGTCCTTGCTAATGCAGTAAGGCAAGAAAAGGAAAGAAAGGTGTATACTGGAAAGTAAGACATAAAACTGTCTTTGTTTGCAGATGGTACAATCATCTGTGTAGAAAATCTGAAAGAACCAATCAAAAAAGTCCTGGAATTAATCAGTGATTATAGCAAAGTTGTAAGATACCAGGTTAATGAACATAAGTCAATTGCTTTCCTATATATCAACAATGAACAAGTGGAATTTGAATTTGATAACAAAATATCATGTGTGTTACCCCCCAGCCAAATGAAATACTTAGGTATAAATAAATCTAACAAAATAGGTACAAAATCTTTACGAGGAAAGCTACAGAACTCTGATGAACAAAATCAAAGAGGAACTAAGTATATAGAGAAATAGTCCATGTTCATCGATGGAACAATCAATATTGTCAAGATGTCAGTTCTTCCCAATTTGATCTATAGATTCAAGGCAATCCAAATCCAAATTCTAGAAAGTTATTTTTTGGATATCAACAAATGGATTCTAAAGTTTATATCGAGAAAAGAACCAGAAGAGCCAATACAATATTGACAAAAAAGAATGAAGTTGGAAGACTGACTAGCCAACTTCAAGACATTCTATAAAGCTACAGTAATCAAGACAATGTGGTATTAGCAAAAAAGACAAATAGATAAATGGAACAGAATAGGGAGCTCAGAAATACACCCACATAAATATAGTCAAATTATCTTTGAAAAAGGAGCAAAGGCAATAAATTTGGCAAAGGTAGAATCTTCAGCAAATCATGTTGGAATAACTCAATAACCACATGCAAAACAATGAATCTAGACATAGATCTCACATATTTCACCAAAATTAACTCAAAATGGATCACAGACCTAAAAGTAAAGTGCAAAACTGTAACACTCATAGGAGATAACAAAGGAGAAGACCCAGATGACTTTGGGTATGGCAATGACTTTTTAGATACAATACCAAAGACATGTTCTATGAAAGAAATAACTGATAAGCTGGACCTCATTAAAATTAAAAACTTCTATTCTGGAAGAGACAAATAAGAGAATTAGAAGACAATCCTTAGACTTGGAAAAAAAGATATTTGCAAAAGACACATCTGAAAAAACTGCTACCCAAAATAAAAATTCTTACAACAGTAAGAAACACCCCCAATTAAAAAATGGGCCAAATACCTTAACAGACACCTCCCTCACCAAAGAAGATGTACAGATGGCAAATAAGCATAGGAGAAGATGATCCATATCATACAGCATCAGGGAAATGAAAATTAAAACAACACTGAGATACCATAACATATCTATTAGATGGCCAAAATCTGGAACAGTGATAACACCAAATGCTGGTGAGGATAGGGAGCAACAGAAACCCTCATTCACTGACGGCATGAACACAAAATGGTCAAGCTAGTTTGGAAGACAGTTTGGTGGTTTCTCACAATACTAAGCATACTCTTACCGTACAATGCAGCAATTGTGCTCTTTGGTATTTACCCTAAGGAGCTGAAAACTTATGTCCACACAAAAACCTACACAAAGATGTTTACAGCAGCTTTTGTTCATAATTGCCTAAACTTAAAAGCAACCAGGATGTTTCACTAGGTGGATGGATAAATGAACTGTAGTACATCCACACAATGGAATATTATTCAATACTGAAAAAAACAGAGCTATCAAGCCATGAAAAGAAATGGAGGAGGGCTTCCCTGGTGGCGCAGTGGCTGGGAGTCCGCCTGCCGATGCAGGGGACACGGGTTCGTGCCCCGGTCTGGGAAGATCCCACATGCCGCGGAGCGGCTAGGCCCGTGAGCCATGGCTGCTGCGCCTCTGCGTCCAGAGCCTGTGCTCCGCAACGGGAGAGGCCACAACAGTGAGAGGCCCACGTACCACAAAAAAAAAAAAAAAAGAAATGGAGGAAACTTAAATGCTTATTACTAAGTGAAAGAAGCCAATCTGCAAAGGCTACATGATGTAGAATTCCAACTATATAACATTCTAAAAAAGGTAAAACTATGGAGACAATAAAAAGATCAGTGGTTGACAGGGCTGGGAGTGTGGAGATGAATAAGCAAAGCATAGAGGATTTTTAGGGCCATGAAAATACTGTTTGATATTATAATGATGGAAATACGTCATTCATTATAAATTCGTCCAAACTCACAGATGCAGAAACCTAAGAGTAACCCTACTGTAAGCTATGGACTTTGGGTGGTTATGACATGTCAATGCAGGTTCACCAACTGTAACAAATGTATTACTCTGCTGGGAGATGCTGATCATGAGAGAGGCTGTGCACGCGTGGGGGTGAGGGTATATGGGAAATCTCAGTACCTTCCTCTTAATTGTGCTGTGAACATAAAAATACTCTAAAAAACAGTCTTAAAAAATAAAAGTTTTAAAAAGGATGAATGAATAAAGTGAAGGTCCCTAAATATACCTCTTCGTTCCTGGTCTCATTTTCCTTGTTCTCTCCCCAGAGCTCATGTTATTTTGAAATTAATGATTATTATTAGAAGGCATATATTTATACATTCATTACATCTGCATGTATGTAAAGCAATACATAGCACCATCTGTCATGTTCTCAGGCTTTAAATACAATATCATACTGTATCTTTTTGCAACTTGCTTTTTCATGTAAGGGAGCTGAGAATTATCTATACTGATAAAATTTATAAATTTAAATATTGTATAGTAGTCTACTTAAAAAATAAGCAAGTTTATTCATTTTTCCAATGAAGGAAAGACTGTTTTCAGTGTTTAGCTATTATGAATAATAGTAATAAAAATTCTTATACATATGTGCCAGAGTTTCTCTAGGGTTTACTCTTAAAAGAGAAATTATAAGATTATAAGGTATACCCATTTTTAATCTCAGTGAGCAGTTTGATAAAACTGAATAAAATGTTTGAAACATTTTATTCTCCTACAGTCAGAGTATAAGAGTTTCTGCCCTCATCCAACATTTAGTTCTGTTTTAGATTTAGATTTTGCCAGTCTCACGACTGATAAATAGGATCTTGCATCATTTGTTTTTCCCTAATAACTAGTTCATATCCTCTAAAAAGAGGCTGAACATCTTTTCATGTTTACTGGATATGTTCTTCTGTGATCTGCCTATTCATATCCTTTATTTTTTTCAATTGAGTTATTTATATTTTCCTTAGTGATTTATAAACTTTTAGATACATTTTGGGTAACGTGTTCCTGTATAACTATAATAATGTTATTTATTTTGTAAGATTTGAAACAATCTTACACGTATAGAAAATTGTGAAGTATAGTAAAAAATATTTTTCCCTGAATCATTTGGGAATAAGTTACTGACATGAGGCCCCATCACCCCTGAAGGCTTTAATGTGTATTTCCAACAAATATGACATTCTACTACATTATCTCAATATAACCAACAAGATCAGGCAATTAACATTAATCCTGCCAATGTAACATTTTAAAAAATAAAAATAGCAATGATTATTCTTTTAAAAAATAATAAAGAGTAGGGTTTCTACATTAAATCATGGTATCCACTCCTCAACAGATGATAATAAGGCTTTTAAACTCTTTATTCTTTCAGAAAAAGGGAGCATACATTAGCACTGACAGGATGTGAATAATTGCTTTCATTTTTTTCCTATTCTTGACAACACAAGAGGGAATGAGATTAAACTGCCTCTGGAAATTTAAACATTAGATCAAACTTTTTGAGAATAATTGCTGGGAAAAGCTGAGAGTAAAATCTCCTCTGGCAATTTCTTTTCAAAGCTCTGCTTCTGGGATGGTCTTAATACAGACCTATTCAGAGGCTAGGGTTAACCTTTAAAAATCCCTTTAAGATCTAAGATTCTTTTATCTCTTTTTATCTAGTGCAAATTATTTATGAGGGACATATATTCTGTATTATTTAAGGTTATGTTTATATAGCAAACATAAAAATAATAATCAATGCAAATATTTTTTAGTATTAGCCCTATATCAAGAACTGTTATTAATTTTACATGTATTATTTATTCTTAAGGACAACTCAATGGTTGTTGTTCAATAGAAAATGAGAAGAGAAAAACTGGAGGCAAGCAGTATAGACAACACTTTGGGTAATTTTTCTATAGTCTAAATAAAATAAGGTGGTAAAACTGAAGAAAGAAATTGAGTCAAGATAGATTTGTTTGACTGTCTTTAAGCAGAAGAAGATACAATAGCACGATTGTATGTGATGGGAAAGAGACATAATAAAGGAAAAACTGATGATGTGGTAGAGAGAGGGGATCTGTGAAAGCAACGCCTTTGAGTGATGGGATCTAATGCAAAAGCAGAGTACTTGGTCTCTGCTAGGAGCAAGTACAGTCCATCCGTATTAACAGGAGAGAGGAAAGATTTTAAGGAGAGAAATGCAGAGTTGGTGTTGCTTAGAAAAATGAGAGGTACACAGAACATGTAGTCTTTCATGTCTATGAAGTGTGTTATGTATGTGAATGTCATCATCGGGTATCTTTTGGCAGGAAAAGGGTTGGGACTGCTACCTTGAATCTACCTGTTTCTGGTTTTCTTTAGATTGTGCTATAGTTGTAATGTTCCCAAAGCTTTTATCAGCTTCTGTCTCCACATTTACCCATTACTGCTCCTGAGTATGAGAATTATACAAAAGCCCAGAAAGATAAAGTAGAGACTGTATTTCCTTAAAAAATATTTTCTGCCTCAATAAGAAGTACATGTGAGGATAAGGATTTCAGAAAGAAAAATATGTTCCTTTTTTTTTCTTGCATCTGTTTCCTCTGAACTAAATGAAGCCATAGTTTACAGATTTTATCTAGAAGTTCTGAATATACCAATTGGCCAGTTCAACTCACTGATTAGACAAAAAAAAGTTATAAATAAATTCTAAAACATAATTTCTTCTCTCATTTTCTGTCTACTAAAAAATGAGTCATTAGATTACTTTGAAACTTGAATGCTTCACATACTATTCAAAGGACTTTTCAGTTATAAATAAATAAAGAAGCTAAAGATAAACCACATCCATACCTCTCACAGCTGACTGGGAAGGCTGAGTCAAAACTTTGATGTCTAATGCACTGTGGATATTTTCTTCTATAGCAGCACAATATCCATCCACGACGCTGGTAATAGTATCCTTCAAAGTTCCAAGATTATGGAAAACCTGAAGAGCTGTTCCGACCTGGGTTGGATTCTTTAAAAAGGTGGTAGTGGGGTGAGTTGGGAATAGATATAAATAGGAAAATAAACACAAACAACATAACTCTACAAGTGGTACTTGAGCAGTTACTACAATATTTTAAAATTATTACAGACAAGAACAAAGACAATGCATTTGGAACAAATATCATTTTTAGTCATTATTTATTTCCTAAAAGACAAAGTTAAATACCATGTGTATGATTTCCTCCCTTTCCCTTTACCTCCTCCATTAAAGGATAATAACAAAATTTAAAATCTGTTATATTATTAGGGCTTACTTAAAATTTACTCCCAATCCCTACGAAGAGAGCCATGCTGGAACTAACAACAACCCTGTATTTGTTTAGAGAATAAATAAATGAATTCTGCAGAGTCAACTAACGGCTGAGCTATGCAGACTGATACTATTATTCATTATATTTCCTTCCTTCCTTCATTCACTGAAACTATAAATATCTATAGAGTGCTTACTATGGGTCTATCTTGCTTCTATGTGCTGGAAATACAGTAGTAAATAAAACCAATTGAGTCTCTGCCCGCATGGATCTTGTATTTACTAAGAAATGTATAAAAGGTAAATGTAAGAGAATATCAGGTAGTTTAAATGCTATAAAGGAGGAGGAAGGGAATAAGAACAGAGAATGATGTGGATTATTATGGAGGGAAGAGTCAGAGAACGCATCTCAGGGTGTTATTTAAACGGAGACCTACATATAATGAAATCTATGGAGGATACGGGGAAATACAGATCTGGGCAGAGGTATCAGTGAAAGTGCAGAGGTAGTAATGTGCTTGGTAGCTAGTGAAAACAGCAATTAGGTCATAATGGTGGCTGGAGCAGAGTGACTGAAGCAGAGAGAGGTAAGCAATGAGGTGGGGAGTAGAAATACCATCTATGAGTAGATTAAGTCCACAGTGATATAAATAGGTTGCTGGATGTGTCACTAAGTAAATGACTGAATTAACAAGGCAGATCTTGTACACCAACATATATATCCAGGCCCAAATAGCTGAAATTCCTCTTTCATTTATGATTCAGTGTCTATTATTAAAGGTACATAGTTAAAAAGTTAGATTATTTCATTAACATTTTCTTGACTGTTAAGTTTATAAAAAACACAAAATATTATTTCTGAAATCTATTGGTGTTAGTAACAGTACATGCCTCAGATACACACACACACACACAGAGGCAGAGCAGAATCAACTTAAAGACGATATCAGGAAACATGGTTGGTGAATACTGATACCCATTTTAGACATTTTTAATATTAAACAAGAAAGAGAAGCAAATGAACATTGTTTCATATTAAAATATGTTTTAATGAAAAAATTTTAACTTGTATTATTATAATAGAATTTTATTCTAATATATACTGTCAATTCTGTATCAATGTACTAACAAAGAAAAGGGGAGAAAATAAGCTATTTCATACAAAATTATTAACTGAAAATATGGGGTATAGCACTTTGGTTGTTGTTAGTTCCATTCCATTCATAGTGATTTTTTTTTTCACTTTTTAGTAGATATCAAAAATCAAAATTAGGCAGCTGTAAAGAAATTTCCCCTATCACTATTCAAATGTCTATATAATCTAAGAAAGCATTACCTGAGCAATTTCAAGTAATATCTTCACCTTATAATACTAGAATATAGACACAGAGTGTAAAATTGTATTTATTGCCTTTATTATCCTCAAAGGATCTGAAAAGCACAGCTTCTCAACATACAGGGTTTCAGTAACTTAACAATAATTCTGTAACTTCAATAGCTTACAGTGAATGTACGGTGGAAGTTATATGTGTATGTTAACTGAAAACACTTAAAGTCATATTTTACTTGAAAGATCTAGCTAAAATGGAGCAGCTTTGTATGTTTCTACTCCAAAAATTATTGACTACCAAAAACTTTCAAAACAGTAACATGTACAGTGCATTATTAAAGAAGCATCCAATATCAGAATGGCTATCAACAAAAAGACAACAAATAAGTGTTGGCAAGGATATGGAAAAAAGGGAACCCTCATGCACTGTTGGTGTGAATGTAAATTGGTACAGCTACTGTGGAAAACACTATGGAGGTTTCTCAAAAAATTAAAAATAATACCATACAATCCAGCAATTCCACTTCTGGGTATTTACCCAAAGAGTACAAAAACACTAATTCAAAAAGATATATGTGCCCCTATGTTCAGTGAAGCATTATTTACAACACACAAGATATGGAAGCAACCTAAGTGTCATCAATAGATTAATGGACAAAAAAAATGTGGTATATACAATGGAACATTACTCAACCATAAAAAAGAATGAAATCTTGCCATTTGTGACAACATGGATGGACCCAGAGGGTTTATGCTGAGTGAAATAAGTCAGAGAGAAAAAGACAAAAACTGTATGATCTCATGTATATGTGGCATCTAAAAAACAAAACAAATGAACAAGCCAAACAAAAGACAAACAGACTCACAGAGCAAACTGGTGGTTGCCAGAGGGGAGTGGGATTGAGGGGTTGGGTGAAATAGGTGAAAGGGATAAAGAGTTACAAAATTCCACTTACAAAATAAGTAAGTCATAAGGATGCAATGTATACCATAGGAAATATAGTCGATAATACAGTAATAACTTTGCATGGTGAGAGATGGTAACAAGACCTATTGTGATGATCATTTAGTAATGTATCTGATTGTCAAAACATTATGTTGTACACCTGAAACATAATATTACATGTCAACTATACTTCAATAAAAAAAATCTAACAATATTTATAATAACTACAATTTAAACTACTTATAAAAATTCTAGATGTAATTTTAAGCTTTCTAATTAACATGACCACTTTTTCTATTAATGCCAGTTATTTATATTCATAGTTTAATATAAACTTATCACTTTTTAGTTGGGAAACTACAAAAATGATAATTTTAAATTAAATTCTTTAACATACAGAGGAATGTGCACATTATGTAGGCATAGCTTTATGAAATATCACAAAGTGAACAAGCCTCTATAACTACCACCTAGACCACAAAACCAAATATTAGCAGAACCTCTGAATCTTTTGTGGCTTCCCCAACTGCATCTTTCCAAATATTATCACTATCATAATTTCTAACACCATTCTTTAGTTTTACCTGTTTTTGAATTTTACATAAATAGAACCATAAAGTATTATTTTGTGTCTGGCTCCTTTTAGTCAATATCTTATTTGTAAAATTCATCCATGTTGTTGTATGTAGCAGGTGTCGTTTTCACCACTGTGGAGTATTCCAGAGTGGAAATTTACTTTGGTTTATGTATCCATCCTTCTGTTAACATACATTTGCATTATTTCCATTTTTTAGGTATTTTAAATAATGCCACCATGAACATTCTAGCGCACAGCTTTTAGTGAACGTATGTATATGCACTTCTGTTGGATAAGAGTAGAATTGCTGGATCATATGGTATTTGTATGCTTAGTATTTGTAGAAACGGCCAATTTTCCAAAGTGATTGGACCAACTTATACCCTGACCAGAAATATGTGCTCCCCAATCCTGCCAAAATTTAGAATTATCATACTCTTTCATTTTATCTGTACTTTTGAGTGAGCACTATTGTTTTTTTTTTTTATATTGTTTTAATTTACATTTCCATGATGGCTAAGGAGTTATCCCTTTTTGCTTGTTAATTACCCATTTGGATATATTCTTTTGTGAAGTGCATATTCATCTGTCTTGTCTATTTTTCTCTCTTTTTTTTTGTCCTTTACATATTTGTACAAGTTGTTCATATATTCTGGGTATAATCACTTTGATGACTGTATATACTGCAAATATGTTCTCCCACTCTTAAGAAGTCTTTTAAGGCAGAGAAGTTCCTAATTTGAATGCAGGCCATTTTATTGACCTTATTCTCCATGGTTAGCACTTTCAGTATCCTGTTTGAAAAAAATTTTTTGTCCCATCCCACATTCATGAAGATGTCTTTCAATCATGAAAATATCTTTCTTTCATGAAGTTATCCTCCAGAACCTCTATCGGTTTACCCTTCACATTTAGATATACAATCCAACTGGAATTAGCTTCTGCATAATGTGAGACAAGAGCCAAGATGAGTGTTTTTCTGTATGAATATCCGATTGACCCAGCACAATTTATTTGAGAAAACAAAGAAGCAAATGATAATCTTTCTCTCCTCAATCTCAAGGGTTACCTCTGCAATAAGTCAAGTTTCCATTTATGTGTTTTTGTTTCTGGACCATCAATTCTGTGCCATTTCTCTGTCCTTACACTAATTCACCTATGTAAATTATTGTAGCCTTAAAGTAAGTTTTGATAGTCCTCTGCCTCTGTTCTTATCAATTTGATATAGGCTACTCTTGGTTCAGGGTACATCCATATAAATTTTATAACAGGCTTGACAATTTCCATTTAAAACAAAAAGGCCTGTGGAACTATGGTTTTGCACTAAGTCTACAGATAAAATTAGAAAAAATGGAAATCTTTGTAATATTGAGCTCTCCAATCCATGAATATATTATCTCTCTTCATTTATTCAGGTCTCCTTTAATTCCTCTTAATATTATTATAGTTTCTGTAAAGGGATTTTACATATCTTTGATTTTTATTATTCCTACAAATTTGATGTTTTTTGATATTATAAATAGTAATTTAAAATTTTTCTGTTTATCTGTTGCTATTATATTAAAAACACCACTGATTTTTCTAAATGGAATTTTACCAAACTTTCAAAACTCAGTCATTAATTACTTTATTTGTAGATTGTTTTGGATTTGCTATACATAAGATCATGTTATCTCTGAATAATCTTTATTTTTTTCCTTTCTAGTCCTTCTACATTTTATTGCCTTTTTTTTTTTTTTTTGCTGTACGCGGGCCTCTCACTGTTGTGGCCTCTCCTGTTGCGAAGCACAGGCTCCGGACGCACAGGCTCAGCGGCCATGGCTCACAGGCCCAGCCGCTCCGCGGCATGTGGGATCTTCCCGGACCAGGGCACAAACCTGTATCCCCTGCATCGGCAGGCAGACTCTCAACCACTGCGCCACCAGGGAAGCCCTTATTGCTTTTTCTTATAACCCTGGTTAGGAGAGTCAGTAATCTGCTGAGTAAAAGTGATAAAAAATGGATTAATGAAGTTCTATTCTTGGTCTGCTAAGAGTATTTTTACACACAGATTGATGCTGAACTTTATTAAATGCTTCCTCTCTTTGTATGTATTGAGATCATCAATTTTTTTCCTTTACTGAAGAAATTACATTACACTTCTAAACAAAAGCCATCTTGGTCATGATAAATTACCCTTTTTAGATATCCCTGACTTACATTTGCTAATAGTTTGTTTAGTATTTTTGCATCAATTTTCAAGAAAGATAGCTATTAAATTTTCTTCCCCATGATATCCTTATCTTGATTTCAACTTTATACTGGCTTTATAAAATAATCATGTAAGCACTGCCTCTTTTTCAATTCTTATATAGAGTTCATGTAACATTAGTTTATTTACATGCATGTGTAGACAGTTGAGATGAGGTCATACTGGATTATGGTGAGCTCTAAATCCAATGACTGATGTCCTTATGAGAGAATAACACACTCAGAGACACACACAGTGAAAAAGGTCTCTTGACAAGAGACAGAGAATGGAGTGACACAGTTAACAAGCCATGGAACTTCAAGCACTGATTGGAGCCACTAGAAGCTAGGAAAACACAAGGAATGATTCTTCCTTAGAGCCCTCAGAAGGAGACTGACCCTGCCAACACCTTAATTTGGATTTCTAACCTCCAGAACTATGAGAGAATAAATTTCTGTTGTTTTAAGTTACCTGGTTTGTGGTAATTTGATATAGCAGCCCTAGGAAATCAATACAGAGGGTTAAGAGCAACAGGAAAAAAACACATATGCTTGGGCTTCCCTGGTGGCGCAGTGGTTGAGAGTCCGCCTGCCGATGCAGGGGACACAGGTTTGTGCCCCGGTCCGGGAAGATCCCACATGCCGCGGGGTGGCTGGGCCCGTGAGCCATGGCTGCTGGGTCTGCGCGTCCGGAGCCTGTGCTCCGCAACGGGAGAGGCCACAACAGTGAGAGGCCCGCGTACCGCAAAACAAAACAAAACAAAACAAACAAACAAAAAATACATATGCTTGCAACCCAAATATCCATTGAATGGATGAAGAAAATATGTATTCATAAGATGAAATATTACTCAGCCTTAAAAAGGAAAGAAATCCTGTCACATGCTACAACATGGATGAACTTTGAGCATATTATGCTACGTGAAAAAAAGTCACACAAAAAATTACTGTGTGATTACATTTTATGAAGATAATATTATTTATATATTATTTATATGAAGACTGTACATATGGAGACAAATTCACAGACAGAAAGTAGAACAGTGGTTGCCAGGGGCCGAGGGACAGACAGGAATAGGAGTTGTTGTTCAATGGACACAGAGTTTCAGTCCAGCGAGATGAAGAGACTTCTGGAGACTGGATGAGCATTAATGTAAATGTACTTAACACTAATGAACCCTGATGGTGGTAAATTTCATGTTATGTGTATTTTATCACAATTTAAAAAACACATATGCTTGGATTTCATCTTCTTTGATAGGTTTAGGAATGAGGCCAAGGAATCTGGATAACTGTGATAAACCTAATTTTTCTACTGTAGTCATCCAGTAAGGACCTATTATGAACCAGGCATTACTTTAGGGGCTTGATACACGTGAGGTCTAATCCTCCCCAACAAAACATTCAAAATAGTTGTACTGTTCTCTACTGAAAGACAGGGAAACTGAGGAATAGAGAAGTTAGCCGAAGCTCCAAGACAACAAAGAATAAATGGCAGAGCAAGGATTCAAACATTAAAATGTCTGCTTTTAAAGTTCATGCTTTTTCCAAATAACAATGGTTACTTGCAAATAACTGTTAGTACCAATTAAAGTCTGATTTTCTTTAAGCAGTAAAATAAAGTTTAAAAGTAAGTAAGAATGACCAATAAATGCTATCTTTTTACTTTGCTAATAAGTAAGGACATTTTTTAAAACTTCACTATCTGCTATCATCACTTCATAAAAGGAAGGTTATTTAAATAACAAGAAAAATAGAGAGGAAGTTCTCAGAGTAAGTCACTACCTTGTTTTTATTCTGAATTTTAATGAGAACTGATAAAACCTCAGCATGATTGCTACCAACGTACAGGTCAGTGTCGGGAAACCTGTACTTATGTTACGTTTCTGTACAAATGAACGGGTTGGCCAATCTTGCTTGCATACAATATCCTCAAGTTTAAAGTCTCCCTGAAAACTGCCCATGAAGAAATTCCTTCTTTCCTAGTACCCTGGGCCACTGTGTTCTCTGGGAAGTTTAATGGTTTTAATTCAGCGACAAATAGTTAATCAATTCCTTGCCTCACTCACCTGGCTCCCCATTCTCTGCTGCAAATCCCAACTTTAGCAGAGTTTAAATCAGTAAAATCATAAATTGCCCTTAACAGGATCCTCTTTCTCATCCCACAGGTAGTCCTTGCAAGTACAATGCAAACACTTCAATTCACTGCTCATCTTGGAACTGCCTGCTTTGTGGGCCTATTTTCTCAGTGCTCCAGGATCAGCTCTAGGACTTCTCTGTTTCCTTACACCACCTACCCAACCGCCCATCTTTACAAAACCAGACCCACTCTCGGTACTTTGTGCCCTTGCGAGGTCCGCATTCATTGCCACGTCCCACCCTGATCTGTGGAAACAGTATACTACATGGAGATGCCTTCTCCCCTAGATAGTAATGCTTAAAATGGCCTTCATATCCATTAATTTTCTTTTGTCAACAGAACATAAGTAGAATAACTATTACAATGCTCATTTCACAGTTAGGTAACTAAGGTACCGAGAGGACAGGCCCATAGCTGGATACTGGCAGGCCAGTTTTAGGCCTCGGCCCCTTCACTCCCTATTCTATACTCTGCAACAGGTCATCCTGTCACCACTTGTCTCTAAATCTCCAGATATACCAGTTTTGCAAGTATTTGTAAGAGATCTCAAAACAAAATAACCACATTTGAAAAAGACCACACTTTCTAGAAAGAGATAAACTACTGAAAATGTAGCAATGTCTCCTAGACAATGTCTTCTCTTTAAATGAGAGTCAATATTCTAGGAGCAATTTTTCTACAAATTGTCATTGTGACCTTCAATAAATCACTTAACCATATATGAAATTTCCCAACTCCAGAAACTGTAATATAAAATGAGATGAAAGACCAGGTAATAGAGTAGATCTACTTCATAAGTAGATCAAGACAGATTTCTACGTCTTCAAAAACATTTCGGGAGATGGCACAACCATTTGCTTTTTAAAGTAAAATTATTTCTTTTGCTTTGGAAACAAATATGGATGATGTCATTTTTTTCTTTCTTTTTCAACAACTCTGTAGCATACACAGGAGGAAAATAAAACCGCACAAGAGTACAGTGAGAAATGAGGCACAGTTGTTTAGGATCCCTAAAAAGCTTGCCAAAACAGGAACACTGGGCTTCCCTGGTGGCACAGTGGTTGAGAGTCCGCCTGCTGATGCAGGGGATGCGGGTTCATGCCCCGGTCCGGGAAGATCCCACAAGCCGCGGAGCGGCTGGGCCCGTGAGCCATGGCCGCTGAGCCTGCGTGTCTGGAGCCTGTGCTCCGCAACGGGAGAGGCCACAACAGTGAGAGGCCCGCGTACCGCCAAAAAAAAAAAAAAAAAACAGGAACACTGTAACCAAAGCAACAGCTGGCACTCAGCTAAAGGAACAGAGAGATAGCAAGACTGCTGTAAATATTGTGCCATAAAATAGCAAGCAATGTTCTCACGTTAACTAAGCTATAGTTAATAAGAGATGACCTCTGTGAGCATAAATACAGTATTAAATCAAAAGTCTGATAGGATTTTAAAAGCTTCATATAATTGAAATTAGAAATGGAAAAGGTGACAGAATTTGATTTAATTAGAAACAAAATGCAAAAATCACATAAATGTTCAAGACCAGGATGCCACTCTGCAAGGATCAAATAATCCTTGTATCACAAAGACTAATGATCACATTTTACATTTTCCCCTAATGAACTAATTCTTTAGCAGTTAAATTCTTTCTCTTTAGGTTTCATATATAAAAGAATACAATGAGCCAAGGGAAGGAAAAGGACAAATAAAAGAAGATAAAATTTCCTGCTGCTATTCTGCTATTTTGGTTATTAGGAGGTTTCAGGACTACAGTATTTCTTCAAGGTTTGATTAATAATCCATTTCATACTCAATTAAAATAAGACAAAAAATAAGTACCCCCAAAATCACATTAAAAGGGGGGAGTGATGGAGAAAGGTGGGGAGGGAGATGGAGATGGAAATGATCTACAAGTCCCCAACCCGGCTTCCCGAAAAACATAGAGGTTATAGTGAGAAAAATGCAAAGTCAGTTCAAGCAAAAATTCAAAGAACAGGTAACTTCCACTATATAGACAATCCTTACTGCTGGGGAGGAAAAATAAAAGCTTATTATTTTATTTTTTTATAGCACAGAAAGGATACAGATCTAAGAATTTTTATCACAAAGAAGATAATTCTTTAAACCACTACCTCCGAAGGCTACGTATTTAATAAAATTAGGCTAGCTTTCAGGTCAATTTAAGACAATAAAAAACATAGCACCTTGGGCTTCCCTGGTGGCGCAGTGGTTGAGAGTCCACCTGCCCACGCAGGGGACACGGGTTCGTGCCCCGGTCCGGGAAGATCCCACATGCCACGGAGCGGCTAGGCCCGTGAGCCATGGCTGCTGAGCCTGCGCGTCTGGAGCCTGTGCTCCAAAACGGGAGAGGCCACAACAGTGAGAGGCCCGCATACGGCAAAAAAAAAAAAAAAAAAAGCATAGCACCTTAATCATGCACAATAACTGAGGAATTCTAAGATCCAAATATTTTATTTCTCCAGAATAGTGTTAATAAATTCACAACATCTTATACATAACAAGTATATCATAGGCCAAAATATTTAAGGCAGTTTATATAGTAACTGTGTGCCCTAACATGATACATACACTGGACACTTTTTTTGAATCTATGACATGTCTAAAACACTGAAGACTTAATGGAGCCCCATGGGAGATTACAAGTACTGAAGGAAGAGAGAATCGCATTAAATAACGTAATTTAAAGGCAAGAATTATATTAGCTACCTCGGTTGTGATCCAGAGCTTACCAGTGGCTTTTCTGATTCAATAGCATGGAGCCCACTAATGCTTGATATGTACTTCTCAGCTAACCTAATAAGATTATATCAGAACCTGTTAACAATCAGCAGTCAACAGTGCAAAACCCAAATGAAATTAAGAAACTAAGAAGAACATTTAATAGCGCAGTATGATCTTATCAACCAAAAATCACCTTTATTCTAGCCCTTTTTGAAAAGCAGCAGAAAAAAAGAAGAGCTATAAAAAGGCACGGGGAAAATGAGAGGAAAAAGAAAAAGAAGGAGACAAAAGAATGAAAGTGAACATGTATTGGAAGAGGAAGGTTCTACAAAAAAAAGAAGTAATAACACAAAGAGCCTAAAAAATGGAGAAGGTAAAGAGATGATCAATATACAGAAAAAGGTTCTTTTAACTTCCAAATTCTTTATAAAATGAACCTGGAGAGCATAGTCTATATGAATCTACAGTTTGGCATTAAGTAAAAGTTTTTAAATGATGCCAATACTTATAATAATATGCCCATCCTATAAGGTAATAGCAGATAATATTTCAAGGACACTAAAAATGTGTTTAATAATAAAATGAATTTTATAGGAAAATAAAAGTAATCATGAGACATGAATGTTTCAAGCACCCAAATCTCACTCTGTCAATATAAATTTTTAACTTAAATATATATATGTGGCTTACTTTTTTTTTTTTTTTTTTGCGGTACGCAGGCCTCTCACTGTTGTGGCCTCTCCCGTTACGGAGCACAGGTTCCGGACGCGCAGGCTCAGCGGCCATGGCTCACGGGCCCAGCCGCTCCGTGGCATGTGGGATCCCCCTGGACTGGGGCACGAACCCGCATCCCCTGCCTCGGCAGGCGGACTCTCAACCATTACGCCACCAGGGAAGCCCATAGCTTACTTTTAAATAAAGCAATATAATAATTCCAGTCATTCTGTGCTTTACCAAAGATATTTATGGCAGGCATTATTAGGTATTCCCTAAAATTCATTCCCTCCTTCTTTCTTATTACTAAAATCCTAATTTTCTCCAGGGGTGGCAGTGTGCACTGCAACAGGCAATAGTTCTTGAGTAGCTTAAGCCAATGTTTACAGTTCTGTTCCTCTTTCCAGATACTTGCTTTCATAGTCCTCCTGACAGTTGGGGTTACCATGAGACCCATATCTGGTCAATGAGACATAAGGATAGGTCCACTGGAGCAATACTGAAAAAGGATTTTGTAATGCTGCCTTTTGGCTGGCAGCTGGCACTGCCCCATCTCCACTCCGTGAACATGGATTAATGTCTGCAGTGTGACAGCTATCTTGTGACCATGACGTGACAAGCAAGGGGACACTAAGGAAGGCAGAATGGAAAGAAAGACCTGCATGCTTGTGAAGTAGGCTGAAACAATATTAGCACCACCCACATCCAGACAAATCCCTATCTGTTTAAGCCACTGTTGGTCTAGCTTGTTGTTATAGCACTAGCAGTCGCATCCAGCACCAAACTGATTAAAACACAATATATAAAAATACATGAGCGGGTTTCCCTGGTGGCGCAGTGGTTGAGAGTCCGCCTGCCGATGCAAGGGACACGGGTTCGTGCCCCGGTCTGGGAAGATCCCACATGCCGCGGAGCAGCTAGGCCCGTGAGCCATGGCCACTGAGCCTGCGCGTCTGGTGCCCGTGCTCCGCAACGGGAGAGGCCACAACAGTGAGAGGCCTATGTACTGCAAAAAAAAAAAAAAAATACATGAGGGACTTCCCTGGTGGTCCAATGATTAAGACTTTGCCTTCCAATGCAGGGAGTGTGGGTTCGATCCCTGGTGGGGGAGCTAAGATCCCACATGCCTCGCAGCCAAAAAACCAAAACATAAAACAAAAGCAATATTGTAACAAATTCAGTAAAGACTTTAAAAATGGTCCACATCCAAAAAAAAAAAAAATTCTAAAAATAAAAGAACGGAAACATGAATCTGTAACAATACTTTAAAAAAGAAAAACAAAGGAGAACAAAAGTATGCCTCATTTGCTACCTTGGGCAGTGACTTATATAAACTCATTACTCTGTAAACTGGTAATAAAAAATGCAAAATTTAAACATTTATCCATCATTTTAAAAAGGAACTGCAGTTCAGGGTAACCAAATATCCTTAATTAATGAGTGAAAATTCTTCTTAACATAAGAATCACGGCTAGCAAATATAAACTAATAAGAAAAATAGAAAATGACTTTTTCACAATCTCTGTTGAAAAAAATAAAAAGATTTAGGCAAAAATCATCAACAGACATTAAAACCATTAGGAGAAAAACTGACAGAGAATTAATTATTCTCAAGGTGCCAAAATATACGCAAATTCACAATGAAGTAATTCAGTGAAGGAAAAAAATAATCTTTTTCAACAAAAGGTGCTCGAACAACTGAATATGTCTATGAGGAAAAAATGAACCTTACACTGTACATAAAAATTAAACTTAAAACATAAAATTATAAACTTCTAAAGGAAAACATAGGAGGAAAGCTTTCCAACTTCAGGGTAGGCAAAAATTTCTTATATAACATGCATATGAAAACATGGATAAACCGGCCTTTAGCAAAACTAAAAAATTTTGCTCTTTGTAAAAGATGATGTCTTTTGAAAAAAATTAATAAAGTTAATAAAAGCCTAGCAGGACTGATCAAGAAACAAGAAACAGCAACAAAGATACATTGTACAGAACAGGGAAATATAGCCACTATTTTGCAATACATTTAAATAGAGTATAATCTATAAAAATATTGAATCACTGTGTTGCATGCCTGAAACCAATATATTATAAATCAACTATATTTCAATTTTTAAAAAATTTTTAAAAAGAAACAAGAAACGATCCAAAATATAAAAATAAAAGACAATTTCAAGGGGGAAAACAAGGCAGCATTATCCCTAATAGCCAAAAACTGTAACCAACTGAATGTCCATCAACCTATCAAGACATAAACAAAGTGAGTAGATCCATAGGCTGGAACATTACTCAGCAGTAAAAAGGACTATCTGTACTTGCAACAACACAGATGAACCTAAATAAAATACTGTGCTAAATGAAAGAAGCTAAATATGTAAGATTACCTACTGCACGGTTCCATTTATATGACACTTTTAGAAAACAGCAACTCTATAGACAGAAAGCAAATCAGTGATTGCCTGGGTTTGGGGGTGGGAGGAAGAACTGACTGCAAACAGGAAGGAGGGAAATGTTTTGTGGTGATAGCAGTTAAAAAAAAATCTGGGTTGTGAGATGGTTGCACAAATGTATAAATTTAGTAAACTCATCAAACTATATGCTTAAATGCACAAATGTAAATTACACCTCAATAGCAATGCTAAAAGAAAAAAAGGCAAGCCATAGGATGGGAGGAAATATTTACAATTCACACTAATAACAAAAGACTGGTACCCAGAATACATTAAGAATTCTTACAAATCAATAAGAAGACAATAAAGTCTTTAAATGTTAGGCAAATTAGGCATTTGAAAAGTTGGTCACATAAGCAATCAAGAAAAGGCAAATTAAAACTACACTGAGAATCTACTATATCCCCATTAAAACGGCTAAAATTTAAAAGACTGACAACATCAAATTTTGGTGAGGATCTAGAGGAACAAAAATTCTAATCTACTGATATGGGAATGTGAAATGACAGAACCACTTTGGAACTAGCAGACTCTATAAAAAGTAAACATATTATTCTTTGCAAAAACCCAACCATTCTTTGCCTTAGGTATTTATTCAAGAAAAAGGAAACATGCTGAGACAAAGCCATGTATCTGCTCATAGCAGCTTTGTCTGCAGTATCCCTAAACTGGAAATAACCCAAATGCCTGTCAACAAGTGAATAGATAAATGTACTTCAATATAATGTAATGCTAACTACCAATAAAAATATGACCAAACTACCAATATACAGAACATGAATCAATCTCAAAATAACTATGTTGAATGGATAGAGCCACACACAAGAAAGAACACACTGTATGACTCCAATTATATAAAAGTATGGACAATGCAAATTAATCCATAGTGATGCAAAGTGGTTGCCTGGTTCTTCATTTTTTTCCAAACTACAAAATAAAAATTTTAGTATTTACTACTCTAAAAAAGAGCCAACATAAGATTATCTAAATTGAGTAAAATAAAATAGAGTTAACCAAGTACAAAAGTTCTGAATTTTTGAGAAACGGAAAACAACTTACACATAGATTAAAGAGTGATTACCAAATTTTAACCAAAGAGTAGTGACAGAATTCTATATGACATACAATGGAAATTCAGTCAGTTGATGAAAAAATTTTTCACAGTTCAGTGACCTGAAAAACTATGGAAAGCAATAACACCAAAAGACCTTAAGGCTGAAAGCAGACAGTTAATTAGATGTGAATCTACACTGCAAGATAGCAATAAAATAACGAAGCAACCAATGTTACTGTGGATTGTTCATGAAAGAGACTATGTCAAAGAAAAAGAAAATAACATGACTGGGGCTTCTCTGGTGGCACAGTGGTTAAGAATCCGCCTGCCAATGCAGGGGACGCGGGTTTGAGCCCTAGTCCGGGAAGATCTCACATGCCGTGGAGCAACTAAGCCCATGTGCCACAACTACTGAGCCGCGCTCTAGAGCCCGCGAGCCACAACTACTGAGCCCACAAGCCACAACTACTGAGCCCACGAGCCACAACTACTAAGCCCGTGTGCCACAACTACTGATGCCCACGTGCCTAGAGCCCATGCTCTGCAACAAGAGAAGCCACCGTAGTGAGAAGCCCGTGCACTGCAACGAAGAGTAGCCCCCGCTTGCCGCAAGTAGAGAAAGCCTGCGCGCAGCAACGAAGACCCAACATAGCCAAAAATAAAATAAATTAATTTTAAAAAGAGGAAAGAAAATAACATGACTGTATAATATAGAAACAAGAAAAATATTACCACTTTACATTTGGCATAAAACAAAAACACAGAGAAACACCATATGATAATTAAAATATTGCAAAAGAGGAGATGGTGCTGGGAGGAAGAAAAGATGGAAGGAAGGAAAATGGTAAAGCGCCCACCATGAAGAAAATACAACCATTTAAAGCACACATTTAATGTCCTTAAAGGGCAAGATAGCAAATATTTTAGGCTTTGGCGGCCACATAGTATACATATGGTCTCTGCTGTATACTGCTCTTTCGATTTTTTTCCCCCAACCATATAAAAATGTAAAAACAATTAGTACTTGAGCCATACAGAAACAGTCCACAGACTGTACTTTTGCCAATCCTTGATTTAGAATGTTAAATAACAGTTCAAATTAATTCCCACTCAAAAAAATATTAAAAAAATAGTAAGCACATGCTAAACAAGACTAATTAAGCTTTAGGGAAAACATTTAGATGATCAGTTTAAAATCTAAGGAAAGCTAACAGTGATAAGAGCAAACAGATGAGGGGCAGGTGGCAAATTATCCACTGAGGCTGGTAAAATAAAGACAACACATGAAACCTTTAGATCTGTGGAACTTGAAGAGCTCTTACTATAATCACCCTTTACATATTTTTTAATTGAGGTATAATTTACATACAACATTATATTAGTTTCAGGTATATAACATAATGATTTGATATTTGTATATATTTTAAAATGACTACCACAATAAGTCTAGTTAACATCTTTCACCACACATTGCTACAAAAATGTTTTTTCTTGTGGTGAGCAAGTTTAAGATCTATTCTCTTAGCAACTTTCAAACATACAACACAGTACTATTAACTATAGTTGCCATGCTGTACATTATATCCTCATGACTTATTTATTTTATAACTAGAAGTTTGTATCTTTTGGCCCCCTTCACCCATCTCACCCATCCCCTGAAAGTATTTATTGTGTGTCAGGAAAAATGCTTCGTACAAGAGTTGAAAAATTACTGGAACTTTATATTTAGTAAATGCAAAAACACTGGGAACAAATATACAAAAGGAGTTTCTGTAGATTCAAATGATGAGATCTATTGTAGAATTCATGAGACCAGCCAGGAAAACTAGCAGCTAACAATAGGAAAGCTAGACCTCTTAAAGCAGATATTCAGCTTGACAAATCAACTGATATTGAGTCTACTATTGGTGTTTGTTGGGCACACAGAGAAGAAAAGGATCACAAAAGACTTGCTGCATGCTGAACTCTACCATAACTAATCAACAGAGTCAACTTAGCCAGGAAGTCCCTTTTGAAGTTTGAGAAAATGCTTAACTTCCATAAATCTTCAACACAACACATTTGAATTGGTACCCTCTCTGTGCTAAAAACAATTCAGAATTTTTAACTACAAAAGTAAAAAGGGTTCATAACATCATAATCACTTCCTGTATGCTATGTAGACATTTATTTAGTGAACTTCAATTCTACTTTGTCATCTTAAAGAGACTCTGTCTAGATCATGCTATCATGGTACTTTTAGCTGACAACTGATAAGCACCTGTACTCTGTGTGGACCTGACAGAGGAGGCTTTCTGACTTAGGGAAAAGGCAGGTTCGTGGATGTTTGCCTCCCAGTACTGACAACAATTACAACAGGGGAAATTACAGTCCAGCACAGAGCTGAAAGACCCTCTTCCTTGACTTTTAAAGACATATAAGCGCATCATCTTCCTCCATCCTGGAACCTCCAGAAAGCCCAGCACTTGTTTATTGGAAAAGCTTATAATTCACAAGTTAAAGCCATCTTTCTAATTAAAATGTAATCATTTCACTGTGGGGGCCTGGTATCTATGGTGATGCAGGAACTCATCCAGATCAAAATCTCTGTCACCTATTTTTGAAAGCTAGTTACAGCTTGAGGTAATGGAGTCTGTTGTGATCTTGAAAATACTGTAAGGTTCTCTCTTTCTTTGTCTGGCTTCTTTCAATGAAAGATTCTCAGGATCAGCAAAAAAGAGAAATAGGAATCAAGGAAGAGCTGCAGATGGTCCCAATGTTTGGGACAAACACTGCCTGTCGAATTGACGAATGTTTTTCTAATGTGATGATAATGGTATGCTTCACCAGAAGATGAACTCTGGGTCATCAATCCTTCCAAACATTGTGTAAAGAAAGTAGCAGTGGTATCACTACAAACCTTTTCCATATAAACTTAATAAGGCTTTGTGAAGTCAGAAGTTTACTTATAATTTTCTACTGTAAGAAGAAAAAACAGTTCCTTAGTATCTAAATAATTATTTAGTTTATGTCTTCCAAGACATAAATTTTGTAAAACTGGAGTGGAGACTTTGTAAGGCTACAAAAGCTATTAAAACCTACAAATGAATACAGCACATTTAAGCAATTAACTAGGGAAAAAACAGTAATGATCAAAAACAAGTTATCTGCATTTATTTAAAAATTTTTGGTTTTGGAAAAAGAATGCTACAAAAAGAAATTACACTCATTTTCTTTTAGTAAATTTAAGTTTTACAATTAATTGATATTGAAAATGACGGTCCCAACTATATACTCAGTAAAAGATCACTAATATTTTTGAGAAACCAAATTAATGTCAGAAGTTGATTACTAAATTCAAGTAAGGACATGTTAATTTTTCAAAAGTTCCTTGTGTACTGAACATCTCTATTCAGGTTATGAGCCTATAAACTATGAAACTGTGTAATATTTCATGAATGCAATATTACTTCAAAATTAAAATGCTACTGTTTTAGTCTATATATATAATAAATATTAACAATATATTTAACTATTTCAATTATTTCTTATAAATGGGAGAATATATTTCGAGAAGCAAATAGATATAAGCTGCAGCATCTGTTTTAATGGGAAGTGGAAAGAGTATTCCAGGCATAAAAAGAACATGAAAGCCCTAAAGGAGGAAGGAAAATGGGCATGTGAAAAACTAAAAGAAAGCTTGTGAGACTGAGAAATAGAGAACACAGGGGAGAGTGGCATAAAAGGTGTATATTTACATGTTGATGAGAAGAAACAAAGTAAAAGACACAGGATGAAGATATGAGAGACAGAAATATAAACAAGATAAGAAAACGGGATCCAGCGTACAGGTGATGTGAGAGGCACCTCTGTGAAGCAGAAATTAAGGGCATCCGCCTTAGTTGGTATGTGGGGTGAGAGGGTAAGGTTAGTGGAAAGTGGAGAGTCTAAAACAGTCATTTCAGAGAATGGAAAAAAGAAAGATGGCCAGAGAAACATAAAAATTTTGAGGAACTGGTTAAGATTAGTCATCACATGGAAGCTTCCCAAAGAAATTTTAACACTTTAAAAATTCCTTTCTCAATATAAATTGCTTCACAAATTGTCAAATGATTTAAAATGTAATTATTTAACAAAATTAGAATAAACTGCTTGGTTCTATTGAAGAAAGGGGGGTAGCAAGCACTCCAGACCATGACTCTACTGCTTGCTAGCTGAGTAATCTACAGCTAATTTCTTAACCTTTCCAGGCCTTTGTTTCCTTAACTATAAAAAGTGGATAATTATATCTTCCTCACATATTTGTCACTGTGACTGAGATAACAAATGTAAAGTGACTAACACAAAATCCTGGCAGAGAGGAGGCATTCAGTAAAGGTTAGTTTCATCCTTAATTCCCAAACTGCCTGCTGACACAGCTGGATGACACCTCTGACTTGTTGCTTTCTAAGAGGAAAAGGAAAGAGGCTCCAAAACACAGGCTCTTTCCACTAAAACATCCTGCTTCCCAAGAACATTATCTCAGGGACATCATTACTGATAAGGGTTTAATCTCCTCAGCTCTGCAAAGCCAGAAACCTGACTTTGTGAAAATAACGCAGAGTACCCAGGTCTGAGGGAGACAGACACACATGACTAAATTCAGAAATAAATGATGTTATAAACACGAATATCAATTTACACATGATAAATATTGTTAAAATTGTGAAGTGAACCAGAATGTTAATATTGGCAAATCTCCCTTTTGGAAAATTATGGAGGAAGCCAAATTATACTCAGAAGGTTACGTTATACCTATGGAATTTAACGAGACTAAGGAATTGGAAAATATTAATGGCTAATGTCAACAAACTATGATAATATATGCAGCCTTACAGAGACAATATTCCCATCCACTGAGCAGAATCTACTTTACTCTAAACCAGCCTGAAACATACAACAAAATTAAAGCTCCCTGGTTCTACGCAGACCATTTCACACTTACCCATGTAGACACACAATATTTTAGATTTTTTTCTTCTTTACCTTTCTAACAATTTCATAGATTACATACAGGCCACTGGCTAAACAACAACAGTCACCAACGTAAATAATCTTTTGACTAACTTTAGAGTCTGAAAATATAACAACACTATCAATATTTAGGGAATATTCGTTCCTTAAAAGTTTAACAGTTTAATTTCACTATGAGTTAAAAACTGAAGCAAAGCCATATTTGACAACTATTAAAATGTACACATGGGACTTCCCTGGTGGCGCAGTGGTTAAGAATCTGCCTGCCAATGCAGGGGACACAAGTTCCATCCCTGATCTGGGAAGATCCCACCTGCCGCGGAGCACCTAAGCCTGTGCGCCACAACTACTGAGCACGCGTGCCACAACTACTGAAACCCGCGCACCTAGAGCCCGTGCTCCGCAAAAAGAGAAGCCACTGCAATGAGAAGCCCGCACACCACAACGAAGAGCAGCCCCCACTCGCCGCACTAGAGAAAGCCTGCGTGCAGCAGCGAAGACCCAACACAGCCAAATAAAATAAAATAAATAAATTTATATTAAAAAAATGTACACAAAATAGCAACATACCTAAAATAAGTTTGCTTAGGCACAACTATCCTAGAAAATATTTTCCCACTTTAAATATATGAGAATACAATAAAAAATAAGCCTTTAAAAGTAACCACTTCTTTGTGTTAAAATCCCCCATCTCTATTAAAAATAGTATTTTAGTTCTACAAACTGTGATATTGTCTCCTTTCTGCCATTATTAGTTTTCATTTCCATGACTCTAAAATACAGTAAATTATTAAGAATTGCATAAATTAAAGATATATGCATACATATACATACATACATAGCAATAAAAACTTCACAGGTAAAAAAATACTAAACAGTATTTATAAAGTTTTAAATCTCTAATGTAGTGATAATAGGAACATTAGACAAATACAAAAATCTTGTGATGCTGCACTTTCTGAAATGTTACTTGTTTCCTTTCCTGCAACTAAATGAGCTGGGCTAAAGCCATTTTCTATAGAAATATTCATGTTAATTCAAAATTGACTTGGAATTCCTTAAATATTTCTTTGAGAATAAAATTTCCTCTATTATTTGATGTAGACAAGTATCTTATTTTTAAACAGTATAAGCATTTTATCTTCACAGTGAGACTGCGAGTTAAAACATGATTGGCAGCAGATAAAACTAAACTCTAGCATTAGAATAAAAGCTACCTTTGGGAAAGAAAGAGAGAGGAGTGATTGTGAGAGGGAGTGAAGAGACTCCAGGAATGCTGGTAACGTCCTATTTCTTGACCTGGGTTTTAATTTCACAGGTGTGTTCACACTGCGATATTTCATTCTACGTGTATGTCTATAATTTGTTCACTTTTCATTATATATATGATAATCAACTTTAAAAATTCATTCAAAACAGTAACTGACATTCAGTTATTTTTAATTACAACAGTTAAGAACTGGAAGTCAAATAAATACCTTCCTGATTCAGAGACTACTTAAAGAACTGAATATTTATAAAACTGTTTTTGTCCAATACAAATGCACAAAATGAAATTCCTGGTTTAAAGAATATGAATTTTAAAATGGATACTAATAATGGTATTTGGGTCCAGTACAAATGGAGAAAATATCTGGGTGCAATACAAATGTAGAAAAACTGAGATTTATATCTAATTTGTTGATTCTACTACATCAACACCTCTAGGTTTCTTGTAATTCAGAAAATTAAGCATCAGGAAAATGATATCTTAGGAGAAATCTCGAGTCAATTTCTAAAAAAAAATTCTGGCACAGTGATTATTCAGGGTGCAAGGTTCTGGGGTTAGAGTACTTAATGTTTGCCAGACTACATCATTTATTGGATGTGTGATCTTCGACCAATTATTTAAGCTCTCAGTTTCCCCATTTGTAAAATGGAAATAGCAGTAATACCATCCTTACTGGGTTGCTGAAAAGCTTAAATGAGTACCAGTGACTTGGACAAAGGAAGCCTACGCAACATCTGTTAACTATCTATCTACATATACACATTATATTAAAATATATTTCATATTATATACATTTTACATTAGAAATCTTAGAATCCATTTTCAGTAGAATTAAGTAAATATATATTTAAAAAATTTTCCTTGTACTTATTTTATGCCCTACTCTCCAATTCAAATTGTAGACATAGTTCTTCAGTGATAAAATAAGGATATACATTACTTTTTTCAACACAAAATCAAATGTTCATCTGTATTATGACACATTTTTCACATTAAAAAAGTGACATTATTTGTATTACCTGAGTCTCCACACCCTGCTCCAGGAGGCGCTTAGCTTGATTTTCCACTTCAAGTCGAGCTCTTGCAACAAAAAGTAGATCATTTTCTATTACTTCTATTCCAGCAAGATCTATTCCTTGAGAAAGATAATCTATTTAAAAAAATACACACATTTAAATATTTCAATATTGAATAAATATCAAGGTATCAAAACATCATGTCTAACTTCTTTGAAATATTATAGAATTGCTGTTGAACACTATTCCCTTTCAAAATCTGTATTTTAAAAAACATAGTTACCCAAACATTTTCTACTTAATAAGTAACTTTACTCTGGAGCAAAAAGTTCCAAACATTACAGAGTTGGTAAAGCAAGAGTAGAATTATGATTATTATAAATTCAAAGTAATGTCAACAAGTTACCAAAAAAATGTGCCAAATTTAATATAAA